>NC_046229.1:23994420-24299420 GCF_009819885.2 Catharus ustulatus
AGCATAAAGGTAAAGGACAAGGCTTGTGTGATAATTGCAAACTTACCTAGAAGTCTATTGTGAGTTTGAAATAATGGAGTGAAACCACTGTGCCTTTAGAGTGTCAAGAGGGAAACGGTTACTGTGACTTGATCCGCTCCTGCCAGCAAGACTCTTTATGCATCCTGTTCCTGTCTTCTGGAGGTCTTTTGGCTCCTGAGCTGTGCTTGTTGCTTGCTGTTTCACTTCAGATAGCTGGCACTGCTGAAAGCATGTGAGGGAAGCATCCTTCCTGCTCCTGGTGGCACTGGCAGGCTGCTCCTGGGCACGCTCACCATCCAGCTGCTGGGGCTGCCTCTGGAGCTGACAGGAAAAGTTCCTTGTGCAGGTCAGATAGGGAGGAGCCCCATGGGATTTTCATGCCATTCAATGCACCATTGGCTGTTGATTCATCTCTTAGTATTAACTTCAAGTATTTCAGGTTTGTTAAAGTTAAATGTATTGCCAGTTCAGGGAGCTAAACACAACTAGGTATGCCCTTACTCTGTCCTGCTATCTTCCTGTTGGCTTTGTGTTGGAATCTGTTTGGGCTTTGTTAAACTCTTGTCCTGTTTTTGAAGAAATGATTTCGACAACTATGGTGATTTTTCCCAGTTTTTCTGTTCACAACAAAATTTAGCTCCTGAGAAAAAACTCAAATACTCAGAGTTGGATCCCTGTCACTGGTGGGCACTTTGAAGCATTGTGGATTTGGAGATAGATTGAATTTTCATTTTGTGTAAACAAAATTCTGGCTAAAGGCCACAATTGTACTAGGTATCATGCAGTAATTCATAGAACTGAAAATAGTTAACAATATTGTGAAACAGCAGAGGAAATTCTGATGAATTTTGTGTCCAGGAAAGACTTTTGCAGGTATTCATCCTCTAGGTAACTTTTTCCTCTAAGAATACTGCCAGATGAACAAGAACTTCAGTTTCCTAGTAGCAGATGAGCTTTTGCTGTCACATCAGAGGAGGGTGTGATGTTGGTAGTTCTGTGCCAGTACAAGTAAAATCTTCCTGACACCAAACCTGAGTTAGGTGAGATTCTGAGCATTCAGTTTCAGTTTCAATCAGGCATTTTTAATTGGTGCATCTGAGTAAACTCATTTTGGTTTCTGGGAATGGGTTTGTTGCATGCAATGTAAGTATGTGTTTCTCTCTGCTTTAACTTGGATTTAGAACCCTATAGCACCTTACTAATTCTAGTCTAAAAATGCTTTTACAAGTGTCAGGGAAGAAAAAAAAGTCAGAACTACCATATGTAACTAATAAGTAAGTGTTTTAAGGAATTTATAAAGAACTTTTTTTTTTGTCTTGATATAATGTGCTGTATTACACAAAGAATGATTTGAAAGATAAATTCTTTACATTCTGGTTGTGATGTTAGAAATCAATACTATGGCACTGCTTGACCAAAAAAAAGCTTGAGATGACCACCCCTCAAGTACCTGGATGAAAATATTTTTTCATTGGCAATAAAAATATTAATAAACTAAAGCTTGTCTTAAACTGTGTGGCAGCTAGTGATGGTGACTCTCTTCTTTTTAAATAAACAATTTTGTGTGATGTTAGGGGACACTGACAGACACAGCAGACTGTCACTGAGAATCCTTGTCAGGTCTTGCAGTCCTTGGAGGGAATTTGCATTGTGTTTTCAAAAGTGAACGAAGCAGAAATCTTCTCAGCCCCTGATATTGGGGAAAGTGATGAAGGACAGGGTAAACCAGAGCAAACAATAACAAAACTAAACTACCAGGATTTTCAGTGGAAGTGAAGTAGGATGAAGTTTGGAAATAAAAAGGTAGCAAATTGTGCTGGCTGTGGTCAGCAGAGCTCTTGAAGCCAGTAAATCCATGAGGATGGGCATTACTCAGAGTAGCTACAGAGCATTACTTGCTCTGTAAGTGCTGGGGAACGTGAACTTACTGCTTCATGCAGTTTAGATGAGAAAGATCTGGAACTGTGGCATGCATTGAAGCTTTAAAAAAAGAAAAAAACCCCTTGCTTCCAGCCCTAAATTACTTCAGTTCAATCTGTAGGTTTACCTGACTCTCCTCATGTGGGATTGCATGCCTCTCAGCTTTGAAACACTGATTTTCTCTGCATTACCCAGAAAAATTCTTGGTAATGACATTGCTCTTAGAGAATCCATCTGTGAGGCTGCTCCTATCTGGGTGTTTTGGTTGGTGATGCTTTCTATGGCTGCTGGACTTCCATAAACTGGAAAGTACTCTGTGTGGCAGTCTGTGTGAAAATAAGGATATCTTGTTACAAGATGTTCTCTGCAAAAAGAGAGTACCCAGTAGAAATCTCAGCCTTCTGGTGAACAGTGGCTGTAGTTCATACACTCTTCAACTTTTAAAATATTCAACAATCCATCTAAAAGGAGAGAGTACTGACTATGAAAATTGAAATGTGTATTGGGTCACTTCACAAGTAAGCTGTGGCCTAGGATTGCAGAATGATCTATGTATGATCACCCGTTATCACCATCAGTAATGACTTCAGTAAAAGAGCCTGTAATTGAGTTGCAGAGGTGCTCATTACACCTGTACTGTACTGTAGCATGGACTTAGAGCCAATCTGTGTAAATCAAATATATACCCTTAGCAGATGCAGTTCTGGATTTCTACTGTGAACATAACTGGACTCTGTATGGAGCCAAACCAGAATTTCTCACGTTATGTCCTAGAACATAATGGGATTTTATGAGCTGATAAAAGATCATTGTTTGTTTTGTGTCTCACCATGTCTTTCCTTTTATTTAATATAACAGGGTAACTTGATACTGTCATGTGCTACTGGGGGACTTGTGCTACTGGAGTTCTGCTTCTGTGTATTTTAACACTAGAAATTATTCATCTAAGCATGACCAGTATGTTTTAATTGTCAGCACATCTTGAAATATTCATCCTTCAGGGAGCAAGACAAAGTCTTGCTAGGACAGAAATGCCAGAGCAGCACAAACAATATTTGCAAACAATGATGTTTCAAAGCGCTTTATGCAGAGAGATCAAAGTGGGTTTGTTCTTTTCTTTCTTTGCTTTGTTTTGTTTTAAGAACTATATTTAGTTAATGTTACTTTGGGTATGTAGAACAGTATATATTACTTAGCATAGCAGTTAGTATAGCAGCTTTGATGCTTGTGCATTGAACACAATGCAAATCATGAAAAACATACAGATTGTTTAATCTGAGATAACTGTTGAAAGTTAAGTGTTACAGAAACTGAGAAAGTGTCTTTCTATTAATCAGTGTCCCAGAACCTAATTTTTTCCTTTATAAGTCATAGCAATAGATATTTAATTTATATATTTAATAGGAATGTTAGAAGTCATGTCACATTTGTAAACCAAAAAGAAACTAAGGTGTATGTTATCTTAAATTAATATTCTTTTCAGAGAGCAATACTGACCCATTGCAAAAAAACAGTATATTTTAGAAACCAAAGAAACCAGATTTGAAATATATATCAGTTGTTCTAAACTTTAATTACCATGTTATGTTCATACATGGTTCACCAGCATTTATGGAGGCTTTTGTTTCACTTCACAGGGTATTAACTAGATGTACTGGAATATTGCAGATATGCAGGGTTAGGCAGAGACAGATTTTATTAAAGATCTGCTTTGGACACCACTGGCCAAGAGAGATGAATTTGTTATCAAAATTTTCAGCTTCATGAGGTTCTTCTTAAGAAAGTGTTTGCTACTTAAGAAAGAAAATGGTGTTTTGTTGAGATCTGCTTATTGACTTCTCTAATCTGAAATTCTTAAAATGTTCTACAATACAATTTTTAGTTGTTGTCAGATGAAATATGTGAGCATGAAACAAGAATTCTCTTTCATATGTAGCTGTGTTAGAAGTTGTGGGCATTGATAGAATGCACAGATGCGGGAATAAAATCTGCTTTATGTATAATGAACTGCAATCCTCCCCTGTAGAAATATCTGTGCTTAGAAAACTGATCACATACACTAAAGATAAGGTAGTACAAAACACAGTGTTGTACAGGATACCAGCCAGGTTCTGGTCTTGAATAGTGCTAAGTCAACAAAGAAAAGCACTTTATAAACAATAGATGAAAAATCTTCCAGCTTGTGCTAACTACTGGATAGCTCTGTAGTTATTAATAGGATACAAAATCTTTCAGCTCTAGAATATGTTTACAGAGCTAGCTCTGATATTTTCTTCCTTCTTCTTTTGAGCGTCCTGTTATTGTCTTTGCTTCCTCCTTTGCATGTGTGAGATTTATGTTTTCATTTGACTTAGCAGTGCTAAGGGAAAAGGATGATAAATACTCTCAACATTGTAAGGGCCAGACATAATCCTTAAACCTTGTTGGATTTTGCCTTGTTCAGCCAAACTGGGAAAAAATGGTTCCACAAAGGTAAAACACATCTTTTGCATCAGTAGGTAGTGCAGGCACCAGTCACCATAAAGGGAAGTGTCAAAAGCCTGGATCATGTTGCTGAAAGCTTGGGTGATACTTTACTGTGGGCCACATCAAGGAGCTTTTCTGCTAATAAGTGTCCATTAGGCAAGTTCTGCAAAAAACCACAGGGCTTTCAATAGCGTTTTGCAGGAAGTAG
The DNA here is from genome assembly GCF_009819885.2 of Catharus ustulatus. Classification (NCBI taxonomy): domain Eukaryota; kingdom Metazoa; phylum Chordata; class Aves; order Passeriformes; family Turdidae; genus Catharus; species Catharus ustulatus. Next base: position 23,999,036 of record NC_046229.1, read on the forward strand.
GTGCTTCAAGCTTGAAGTAATGACTAATACTGAGCACAGTGCATTTCTTGGTAGTAGTACTTTGGTGGTAGTGGGAAGTGCTGTCCTCTCTTCTACAACCTGTCTGCACAGGCAGGAGGGAGAAAGCAAAAACTCCCTCAGTTACTGCTGCCCAGAAACTGTGTTGGTGGAATTGAAGTAAAAGTGAGCAGATGAGTACTCCTGAAACTGCCCCAAAGAAGATGGCATACACATGCTGGAATTCAAGATATAATTGCATTATAGAGAAATTACATAATTTTCCAAAGTGCTAGCTTTTCTTGGGCCTGGAGTTGGACAGTCCCAGTGTTGCCTTGCTTCTCTGAACTTGTCCTGCCTTAGAGAGCCAGCCAGGCAGAGCTGGCAGGTGTCTATGCCTGTCACTGCATGCAGGGGGCCCAGAGACAGCAGCAGGGAAGTGTGGAAACAAAATCCAGTGACCAAGGACTGATTTCAGGGAGGGAGCAGATTAGGACTGGGCTTCTGTGTTGCATCACTTTTCATGTCTGTTTTTAGAGGGGAGGATCTTGCTGAACTCTGTTCTTGGAGTTCAAGGTACCATACAGATGTGTTACACTTAAGATAAGAGACTTTGTTTGATTTCTTCTTTTTACTCAATAAAAGCAATATGTAGAGAGTAGTGAAGTGGACTGTGAGTCTGCTTCACTTCAGAATGAAAATTCTGCCACATCTGTAATGAGCTTTTAGCATTTCAGGGCATCTGATAATTGTTTCTGTTAATAGCAGATTGGTATTGCTTTCTGTGGAAGCAGATTTGAAAACAGATCAATATTTTAAAGAACTATAAAAGGAATGAATCTGCTATGAAAGCTATGAATGGATGAATCTGTTCTGAGCTTCCTTTTTGTTGCCAAAGCCTTCCTGTATATTTAGCAAAGAAATAACAAACACTAAATTCTGTGTTTTGGCTTTTTAAAGAACAAACCGAGAAACTATAGATTCTTACTCCAAAAGCAAAACAAAGAAGAGATGTATTCACTTACCCTTTATTAGAACTTTTTTTGGGGGAAAAATGAACAGTTTGTAATCAGAATTCTCTTAAGTAGTTTACAAATGTTACAGGAGGATTATAATCAGTAACCTTTGTCTTAAACTTAGCTGATGGGCTTTGTGGAGCTTGAAATGAGTCATACAGTGTACAATGGCTTAAAATCTTACTCTTTTGTAAGTAGATCTATAATTTCCAGCTTTTGAAGGAGTTTTAGTAACTGAATAATTGAGGTTAAAATGACATGCGTCCAAAAGTGATGGTAGGCAAGTAATTGTGTATCTGTTGGTGTTAAGAGAGGGTTTAGATGTACATTTGTGTGTAGTTTACTTTTCTTCATTAGCTGCTTTCAGAATAGTGCTTATTGTGTAATTGTTAGATATTAATTTTACTATATGCTTGAAGGTCAGAAATGAGAAACAGATTAAGTGTAAGAAAGAGCAAGATGGTAAACAAGAGCACATAGATGAAGACAAAGGTAAATCAAGTCATTTATGCAGGGTGGTTCTTAAATATGTGTTGTGTGTGTTTGGTTTATAACTGTCTGTAAAAGAAATTTTTCTTGGTGCATCAGAAATGATAGTTCAGTCTTGGTCAGTAGCTTAATGAAGTAGCCCCTTATCACAGTGCAGTTGGTTCCCTGTTTTTCTGGCTTCTTGTTTTTGGGTTTAATTTTGTGTGCAAGTGTATATGTGGGACAAACTGTGACTGAAGCTGTTTGTTAAGGAGGTGCTCTATAATTTGAAGAAGAACAGAAATTATTCTTAAATTAGACTTCTATATTAAAAAAATTATCTTGCAAAAGTTTTGTGCAAAAGAAAGATGTTGCTTCTCATCATCAGGACAAGTAAAGATTCTGGCATTTTATTCACTGCTGATGAGTTACCTGTGCATTTCTTGATGTTTAATGCATACATGATCTCCATGTGAGGGCACATTCTCTTTCACATAGCTGGTAAAACACTGGTTAATAAAACCAGCTAAGTTAATCACAGCAGGTGTTGCAGTTGAGTGCTTTGGTGATACTGGCCAGCATGACCTGAAGCTGACTGAAATATCCAGGAAGTGTCTTCTGAGAGATGCTTAACTCTTCTTTCCAGATCTGACAGCTTAAAATAGGTCTGATGTTGCTGCGAGGAGCTCAGTGGGCAGTCTGGGGAAATAAGGCTGCCTGCTTGGAACAAAACACCTGAATCCTCAGTCTAAAATACGCACTGTGTGAAACTTCTTTCCTGCTTGTATCCCAAACTAAACCATTACCCATTTTTAGTGATCTCCGAAAGCATCAGGCCTCTTTGCATATGTGAAAATGTTCTGTCCTTCCTCATTGTGACTGGAAGGGGATCAGTGTGGCTAGGGAAGGGCCTGGAGGGCTGCTCCTATCACCTGCTCCTTCCGTTTGTGTCCCTAGTGAGACTCCATTCTTGTATTTATACCTGAAAGAAAAATAGAAAATATGTCAGAACACAGATTCTAGCCTTCAAGGCAGAGAGGAAAAACTGGGAGATTTTGCAGGGGTTTGTTCCTCTGCCTGTGGCAGAGCTGGTGGGGCTGGGCATAGGCACAGCATGCCCTGTGTCACTGCCCAAACATCACCGTGATGGGTGTCACCATCATCTCTCCTGCATGGGTACCCATGGTCACCCTGGGTTTGGAAGCTGGTGAAAACAGACAGTTTCTCTCAGAGTGAAATGCGCGCCCACCTTGTGCAAGCACGCTGGGGTTTGAGCTCTCTTCATACCTGTGGCCTTGGCAGCAATCTTGAGCGGTCCTGTTGGTGGCTGTGGTACAGAGTTTGCGAACAGGTTCCTTCTCTTTCTTTTAAATATGCTACTGTTGATTCCCTTGAATTACAGTTTTTATATGACAAGCAATAGGGATTATGTATTTCCTTTTCTTCACTTGTTCCAGAGGTCTTGTTTTACCCCCTACCATCAGCTGTGTCTCTTGCCTGAACGTGTAATGTATTGAACCTGCCCATGAGTAGATGCTTTTCCATACCTAGGTTATAGCACTTTATATTCTTCTCTCAATCTTTTTTGATTTTTGAGAAGAGGGTGGTCCAACATGATGGTGTGCTGTGGATTTCTGCAGAAGCTACAGGGAGAAATTCAAAGTGTTATGATTTTTAAGTCTCCCACATTAATATTTCTTGTCCTGTCAGTAACCTGGTGTAGTGCTAAAATTAATAGCTGTAAGAAAATCAATTTCAATTATCATGTTCTTGAGTTAATACTCTGTATTTATTGCTTCTCAGACATTTTGTCTTTCTGAAATCAGTTTGTGTATATCCTCTCTGACAGGCCTACATATCAGTGAAAACGTGCATCTTGTTGAATCATTCTCAGTCGATAGCTGACCTGCATAAGCCAGCTCTTTGGTACCATGAACAGGATTATAGTATTAGATCCTCTGTTGTTGTTCTTCTGTGGCAGCTGCATTGTTTTGGGGGGCTGACTTGGGTTCCTGTGTATCACTGGTCGGCTTTAGAGAGTGCTGACTCAGCCCAAGAAGACCTTGTGTGTGATGGCAGATTGCAGTGGGGCTGGAGCAGAACCATATCTGGTCAGTGTTGCAGAAGGCAATCCTTTCCAATTGAAGTACAGTAAATGCTTGCAGTGCTGTTTCTCAGTATCACTTCTGGAGATCAGTGGTAATTTGATGGGGTTTATACATGGTATCTCCAGGTAGAGGTAGTTCAGTAGAAGCCTGAGGGTGCTTGTGCTCTGGTGGCGGTGCAGCAGGTGCTGCAGGCAGTGATTCCAGTGTGCAGTACATCTCTCCTTGGGAAGCAGGCCAGGCAGTCTTGGGAGAGATCACAGAGCCTAAAACATCAGAAGTTGACTTAAGTACTTTTATAGCCAAAGAGGTTAATACACAACAGTCTCTAGGTTTGACAGCTATCCTGTGTGGGTTTTTTTTTTTTTTAAGGGCATTACAAGGAACATTAAAATACTACCTAAGCATGAGTGACCAGAGTGGCAGAGGGAGATGTGCCTGATGTCTGATGCTCCTGAAGACAGAGAAGGTTCTTATCTCCTGACTTCTGTTTCCTTTGCAAATCCAACCTTGTTTGCCTGTTGGGAGAACTGGGGTTGTTTTAGGCCCTACCTGGATTGTTGCATTTGTGTCCAGGCTCCCAAATCCCGATACTTTCCTCGTGCTGCTGCCATGACCAGGCACTGTGGGGTGCTGGTAAAGGATAAACGTTGTTGTTTTATTTTGCCTGTTATGACAAGGAAGATTTCACACTTTCTTGTTTCAGCACAAAACACGCTTTAAAAAAAACAAACAACCTCCCCAAAAAACCTAGCACACCCTCTCATGTTCCCCCAATCAATCAACCTATGCCAGACAGCAATTTGTTTGCCTCCTATTTTCAGATACTCTGGCTCTCTTTTCATAACAGATTGGGGAAATTGATGAGAGAGATGCATTTCCTCAGCTGTGCCTTATTCTGCTAGCAAAGCCCAGGGAATTCTTTCCAAGTACACACTCAAAAGAGGTCACAAGAATCCCAAGAAGATGCAAACATCAGTTTTTCTGCAATAATAAATTCTTTTCAGAGTTTCAAAATATATACTTATTCAAACATGAAGATATTGCTCAGATCTAGATTTTTTTCACTAGCCTACTTGTTTTTTTCTTTTCCCTCAAGATGAAAGAATAGATTTTTATTAATGTTAGTCCACTTCAGTAAATTGTCCTGCTACTGTGGATTAGTCATGCTACAGCAATGCAGGTGTTGCAAAGAAACAAAATACAAGTCACTGCAATTTTTTTTCCTGGAAAATCCAATGGTTTGTTTAACTTTATAGATACCCTAGCTTGCCTACAGTTTTCCTTACAGGTCTTGTTTCATACGGCAAGGCATAAAATACTTGTGTTGCCATACTTCTTTTATTTTATTTGCTGAAGATAACTGGGACAGTGGGCAGTAGTGATGCTACGCTTTCAATTAATTCTGGAAGATACAATTCTTTTTGTATGTCTCAAGTTCTGCTTTAGTGTATCCATAGTGCGTATAAAATTAGGCTCTGCAAATATCCAGAATACTGGGTGCTTGGGCATAATTTAATAATCTGTGTATTATTTTAAAGACACACATGAGCAATAGCTGCTTGCTTATAAAATGCATTTACTGACCCATGAGTTAATTGATCCCTATGACTATTTAAACCTCAGGGCTTTAAAAGTTTTTCTCTTATCTTTATGTTAAACAATGGAAAGTTTTACCGTATGTTCAAATAACGTCTTCATCAGGTTCACAACAGGATACCATAGTTAATTTTCAGTTGAGTGCTTTACAGGATTTTCTTTTTGCTGGCTGGTTGGGTGAAAGTCTAGACACTGAGAGACGAGGCGTTAGAGGGGCCTCACAATATAGTTATTGTGAATGGTAAGTAGGAGCAGCTTCCTCTGATGTACGGACTCCGTGCCCAAACCAGTGGTACAAAGGCATAGCTTTTGTTCGGGGGGATAGGGGCTAATCCGAATGCTGCACACTGTGAAAAACCTTTTATGGAAGGGGGGAAAAACTTGCCTTGAAGGTGAGAGGTCAGCAGTTTAACCTCTGACTACAAAACAAGAGACCAGCGAAGAATGGGATGAACAAGGGGGAAAAATACTTCAAGTACTCCATTCTTTGTTTATCAGAAATGGGTCAAGCAAATGAGTGTCAGGAATGGTTACAGGAGTTCTGATGGGCTGCAAGGAAGTCTGAAGATGTGTTCTGACTAAGTTGTGGATTGCTACAGAGTTTGGAGCTTTGGAGCTTGCATAGCTCTGTTTTAAATGCTTGATAAAGAGATCCCCAAAACAAAATCAAATCTTTCAGCGGTCCTGAAAAACACAGACACTGCTTTCTTCCTCCTCAGCCCATATCAGGTCCTTTTGTCATTACAATTTTTGCTTCGTATTTTCCTTTGTGTAGATTAACATCATTTAATATTTGGCCTTCTAACTCTTTGCACTGTTTCTGGGCTGTTTTTTACAATTTGTAAAGAAACATCAGAGTAATCGCATGGTCACGTGTTCAACAGGCAGTGAGATGGGTCTCTTAGCTAAAGCCATGGATCTTTGGGTGGTCAGTGCTATTGTACAACAGCAGGGGAGAGCTGTTTCCAATCTTTGTGCAAAGGGAATATGGAGGCTTTCTCCTCTGATCTCATTTTGGTATTATCAGTGCTGGGAATTTAGTCACAATCCAATTAGAAATGATGGAAGTTATGTTAACTAATAGCTAAGCCTCTCATATTCTCAGGTCCACCCGTTTGGACTAATGGGTTGTGCTGCTCTTGGCTCAGGCTGGGAGAAGATACCAACAGTGATTAATGCACTTGGTGCACTAAAGCTCCTTGCTTGGCATACACCCATTCCTTGTGCTTCACTTCCTCCAGCCCATGAGAAGCACTGCTCAGCTCCCTCCCGGCCTCTCCCAGCATGGAAAAAAGCAAAGAAGACATAATGCCTTGCTTGTTCACCTCTGGAAGTTTTATACTTCGCTGGACATAGATGTATTGTGTATATGAGGTAAATTCCTCTTCCTGCTTCACACAAAGGGATTAAAGCCAGGCTTTGTTGTTGACCCTCTTCACATGTCGCATCTTCAAACACTTGCTTATGACCTGGACAGCTTTAGACCACTTGCATTCAGAGAAGTGATCAGGAACCAGCAGTGTTCCTCAGCAAGTCAGTGGCAGGGCCTCTCAGCACTCAGGGAGATAGATTTTGGTACAAGCTTGATTTTATTTGTGCTTGGAAATAGCACATCCTCAGACATTGTGCATCCTCTGACTCTTGACCGAGTTTAATCTTGTTTCTCAATTTCACAGACATCCATCTTTCTTCTTTTTAAATGTTTTAGGGGTAAATTCCTCAGAAAGATGGTACTAAGTATACCCATGATCTGACACATCTTCAAATGAGAAAAAGAAAAAACACTTCATTTTTCTTGCGTTCCTTAGGAGCTCTATTGGATTGACTGATATTAAAATACAGAATTTTAGTGAAGACCTTGTTAAACTTGCAAAGTTGTTTATTATATAAATCATAAATGAAAGGTTTAGATTGTGGTTCTTGCTAGAATTACCTGAGCAGGTGATTTCCATAGCTATTAAGTGAAAGTAAAATGAGGAACCCTTTATAGACTTTTTTGCCTTGCTCCTAATGGGTTAGTTTTGTCACTTTATGAATTGAACATGAATCTTTTTGGCTCTTCAAACTTAATGGGATCAAATGATGTTCTCAATCTAAATGACTGATATTTTTTGCCCTTAGGGACGCATCAGAAGTTAAAATATTGATATATTTTAGAGTAGGCACCTTTCATTGTATTCTATCAAAGTTTGGAAAATAAGAGAGGTTTTTTCCCCCCATAATTATTTCTTCTGCAATCTTGAAAAGGAGTCTAAACCTCTTCTCTAATGGTCCTTTAAGATCATTCAGTCCAACCTTAACCCAGCTCTGCCAACTCCACCACTAAACCATGTTCCAAAGCACACAAGCATGTCTTTTAAATACCTCTCAGGGACGGTGACCTCCTCACTTCACTAGGCAGCCTGTTCCAGTGCTCAACAACTTTTTCTGTGAACAATTTTTCCCTAATATCCAGTCTAAATTTCCCCTGGTACGACTTGAGGCCATTTCCCCTTGTCCTATCTCTTGTCACCTGGGAGGAGAGACCAACCCTGTACCTGCTACACCCTCCTGTCAGGCAGTTGTAGAGATCTGTAAGCTGTCCCCTGAGCATCCTTTTCTCTGAGCTAAACACCCCCAGCTCCCTCAGCTGCTTCTCATCAGACTTGTGCTCCAGAGCCTTCCTCAGCTCTGTTGCCCTTTTCTGGACACTCACCAGCATCTCAATGTCCTTCCTGAAACGAGTAGCCCAAAACCAAACACAGAGTTTGAGGTGCTGCCTCACCAGTGCCGACTACAGGGGGACAATCCCTGCTCTGGTCCTGCTGGACACACCATTCCTGATCCAAGTCAGGATTCCCTTGGCCTTCTTGGCCAGCTGTGCCCAGCTAGCTCTTGTTCAGCCACTGTCAGCCAGCACTCCCAAGTCCTTTTCCATCAGACAGGTTTTCAGCCACTCTGCCCCCAGCCTGTAGCATTGCATGGGGTTATTGTGGCCAAAGTGCAGCACCTGGCACTTTGCTCTAATTGAACCCCTCAGCTGTTGGTCTCAGCCCATCAATACAGCCTGCCCACATCCCTCTGCAGAGCCTTCCTGCCCTCCAGCAGATCAGCATTCCTGCCCAAGACTCCTACCCAACTAGTTTTCATCTTCAAACTTGAGGGTGGGCATCATCCCCTCGTCCAAACCATCGATAAATACATTAAACAGAATTTTCCCTGAAGGAAGGAGGTACACTTTACAGTTTTAGGCAGAATATTGTTCTGTGGAATTTGCCTAATCCTCTGTGGGCTTGACAGGAGTGAAGAATTTAAACAATAATAAGTAATTTGGGATAACTAGTTAAAATTAAGATGTGATATTTGTACATCTGTGATTCTTGAAATCTGTTTTTAGTATTTTCAGATATTAGTGGATTTTCCCTGCTCTGAAAAGTTCAGGGATTTTTGTTTATCAGAGTGATGGAAGACTCAAGATAAGAGAGGAGTTATCTGAGGCATGCTTGAGAGAATGTATGTCTTTGTACTTGAAAAGTGCAGCAATATTTCCATATCCTGTGGGTTTTTTTGCTAATTATAAAAACAATGAATTAAAAAGATGATATAAGGAGATATGTTATTGTATGCACACATAATTTACAAGTGCATTCTATCTTATTGATTATGAAACTTTCAGCATGAGCGATTATGATTAGTCTTCATTAATAAAAAAATGGAATTAGTTATCTTAAAGCAAAGCACCTTCTGGTTTCTCTAGCTGCATATTGAGTTGTTCTTGATGAGAAGTGTATGTGCATGGATAGTGATAGGTTTTTGCTGCAGTGTAGTGTATTTCAATGGCTTGTCTGAAAATATTTTAATATTTCCTCCAAAGATTCTTTTGCATTTCTAATGAAGATTGGTTGACACCTGTGATTAATTCTTACTGTTCTTAGCCTTTTTTGTTTTCCTTTTAAATGATCAATGAGGCGATGGTACTGTTTTCTTAGGCTTATCCAGTCATAACTGTGATTTCTTTAGATCAGAAATAATTTTACTTTCAGCTTGTACCATTGATTCCCACTGTACACTGTGCCAGTCTAGGTTCTTACATACATTTATAGAGCTCAGCTGTGCTCCAGGAGGTGGATGGCTTTCATTTTCAGAAACAAAACAAAGAATAAAGAGAAAAGCTCCATGTAGTTAACAAGTTGTTACCAAACTGTACAGATCCATTGAGCTCTCCTCTTAGGCCTTGCAGTGGTGAACCTGCAGCCACAGCAGCACAGTGTCTTACTGGTGGAGATGGAGAACGTGCAGGAGGACTGAGCATGGGCGTGAAATGACTGGAAGTGATGTGGGGCTTGTAGGAAATCTGAGGTTTGTTTCATCAGCTGTGTCAAGGAAGAAGCTGAAGTACGTAGACAAGGGAAGGCAAGATAATGTAGCCCTTCCAATGGCTTCAAACATTCCATGCAACACTGAACAGGGAGAAATTGGGCAGTGAGAGAAGGGCAGTGGTTGACAGGAGAACTTTTTATGCAACTCTTCATACAGGTTAATGTAATAGAGCGTGTAACGTTACATGTAGTGCTGTGTATTTTAGCTCCTTGTGCATTCTGTGTGTAAATAACTGTTGTGCAGGCTATTAGGTTCATTTGGAAATATTAGCACCAGATTTATTTGGTAAATCAGTATTTTCAGATGAGACAACCTTAATTTATGCTGTTGTTGATTTATTAATAAGTGTTTCCTTGTTCCTTCCCATCAGTAATAATAATAACATCATTTTTTCACCTTGCTATTTTTTTTTACTGCTATATGGTGCACAGAGGCATTACTCATGCTTTCCCTGGCCTCATCTCACTTCTTTCTGCTGTAATGCTTTTAGGAAAGTAAAACTAAGCTCTTCATTTCTGCCCCTTCAGTAATGTCCAGTTCAGACACAGGGATGGCCCATCATTCTGCAATGCTCCCTTCCTGTAGTTTTTATCTTCCCATCTGCACTGCTCTTCCAAGTGTGTACGGGTCTTCTTTCTTTGTCCTTTCTGCTCTGCATAGTGGGAAGCACTCCCTGGGCTGCTGTTTTGGCTCTGTGAGGGGCTGATGGAGCAGCTGGAGCCTGCCATGCCTGGCTGGTGTGTCCTGGCTTTCCAGCCAGCAAAGCTGGCCTGGCCTGGGCTCCCACCCACCAGCGCAGCCGTGTTACCTCGCAGGGTGCAGTTGGAGTAACTGCTTCTGACAAAAAAGTTCTTGTACTTTTCGAGCAGCTAGTTTGAATGCAGACTGCTGAAATGGGAGAAGGCAGCTTCTGACCTTGCCTTCTGGAAAGGCTCAATTTACAAAGGATGTGTTGAGTTCTGACCCCTCTTGGGCCATGCGAGTGCAGTGTGCTGTTTTGAACTTCAGCTTTTTCTATTAGAGTGAAATATATTGTCTACTATTATCACACTGTTAAATTAATTTTCACTATTTTGTGCATGATTTATTTGAGATTTCACTGGACAAAGCAGGCATTAGGCATTGAGGTTTTGTAAAATAAAACAACATTGCACTTTAACCACATCACTCTACTTTGTAATGGGATGTAAATTAAAATCATGAATCTACATCACCCTTTCTACTTTGCTATTCTGAATAAATAGCATTCTGTTTATTCACTGAATTATGTGATATCAAGAACCATCTTGGAGAATTTCCTAGTTGTTGAATGTGCTTTGGGATTATTAACTCAACCCAGATCTCATGCTTCAAGGGCTGCAGGACACAAGACCATTCTGGTGCAGGCTCTTCATGTATTTCAGGTTGCTGTTTGCATCTTGGGTTTTGCTGACCCCTCTCCAACACATAATTGGAAATTTTGACCTGGGTAACTGTAAACACCTGTGAGAAAGCCCTTTGACTTGCCTTTGCTTGTTTTACGTGTTTGTGTGGCCTGTGCATTGAAATAACTAAACATGGCCCCCATGGAAATGTCCCTTTTTTAGTACCCTTTCTTCTGAACAAAACAGAAATAAATATCAAAGACCTCATGATGTTTGGGAACCTGAAATAACTGATTTGAGGTCAGGCAACAGGTAACTGGCAGGACTGAAAAAATAGTATGCTGCTTCTAATTCCCAGTGTGCTGTGCTGCTGACTGGGTCTGTGTTCAACCTCTACTGAAGCAGAGAGGGACCAATATTGTTAATGCAGCTCAACAGCAACAACAAATTTCCTTCTCTATCCACTTTGTGTCTCTTCAGAGTCTTGAAACAGATGGAGAGAAGGGTGCAGAGAGTTGTAGCTATGTCAGGGTTTATGTTACTAAAATACCAATCTGTTGTTCAGTTAGAAAATGCTGAAGAAATAAATTGCATTAGCCTTCTGCCATGTGTGGTATTCCCTTTAAAAAGGCTTAGTAAAGCAAAAATGCCCCGTTTTGAACATCCCTGGGAGGGGGGTGACATGCAACCTCTTCTCAGTTCTGGTGGGTCCTTGGTGGGGATCAGAATGATCTGTGCTCCCTGGGATGTCAGGTGTCAAAGCCAGGGTGCCTCTGCCTGATCCCCTGGGGCTCAGCATGCCCTGTGTGTGGTTGCTGCCTCGGAAATGTCTGATAGACCCTTTCCTAATGTTTAGTTTGTTTTCTGTGGAAGGATCCCAAGGTTTGGTGATTCTGTGAGGGTGGTTTGGTGAGTGATTGGATATATCTTCATTAGCTGCAAAAACGAATCCTAGAGGGGACTGTAACACAAATGAGGGTGTAAAGGTTGTTTTCTGCAGCCTTTTTTCTGAGCATGGCACTTGGATAGTAAAGCACGAGTACTTCATGACAGGGGAGATTTCAGCTGTTGGTGTAACACAGATCCTTCTGTAAGCAACCTCTCTTAACCTGCTCTTTTTGTTCTGTTCTTATCAAGAGTTTAGTGTTGACTTTTAAGGATTGGTATGGGAAAAATGTCAAAACACTGATTTTCAGCTGCCTGCTGTAGACATATCAGGTGGGTGCATGTGGGCCAGCCTCTAAAATATTTTGTTGCTGATTCTTGCTCACGTGAAGGGCCCTTGGGACAGATGGCCCCTTGCCGTAGATGGTTCGATTACAGCGATCACCCACAGCTTCTGAAGAGTGCGAAGAAAAGAAATTGCTTTCTTTGTCAAGGTGTTTTCATTTCAATTCTCACCCATTAGCCCTGTTTGGTTAAGTTTTGAATTACTCCATCAGGTGACTGATGAGTTTTATTTTTCCCCCTGATGATATTAAAATAGATTTGGGGTAAGATGGAAAGGAAAGGCAAAAAAAGATTTGTGCTTATTGATCAGTGCTCCTTCATCTTTGTTCTGGCTTAATGTGTCATGAACAACAAAGATTAAAATGAACACTGAATCAGAATATGCTAGAAAATACATAATTTAAAATGAAAGTCTGTGAACTGTTTACTTATGTAGCAAACTATATGTACTCTATGGTTAACCAATATGGTTGTTAGAATTCTGGAGCTCTGTGTAACTAAGGTTTGTGATTGTTTTAATTCACATATATAAAATTATGAAATGTCGGTTTATATAATTATAGCTGTTTCTGAAGATAGATGTTTCAGCTGTAGTACTGGAGATGTTCAGAGGAGTAGGAATTTTTTAGGCCAGGTCCTGGTTGCCAGTGGTTTTCTACTTCCATACCTTCCTACCACAGCCTGTGAGCAAAATGTGAAAGGTCTGAATTTAATGTAGAAAAAAAGATATTTGTAATTGGAGAATGAAAACAAAAAAGGATAAAGAATTTGAAACTATGTTTTTATAATGTGCAGTTGTGTTCATTCTTTCTCACACATAAGCAGAATATCATTGCACAATTCCTAGTCTTGTTTCACAGCATAATCATAGAGATGGGGTGAATACAGTAGTATCTGTATTAATTAAATAAAATTTCATAAATAATCTAGAATAGGACAATGAAGAGAGAATCTAACTCCTTCTCCCTGTAGCTGTCCTTGGTTGTGAAGACAGTAGCAGTGGGATTGCTTTTCCAAGATATTATGTATTCCACTATTGCTCTGGCCTTTAGGTAATTTGTCCCTGCAAGCTGTTGAGTAATAGGTAGTTACTTACCTGTTAATTATTTAGTAATCGCATTTTACTGCTTGTGCTAGTCAGTATTTAAGACAAGAGGCATAATTTAGTGGGAAGTTGTGCCGTCAAGTACCCACAGTTGGGCTGTGCCCAGGATGTGGTCCTCACCAGCAGAAAGTGGAAGGAATGTTGCTGCACTGTTCAGGCAAGAGATGATGTACATACATAGTCATTATATCATCTTTGGCCTGTAGCACTCATTTTTTTCTTGAAGTAGCTAAAGAGTGGACTAACTTCTGCCTAGAGAAAAAAAAACAAAACAAAACAAAAAAAACTTGCAGAAGGATTAAACTTTTGGTTTTGTTTTTTATTGCTTTAATTTATTTTTAAGGCATGTTAACTCTAATGTAAGATTTATTTCTGTATTATTTTTGGAAAATGCCTGTCAAAAATGACTTGGATATCACTCTGTGTTTTCTGCAATCAATCCATTTGCTTTATAGGGTCACATATATCCCTGGTTTCATGTCCAAGCTGACACCAAATTTGTTTTTCTTGGAGTAAATCAGGAGGCAGTAACTCAGATATCCATAATGCAGTGAGATGTAGTTTTTGTCATGTGCCAAAAGCTTTTTAATTTTTCTATATGCAGTGTGTGTGGATTCCATAAAGCAAATATGACAGTGTAGTCTGTGATATGAAATGGTTGTCTCTGGTCAGACATCACTGACATGGAAGAGCAAATGATGGTCGATCCCTATGTACTTGGCAGGGCAGGAGTTTTGCTTCTTCCTAGTTAGTACATATAGTTTGGCAATGATTTACTTGAACTTTTCTAGATCTTTCATAAAATCAGTATTGCATGTTTCCTAATATAGGAAAATTTCACGTAGCCCATAATATTTTTTAAGAACTTTAAGTCCCATATCTTCATTTAAAATGAAGAAACCCCTGCACAATGTCTGTTTGTAAAGGAGTGTGGCAAGTTACTCTTTCATTCTTATGGGGAGGGTGCAAAACTTGTGTTTTCTTGTGAAGGTGAATGCTGTTGCTCTTTTCATATTGTTCATATCAGTAGATCACAGCACAGCCTGTCTCCTTTAAATTTCTTTGAACAAGAGACCCGGGGATAGCAAAAGTTTTTTGTTTTGTAAACACTCCTTAAACATTAGCAATGACTGGAGACATATGTGATGCACACTTGCTTCATCTTCTGCTTTAGTTCTTAGATCCTTGTTCTCATGATTCACTCACGATCACAACTTAGGAGTAGGAAAATTTAAGAGTAACACAGCTTTGAAAGGCATACAGTTGTAGCTGTACTTTACAAGGTCATTCTAAAGACTTATCAGGTAAAAGAAACCCCTGCTTATCTCGTGAAGAGACAAAATAAAGGCTGAACATACCCATTTTATCTGTGCACTATCTGTGCAATGAACTCTCACCCTGATTAAGGTTTTAGCTAGAAGCATGGCTAATAGCATTGCAGCCAAAAGGATCCTTTCTTTCTGTCTGTAGTAAGCTGAAACGACTTCTGCTCTGTCCTTCAGTGGGACAAATTCTTGGGCTAAAAGGGATTGACCTGCTGCTCTGAAGGAGATGTCAAGTTGTGGCTAGAACTTTTAACCATCTCCCTGCCTGTAAAAGGGGAAGTAGTACTTATTTCCTAGTTCAAGTGCCTTACAGACAGGGAAATATGAAAGACTGAAGGAAGTTTCAGGTCCAAAACCTGACAAAGTCCTGCTTCTCTACAATGTACTTAGCTGAACCTTGCATGTGAGTAGTTGGGAGGTCAGTATTTGCACGCTGTTATCACATTTCTGAAAACCTTGAGGAACCTTTGTGACATAAGTTTAAAAGTAGAAATATTTGAAAATAACTCTGTGATAAATGGTACAATCAGCGAATGTCGTGTGTGGCTTTGCAGTGCCCTGTAGACACGTCAGATTGTCACACTTCAGTGTGGTTGGTGAGCTGTTAATGCCTCGGTGGGGCAGCAGTGGTCAGCACCTGAAAGCTGTGGAGCTGCTGTGATGTGATGTGTTGGGGCTGGCTGGGCTGGACCCACCGCCTGCAAATGTGAATGGGTTTTGTGGGAAGTAGAGAAGATCGTGGTGCACGTGTGAGTGGTTTTTGTTAAGGGCTGACTGACTCTTAGAGATATGGATTGTATCTTTTTTCCTCATGTATTAGAACCAAAATTCTGGATTTCCACAAACATGGTGTGACCACTGGTATCCTGAAATAATTTGCTAAGCATTATGTGTTTATAGGAAGATGTAATTAAATTCTGAGGCAATTGATAAATCCGTGAGAAATTTGTGCTATTTGTGACTGGGAGCATTTTTCAAGCGTACATCTTACAGAAATTACTGCAATTGTAGGTGTTACTACGACAGTTAAAAACAGTTCTTTAGGAGAAGAATCCTCCTGGAAGGAAGATGCTTTCATCTTGCCAGTAAGATCTTTGTAATTCTGTTTCTTAACCTGATACAAAAATAACATTTCTGATTGGCAAATGCAGCACAAAGACTTACAGATAACAGCTCCGGTGACTGTAACTGAGGCTAGTAAACTGTTATTTTCCATTTTCCATTTCCCAAAGGTCAGTATTTAGCATGTTTGTTGACTCTGTTGTCATTTAGTTCACACCTTGCTTTCTATGAGAAAAGTTGGAAGCAAAAATGTCAAAAGCACACACTCCAAATATCACCTTTGATGCCAGTGTGAGATGGGTACCTTCAATGCCTAAATAATTTTTCAAAATGGGGCATAAGCTTTACAATCAGTTGAAGACAAGGCAGATGTCACTGGTGTGGGTGAGGGAGAGGGGACAGGAGATGCTGGGCTGCTGTACTGTGGCCATGCTGTGGTTGATTTTGAAAGGCAGGTCCCACCTAGAGACCCTGAAGAGTCTCACTGTATTAATATATAAGAAAAGCTGGCAAATATAATTACTGGAACTTGCTAACATTTTTCTGTAATTCATGTCAATTACGTCATTTTTATCTTGTTCCTTTGCTATTTGCTGAAGTAGGAACTGTTTGAAATTGTGGAGGCCATTAAGGAAGGCATACTTGTGAGTAAAAGAGTTGAAGGTGCTGGATTGTTAAGATTTGATATAGCTTTGTAAATATGTTTTGCTACATGATTTGTATAAAAGTGTACTTGAAGATATTTTCTGTAGTGGGACCTTTGTTTGCATGTTATCTTTAATCTGACAGGTTTTAGGTGCCCAAGAAGTTAGTGACTGTTTCTTAGTTTCAGTTTTTTACAACTAAATTGCTTCAATGTATTTGTTCTTGTTATTTCTTTGATTACTGATGCTTGGAGCATTCTGTAACTCCCTTCTTCTCCCGTTTTCCATGGCATCCTGCCCTTCTTCCTTCTGTTCCTGGCTGGTGCTCCTCTTTGATCCCCCGAACCAGGGAGCTTAAGACCACTGGTGCACCCAGATCTTCTAGCAGCAGGGCCTCCCATTCTACTCCATTTCTAGCACTTCATGTATGAAACTGTTAACAGGCAGATTTCAATATGATATACAAAAGTCATTTTTTGCAAGGAGGTGTTTTTTTTTATGTGAATGCTGTTTTTTTCATCAGATGATTTCATCTATAAAAATCCTTGGGTTGCACGTTGTGGTTCATCTCTTATTTTTTTTCTGAATCACTGTTGTAGTGATTTGGTTGAGTATTAAATACTATATAGTTTTAAAAGCATCACTAGAATTACTGTTGTGTGTTTCTGGAAAAGTTTTTAAAGTATAAGAGTCCTTTGTTTTTGAACAATAGCAGTATCATAAACTTGGATGACTAATTTTTATTGCTGAAAATTACTTAGTCTAACAAAATCCATTCTGCTTATTGCTTAAATGTGTTGTTCCCTGAGATAATGATAGATAATTTAAGATTTATTAATTATATTCTCATGTTCACGTAAGGAAAAAAATGTGGCACTTGCTTTTTCCAGACAAGAAAGGAGAACAGTGTGCAGTAAGCTTTGCTTTGCTGCCTTCCTTTTCCTCATTATAATTCTTTCCCACCCCCTTAACTCCTGGCCCCAGTGTTTTCTTTCCCCTCTGTACTGACAGCTTTTTTCCAGTGAAAATCTGTACAGCATCAGAGAGATGTAACTGGAGGAATACTGAGCAGTCATCCAGTCCAGTCCTGTGTCCCAAGCATGACCAACTCTGCTTGGCAGTCTTTTTGTATGTTCTACTCTGTACCACCAACAGGGATGAAGATTCCTCCTCTCTCCAGATCACTGGACTACTTAATTAAATCTGTTTAATTTCACCTTAGCTGTGTTTTCCTGTCTGAAATATTCTCTGTTGCTATCCAAGAGAGTTACCCGAGATGATGTTTCTCAGCATGTGTTTGTAATTTCTCTTCCATTACCAAATTGAATGTGTGCTAATTACCTTATCCTATTGTATTTTTGTGTGGCATTTATAATCTGCAAGCTGGATGATTATGAAGAGTATTTTTAGAGCGTATTTAACTTGTCAGTTTTTGGGAAAGTTACAACTCACAAAGCTTTTTTTTTTTTTTTTCTTTTTTTTTCCTTAGCTTAGAATGTACTGCTTCTCTAATCTACTCTGTCATTATATTGTCTTTGATTTGTTACAGAAGTTAAACTGTGTTAGAACTTCTTTTCCTGAAAATACAGATGACATGCTTTATGACCTTGCTTCTACAGGAATAGATTTTTTGAGAGAAATTACCTTGAGGATCTGCATATGTTTTCCTCTTGTCTTAGTGGGTGTCATAGTTGCCTGCATTTGTCTTCTGGAGCAGTTCTAGATTATGACATCTTGAATTCTATTTTTTTAAGCATTGCATGTGACTCATTATTCTCTTTGTAATTGTACTGCACTCTTTTGGTACCTCAACAAACCTTTCCATGACTGTCTCTCACCTGGCTCCTACCAAGGGAGATGTCCTTTCCAATGCTGTAGGATATTTAGCAAAGGAATTTTCAAATGTTACTGGCAGGTGCTGAGATTTGTCTTGGATGTGGCAGGCATAGGAAAAAGTGCTGTTTGTGCTGGAAATATCCATTTACACATGCAACAGTATATGTACATTTATACATGTACCACACAAACTATGTTGTGTGTACATTTGAAAATTTCCTCTTACTACTACGTTTGCTTAGAATTGATGCAAACCATTTGTCCTGAAAGTCTGTTAGAAAAAGTGAATGAGGAGAAATTCAGTAGTTCCTCAGCTCACTATAACAACAGCTATTTCTGAGTGGTTCTCATCCTCTCACCCATAAAATCAGCATAAAATTGACCTAACATTGCCAGATCAGGCGGGGTATCTGGAAAGTAATCCTCAGGGGAAAGGAAAATTCAGTCTTTGTAAATCTGAAGATAGAGTGCATGAAGTTGCAGAATCAGATTATACTTTCTCTTTTTATTTCTAAATCGGTACCCTTTTGTTTCTTCCTTTGCAGCCCTTTTGAGAAGTTGCCCCAAAGATGTGTCAGATATTGTCTGAGCCTAGCTCCAAAAGCATAATCTTTTGAAAAAAAAAACCCAATCCCAGACTTGGATAATTAACATAAAATCCTGAGGCTTTTTATAGATGTTAGGGTTTGGTTTCAGAGAGTAAAGGCATATAAATAATATAGTAACTTCTCTTTTTGAAGCACAAGTCACATCAGATTTTCTTACTTATAAATGTATGGCAAGTACCTACTAAAATAAGCAGTTAAAAGCCAGTAATAACAACTGCAAAACCCAGCTCAAAGAAGTTGGACTAGTCTTGAAGGCATGTAATTTTTGCTGAGTGTAGCACCAAAGGTTTTTCTTGGATTGAGTTTGGAATATATTTTGTAATGTTGGCTCTTTTTTGTTTTCATGAAGGAGTATTAAAAGCATTGTTCTTCCTGTTTAGATCACATGACTTGAATTCTCCTCTCATGATATGAATATCCTTTCATGATATGAAAATGCCTGTTGTTATACCTATAGTGGAGTGAACTGGAACTTACTTTAGATTTGTTTTTACCATTTCAAGTGAGACTGGAGTAGTATGAGAGAGCCTTAGTATGAAGTGAAGATGGCAAGATGAGCAGGACACTAAAGTTTTAGAGGTTTTTTGTCTGTTGGGATATCAGGGCACCAAAAGAACTTATTAGAGCTGTTGATCTTGTTGCCTGTAGATAAAGGGTGGCCCTGTGAAATGCTGTTAGCTCTGCTGGCACCTCACTGATGTGTACATTTTACCCATGTTTTGACCCCAAACCCAAAGTTTTGCTAAATCCTGAGAGTGTACTTTGCTCATGACTGTGACCTTTTAAAAAAACCAAAAAGACCTGGAGGTTTTGCTGTTGTGATCTGCTTCCTATTTTGAAGCCTGGCACTTACATGTGCACCAAGGAAAGTGAATGAAAGAAATTACAAAGAAATTACATTTCTGTCCGATTTCAGAAAGCCCAGTGGTTTTGTTACTGCGTTGCTAAAGCATTCACTATACTGTTTCTCATGTAACTACTTCACATCTGCCAAAACCATCTGCCTGGCTTCACTGCTGGGAAGAGGTGATGTTGCCAAGCTCCTGGCTGGGGATGCTGCAGCAGCCCAGCCTCACTGCAGAGCAGTCCCCTCACCTCCTCACAGCCCATAGCACTTGGGTTTTGCAAGAGAAGCACCTATAAATGGTAATGCAAGACTTGGGAAGTTGTGAACAAGAAATGGGTGATAAGAAACGGAACTGGAGGCAGCTGGTAACCAGCTTGTGTTGCACGAGCTGTAGCAAATACTTGATGCTGGACTGCTACCGCATGAAGCAGTCCTGCTTTCTTCTCACCACAACTCCCTATTCCCCAGTTTTTCTTCCTTTTTTTCTGGTGCAAACCCAAGGGTTTTGGGGAACTGATCTAGTTAACGCTGACCTGAAAAGTTTCAGGCAGGTGGCTTGATCTGGGTCAGTTCCCTCATCTGGCTGTGACAGTCTGCACCAGCAGGAGACAGGCAGTGCTACAGCTTCACCAACAAGTACCTGGTAGTGGGAGTGCACAGGGATTGCTCTTTCAAAGAGAAATTATCCTTGAAATGTTTGTGGACATATGGCATTAGATTTACAAGTTCTGCCGAAGTTCTTTTTTTTTTTTTTTGGATTCTGTGTTTTCTGGCTTTTTAGCAAGTAATTTATGGATTACTTAACATCGAGTATTTGATATGTTACCATACTTGCTACTCCTTGGATTTATCAGGGATCACTGTTGATATGCAATTGCTTTCTTTTTCATTATACTAATATGGAATAAAAACAAGAGCTCCTTTACAGGATTGTCAAACTCCTCTTGTACCTGGTCATTATACAGACTTGTTTGCAATTTAAATATGCACAAAATAGATCAGGAAAGAAAGGTCTCTGTTGTAAGTACCTGTATTTATTTGGTCTCATATTCTTATAAATATAGCATATTATCTCTTGTTTGGTATCTGCCTTCAAAAGTTCTTGTTCCCCACAGTAATGGAGGGAGATTTGTTGTGCTAAATACACACATTTTATTAGATGTAGAACCATTCTGAGATGTCCTGAGGAAAAAAACAAGCTTGTCCAACAAGTAGAGTCAAATGCCTCAATTTATTATTGAAAAACTAACTTAGATTTGAATTGGATACAAATTAGGTCTAAATTGCATTGAGTTGATTGGCAAGTTGAATTTTGTAACACCTTTGAAATGTATGTTCATTCTATTATTGGCTTAAATTGTGGCTCAGGGTGAAGGAGGAATGCTGACTTCAGTCTCCAGAGCCTGGTGGCCAGGCCGGCAGCAAATGTACCTGTGTGACAGCTCCGTGCTGAACAGTAGGATTTGAGATCAGCATCTGGGAATGACACCACCAGCAGTGGCATATCCCTTCTCATTAAATCTCCAGTTTGCACCAGCAAACATATGTGGGACCCGAAGAAGACAGAAAGCCCTGAACCTTGCCAGAAATGGAAACCCTGTGGTTCTGATGTCAATGAGAAGGAAGTTTGAGTTGTCACGCAGTGCTGGTGTTAGAGCCTGAAGTGGAAATCTGAATAGTTTCCCAACCAGTGGCTCCTTGGGAGACAGGAGTGCAGCAGCTCCTGAGGCAGACAAGAGGTGGCAGTTCCCATCAGGCAGTGTCTCCTGGCACTTGCTGTTGTTTCTCCTTGGTTTCCCTGCCCTTGGGCACCTGAGCTGCTGCTTGGCCTCTGCCTGACCGTGGCTGGGGCACCAGCAGGAATTAGAGAGCTCTGCCTCTGGTCCAGGCTTTGGCACTGCCCTGGGTCTCCCTTGCAGGTTGATAATTCCACTTTCAGCAGGTGGACAAACACTGCTGCTGCTGTGTTGTTCAGAAGCCTGTGAGGCTTGGTGGGTGTTTGTGGCTGTATAACAGTAGCACCTTGGAAGGGTTCGTGTCAAAGGAGATTAACAGCTCGAGGGGGACAGGATGAGGGTCATAATTTGTGTTTTTGTTGAAAGGTTATGGTTCCAATCATTGTGATAGGGGCTTTCAAAACAATATTTATGTGGAGATTAATATGTAGCCTAAATAACAGTGATTATTTTAATGATTAGCATTTTACAAGAGGGTAATGAAAACTTTGAGTTATTGCTGAAATACTGCTTTTAAATGGCTCTGAAACATGCTAGCTCTTCTAAACTCTTCCCTAAACTCTTCCTTGAGAATGCTGGTTACATTGGTACTACCCTTAAAATCACAAAGGATTTTTTTCTGTACTTTTATAGAGGCCTTTTTTTCCCCTTATAATTTTCTGTTCTTTTTCCCTGGGATGAAAAGAGGTTTTCTATCTCTTTATTTCTTAATTGAATTAAAAAGTGAAAATTAAATGTGCTTAAAGAATGAGGTATTCTAGAATAAAGAACTGAATATAAAAGGAGTTCAGTACATTATGACCTGCTGCCATATGTAAAACAATAAACATACAGTTTCATAAATATGAAATAAGTCTTTTTAATAATCCAGTATCTTGCTTAGTTTTTAGATATATTTTTTGCACTTGCCTCAAAGCTTGACGCTAAGCTGACCCTCTCTTTAATATTAATGTACTCTGACTGTAATACTGTGTTCCTTTGCCTCTGATTAATGCTGTCTGTCAATTATTTACAGATCCAGTGGTACTGTGGAAGTTCCCGGAGGACTTTGGAGACCAGGTTGGAAACATGAGATTGAACTTTTTTTTATGTTAGAATAATAATAAAAAAGCTTTTCTATTCAGCTGTGGAGAGGCAGATGCTAATGATAGCAGGGTGGAAGTCTTCACCCAACTGGTGGCTTGGTGATTAGATTGCCTCTGTGACAGGAATATGCAATAGCAGTTGTAGAGCATGGAATGTCATGTTAATTCTCTGTATCACCATAGTTTTGATATAGACTACTTTATCAGGTGGTCCTGTTGGACATGTTGGGTTTTTATCTGTTTTGGGATTGAAAATGTGGAAAAAATTATCAGTAAAACTTTGCCAAATATTGATGTTATAAAAAAGCACCAGAACAAAAATGTTGAAGAGCTACCCATGTATGTCCTCTTAATGTCAGAATGTGTGCATTCCATTCCTTTAATCCTTTTCAATGCATGATTTTAGTTATTTAGTAATATTTTAGAGATACCCTCGTTATTTGCTTGGGGGAAAAAAAATCCTCAGACCCTTATAAGAGACTAATCTAAAGTTACTGATTCTGAAAGCGTGAAAATCCTATGTTCTATCTATAATTAATCCTCAAAGGAAAGTTTATACATACACAACTGATGGATTATTTCACTGTTTGTAGTGACAGCAAGCTATTAATTAGTGTGTTGGGTTTATTGCCCCATGACTATTTTATGAAAGTTATTAATATTAAACTTTAATGAAATTACTACATTTTATTATTTCAGCAACTTCTACAAGAGTTTCTTGCGTGGAAATATTTTTATTTTCATAAAAGAAAAATACGTAAGGCAGCTAAATAGAATAAATATCTCTGTCTCAATGGCTTCTTTGCTCTTGTTTTAATACTGATATTGAGACAAACATATTCTTCATTGATAATATCACTAGAGTGGATGATCTGGAAGTGTTGTTGTACAGCAGATGTTGATAAATTGTTGATTTTTTTTTTTAATCAAGATTCTATGAAGACATCTATAAGGTGATTAATGATGAAAAGAATAAATATACAAACATAGAAAGTAGGATGTCTGGTTGGGGAATAGCATCAGTCAGAAATGTGCAGCCTGTAAAACAGTGACAAATGAGCAAAGTGTGCTGTTATATGTTCTCAGCTAGGCATTCAGCAAGTTTTGATAATCATCCTGGCTGCAGAATGATCATCTTCATTGTAATTTAAATTCTTTTTTTCTAGTTTGTTTTGTTCTTTTTCTCCAAGAAAGACTTGCTCTTAAAAAAAAAAAAAAGAAAAGAGAAATTATGTATGAAAAAAAATGGGAGCTTATTCAGCAAGATGAAGGTTATTCAAAGAACAGCTGGTGGAGAAAAATGATTAGAAGATGAATCCCACTAAAGACTGGAGGGGAATCATACAGAGATGCAGTAGACATACCTAATCTGTAAACAGCAGAGGCCTCAGGCAGCACTCTGCCTTTGGGCTCTGAAAAACCCATGTCTGCACATTGTGTCTCAGCCCTGTAGAGAATCTGGTGGTTCAGGTAAATTGCCTGTGTTCCTGGAAAACAGGGTATTTCAATCCTCTCCTTGCAAGTGAAATCTTCCTATTAGAACCACTGGATTTAAACAGAATATATAACAGCTTCTAACGCAGACCCATGAACCAAGTCATGAGTTGAAATCAGCAGAAACCTCCTCATGTGTGTGTCCATGTTGAACTGGGTAGGTTTGCATTGCAGACCTAAGTATCCACGAGGTTTAATTACTTTAAAAACCAAAAACTCAGTGAAACCATCAGGATTAATTTCCATGAAAGTTTGTTGGAGAATGTTAAAAAAAAATAAAAAAAAAAAAAAAAAAGGAAAGAAGAATATTCCCTGTCCCGTTTTTCAGTCATTTCTATTTTAAATGTAAAATGTGTGAGTTAGTTTTTGGATGTATCCCAAAGAATCATCTTTCCTAAAATTGAAGGGCTGTCTGTTTGCACAGTGATGTGATAACAGTGGGCAAAATATTTTCCTCTCTTCCTGAATTTTTCTACAGTTTATCATGTCACCTTTTTGTTGCTTTCATAATGCAAAGAAAACTTGTCTAAGCCATTTTGACATTTTCTTCCTCTTTCTCACATTTGTCCTCTAAGTATGTCTGAAGTTCCCAGTGCGTCCTCATCTCTAATCTTCTGTTTTTCTTCTGCCCTGCCATTTTCTTTGATGCTGGTCAATATTCTTTTGGTGTACTTTTTTCCTAAATATTGACTTTCCAAATTCATGTTTTGCAAAACATCCCATCTGTTGTGGATGGGATATAGAAACTAGATTTGATCAGAAGGAAGACAAGACCAGGGATTTGTCATAATTACTTACTCACAGACTCACAGTCTGTCAAGTAAAGGAAATATTAAGGCAAGGTTTTGGTACCATAAAAGAATTTGAAAGATTCATTGTTGATTTCCTTATCTACTAAGACTGCAGGGAAACCTCTTATTTTCTCTCTGGTAATTCCTCAGATGCCAGAATAAGAAGGAAAAGAGAAAAACATAGAATGGGGAAGGAGAAAAAGTAATGCTTCAAAAGTGTATTTACCTTTTTTTTTTTTTTTCACAATTTATTTTATTTTTGTGTGGGAGTAATTCCATTTTTAGTAACTCTCAAAACTGTCAATGAAAAAATGAGCTCATGCTGGTTAGAATTTGAAGTACAAAGAGCCACACTATCATTTCAAAGAAAGTATTTATTTAAAAGTGCCTCAAGAGCCAGAAGAACTAATCTGTTTGAGACATCATAGAGTTACAAGTTGGTGTCTTACTGGCATTACTGCTACAAAAATGAGTTTGATAATGTTGAAAAAGTTATGAATAATCTCAGTACTGTAGAAAAAATGCGAAGATTTCTGATTTAAGCATATATAGATCTTCTTTGATTAACCTCCCACTCTCAAATTTGGATGAAGAATGAGCTGTAGCCATTTAATGGGCTTTTTTTTTTTTTTTTTGGTTTAAAATGTATTTTGAATGTATATTCCTAGAAGCACTGTCTTGTAGCATGTTCAAATATCCCCTTTATGCAAAAATTCCCATGATAAAAGATACGTATGTTTTTTATCTCGAAATTGCTGTTTTGTTTATTCAAACTGGTTACACTAGAGTTCAGTCTTACAAGCCCATTTTTCAATGGAAGTCTGAAGTAGAAAAATTAATGCTATGATATCTGGAAAACAAAATTCTACTTATTTTTAAGAAAGTATTTTTAAAGTGCTTTAGAAAAGCAACCCAAATGAAAATAACACCTTGGCTTCCAAACTGAAGTACTTGATGACTGTTGAAGAGGAATATGCACATTAATGTCGGCAGAGCTGGCTTGTCTCCTCGTGGCAGTGCAAAGCCCTGTTGGTGTCACATGTGTCCAGATGTCTCCACTAGGGCTCTGTTCATGTCTGTTCAGTAAATAAAAGCACTGACACTCCCACCAACTTGACTGGGCTGGAACATTCCTGGGAAAAGAGTGGTGTTAGCACAAGCAAGGAGGAGAGCGCGGTGCTGATAGTGCCAGCAGCAGGTCGTGCTTGTGCAAGAGGCAGTGCTGCTTTCTAGGTTGTCTTAACCTTTGGGGCTTTTTTATTCTTCTTAACATTTCTTATTAAACATCTCAACCTTTCTTACTAATTTAGTAATTACAGGTAAGTTGGATATTATTTTTAGCTAAGAATTCAGTAGTTTTCTAATCTGACCGCCTGTTGACCCACAGTGGTTTCTACCTGCAGTACGTGGTGTCCATTAAATGGTACTCATTCTTTGCCCTTCTAATCACATAATATTTTCTAGCTTCAACCTATAACTTCTCTGTTGGTGAAAAACATCTCACCAGGAACATGACACAAATAGCTAATATCAGGAGATGGTCTTACCAGAAGCCACTTTAGTAATAAATATGCCAAGGGGTTATTAACTGAAGATGTGGGTTAAGAAGGAATTCACACTCTGCATTGGACTGTTGGATGTGTTGCATATTTCACGCTATCTCCTCTTGCTTTCTAAGACAAGCAGTCTAAATCTGCTTTCCCATGTCAGGCTGTTCTCAAACCCTGCAGATGAGTAATGAGTAAGGGATGTGGCATCCCATGTGAAGAATCTCTGCAGTTTTCTCTGAAGTTGGGGTAATGCTCTTTGTTATTATCTCGTATTTTACGTAACATCTGAGTTTTAGTTTTACTGTATCACATTTGCAGAAGTCATCACTGAATTGTAAGCTTTGTATCCTGCAGTGACCTAAACTAGTCTGATACTATACATGTAAATCTACCTGGTGAAAATATTAGTGCATATAAAGATGTACAGATGCCTGTGCAGTTGTTTTAAGAATAAATCTTCAGAAATACCAATGTGTTGGTCTTCCTGCAGCAAAGCACCAATCACACACTTAACTTTCAATGTATGTTTTAACTATTGAAAGTTAAGCTTAAATGAGCATGTGATTGAAGACAAAAGGCTCAGTTTCTTTCAGGATGGAAAATTTAATTGCATGGATCGTGGCAGCAAATACATAAATGAGGTCACCATGAAAAAGGTTACATTCTTTTTTTAAAGATTTAAATAATAGCACAGGTTGGGTTTTTTGGGGGTTTGTTTGTTTAATATTCTGAAGAAAGAAGCTAAAATCTGTTGTCTGGGTCAAGCTAATGTGTGGAAGCCAGCAGTGAGATTTTGTGTTCCTCTGTGCTCTCTTGAGAGCAGCAGGAACCCCGGAGGTCCGAGGCTGTTTACACTCCCTCCAAGGCTGCAGGCGTGCTGTTAGGGGATGCATCTCACCAGCTTTCTGCATGAGATGGCTTTGTTCTTGTATTCTGATGAGGCACTGACTGCATGCTTCAAATGTTTATGCTAACTAGATAGGTGCTTGCTTTGTGGGATTGTTTTTATCAGGAAATCTTAGAGAGGGTTTGGTGATTTTGTTGTTCGTGTATTGATAAGTATGATTAATATTTGAGTGCATTGGTATGAGAAAGGAGGAATCTAATGGGATTACGAATTTTCAGTAGTGTTTTTGTCTAAATGTTGCACATTATATTTAGTTAAGGGATATTTTTGAACCTGAATCTTTGTGGGAAGCAATTAGCCCTGCTGAGATGATGGCAACATGACAATTTTATACATTGCAAGGGAACTTTATCTGGATATGATAAAGTGATTTTCTGATTCTGTGTTTGGAAGACATACTGTTCAAGTAACAAAAATTATTGCAAAATACTGCATGTGTAAGGTGGCAATGCTTTTTGTCTATGCAAATCCCAGTTGATGGATGATCAGCAGGAAAACATTCAGAGGTGTATTTATAGTTGCTAACTGCACTGTGTGAACAGAAAAGATCCGTTCAGTCATGATAGTGGAACAAGTGCCCACGTAGACATGCTGGGAACACCCAGAATCACCAAGACCTTTACATCATTCAAGATGTGAATATTCCAAGATGCTTTCTCAACCTTTTCTTTTAATTCATCCCAATAGAGATAGAATAAATCTTTGAGATTTTAATTTTTTTTTAATTTTTAAAATTATACAAGGCCAATACCTAAAACTTGGTATTTCCTTGGAATTTTGAGGACAGGTGGCAACATGAAGTATGCTTCTCAGAATTGTGGGAGTTTTGATTTATAGAGCTTTTAAGTTAAAAATGTTGAACTTGATCAGCATATGGTACTGACTAACCTCATCTCTACCAGCTCTTTTGTTATCTTGTTATTGTTACAGGCCTTAATGACAGTTGTAAGCCATAGTTCTGGATGCAGGGGTTAGTCCACCCTGGGGAGGAGAGAGAGAAGCAGCAGTGTGGATTATGGAAATATGAATTGATCTAAAAAGCAGCTCTCTTGTAACAGAATGGGACTCAAAGAAAGACTGGCGAGAAGCTGGTGAAAAGACGATGGACTATGATGTGAAAATGATCATTTGAATGCTTTTCTTTTCATTCCCAGCTGCTGTGTTCTGGTGAAAAGGCACACATTTGTATATCTTAAGGCTGGGTGAAAAAGGGCCAGATGAATGGAATTACTTGTTAGATATGTTTTCATTTTGAGTCAAATAAATTATGTGCATTTTAATAGACTGTCTGCATATGTTAGCCATTTTTTAAAATCATACAGCTGTGATATTGGGGGACTACATTTTGTAGCAGTAGTTTTTTCTCTGTTTGCTCAAATAAGTACAGAATTAATATTTGACTGTCCTTCAGATATTCTGTATCAGCCTATTGAAAATAACTGTTACTGATTTGGCTTATTTCAAAGCCAAATCAGATTCCAGCCTACAGTGATGTGCCAAACCAAAGAAGAAAAAAATAACTGATGGCTGAAGTAGTGATGACAATCATTTGGAACATCTTCCAGAAAGACTGCCAAATTGTCATGTGTGATGTCGCTGTTGATTGACCTCAGCTGCCCTCAGAATATTCCAGTCAAATGTCCCCTAATTCCTTATTCTGGGATACCTTATACTTTCTCATCTGTTTCCTTAATACCCTCCTTTCATTTCAGTCTTCAATTTGTTGCCTCTGTTTTACTTTCAGCATTGTTTTTGTGTCTCAGGCTTACTCTGCTGCACTTTTAGGAATATCCTATCCTTTCTATACTAGTAGTGGATGTAATATTCCTGAACCCTGTGCTTGGTTCTTGGCTCTTCTGCCTTTCTTGGTGATAGTTTTCTGCAGAACTGGGAGAGCATTTGAGGTACATCGATTCACTGTTAGTGCTGCAGGTATCTGAAGTGTCACTTCAAATAATTTGCTGATAGTTTGTTAAATAAAATACTCTTCCACATATTGCCTATGTTAGGAAATGGTTTGGGATCAAAGTGCATAATCCACATGTGATGAAATCAAGGAACCAGGCAACGAACAAGGCTTGATGGGACTGAAATCAGGAACAGGAGCAGCAAGAACAATGCAAGGGTGATTAGTGGGCTACAGCTGGAGGGATCCAGGCTACTTGGTCTGGGATCTTAGACCAGGAATAAGGGAAGGTGAAGCAGTTCCAGGCAGGTGATCAGGAAGGGAAATACATTAATCCACCAGAATATAACTATTTCTGGTGCTCGTTTCTTCTGTATAAGTTTTCAAAGCCTTGTGAACTACCTGGCTGGTAGACTACTTACTTCTTCCCTAAGCAGAGGTGTTGAGTTTCTGGCTTTCGTGTGTCTGTTTTTGTGTGTGGTCATTATTAAATGTACACTTGGTAATGAGAGATCCACATATGAGACATCATCTGTCTCTGAGGGTACAGTGCACACTTATCTCTGCCCTTTATCCTTCTCTAGGCACTAATGACAATGATTAGAGAAAATTTATTGGGCCAGTGAACACTCACTATACCCATTCTTGAATTTTAAATTAAATTTTGGAAGAGGGAAGACTTATTTCAATTGATAGAGCAATCCTACTGTAGGAAAGCTAGTTTTTCAGTAAGTATGGTGAATACTAGGTTTAGATTTATGAGAGTCTACCCTGAGCATTGGCAGTTTCATTCTTCTGATCAAAGTGAAGGAGCTGAAAATCTTGGCTGTAGCTGCTTGTGCTGCCTGCCTTGCTGGTGAAAGCTGCCTCCCTGTTGTCTTAGCTGTTCAGAGTTGGCCTGTGCTGTATCAGAGGTTGAAGCTAAGCTGATTGACTGAGTGCTGAGGTGACTGACTGGTGCTCACATGCAGCAACACCAGCCTGCAATTGTTGCAGGGTAATTGCTGGCAGTAAAGCTGCCAGAGCTTTTGAGCTGGGAGCCAGAAGGTCTGGAGAGGCTCAGCTATGATAAAGTGAATTTACATTGCATATCTTCTAGGGGAAAAAGACACCCAGTTGTATGTCCACTGCACTTTATTTTTTGGGATAATAATCTGTCTGCATTGGGTAACATTAGAGGCAAGTTAGTACTTTAAATTTGTGCTTGTTTGCTTCTTCTCTCTCCCTCTTTGGTCTTTGTCTGGAGTTGTTTCATCTTCCTTCCGTTTTTCAACACATTTGATAATATCTCAATTTAGTACTGAAGAACTACTCCAAGCAGTTCTTACCGAGTTGCATTGTGATGAAGCTTAGAATGTAACCTCTGCTGAGTGTAAAACAAGAAATGTTTCCTTTATAAAAACATAATGAGTTATTTTATTTAAGGAATTATGAGCCTAGCTGGTTCCTTAGAAGCTGATTTCCTTTCTCAGTTCCTTTTCTTTGGGCTGTAAATTCTCGTAGCCTGAGTAGCTCAGACCCCACGTCATTGGTTTCAGTACCCTGTCCAAGGTGGTGTGGCTCCCTGACTTCCCCTGCTGCTGACCCAGCCGTGGGAGCCAGCATGGTCCCACAGGGCTGCACGTGTAGGCATGGATGAGCCCAGACAAGGGTTTGCTTTTGGACTACCTCACCTTGTTTATCTGCATAAATCGCTCTCTGCTGCAGAGTCTTTCTCTCAGCTTGGCATTCAAGTTGTTCCTTAATTTACGTGATGTTCAAATTTCTGACTACTTCTGAGTTTCTGAATTGCCAGTGAAATCAGAATTTCTTCATGGCCACTATACTGTTATTTTATGAAATAACCAGTGGGAAGTTGTGATTCTGGAAGAGCATCACCTGGTGTTACAAGACAGTTTCAGTGCCCAACCTGAGCAGCAGCAGTCTGCAGAGTTGGTGTGGCCTCTGTGTACACCAGCACTGGGTTTTTACTGGGCAGGCGAGTTGTTCACTAAAAGCTGTGTAAGACAAGGAATGGCATCCTACTATTTACATACAGTCTCTTGTTTCTGGACTTGTCTTTTAAGTAACTAATGCAGTACTTAGTGAGGGGGGAAAATATTTGGATATATTTACAACAAAATAGACTTCGAGTTAAAATCAAAATGTAATTAATTTTATTAAAGGCAATAACTACTCTACCACCTTAAAAGTTAAACATTGCTCACATAGTAATCTCAAGAGTGGAGATGGAAGGGCCTATTTCCTGTTTTTCCCAACTCTCTGATGTTGCCTAGGGAATGATGATCTCCCTGACACGACTCAGGGAACCAAGGGAAAACTCCTTTTTGCTGTGTGGAATACTAATATTACATGCATGCTAGAGATGTGTGGTGAAGTAAGGTTTATCTTGGTTTTGTTTGCCTTGCCAGTAGTAGAGGTAGATACTAACATTTGAATCTAAATCTGTTCTAAGGGAAACTCCTTTTTGGAAGAAGAACATTGTCAATTTTTATGTTTTTATAATGAGTTCCAGGAAATTTGAAGAAGTTTTTTTTAAGCAGGAAATGTGCTGAACCTCATGTTGGTTTTATTCTGCTCTTTGTAACTGAGCTTGTTATTTTAATTGAGTCTCTGTATCTATGCTGGACACAACAGTCTGAAATAGGCTTAATTTTTGTCTTGTTATGTGATGAGATTCAGGAGCAATTAGACAAATAGAGACCCCAAGAATTTATAATTTAGTACAATTTCTGAATTTTAAAACTTGCTCTGTGGTTGTTTAGAAAGTCTTATTCCTCTGTTTTATAGGACAGTGAGATTAGTCATGCAGGATTAGCTTTCCTTCTTGTGAAGTGCCTTTAAAAGCTGCTGTGAAAGCAGTAAAGAGTGTGCTGCCTGGGCCACCAGCCTTAGTCTGCTCTACAGGGCAAGAGCATCCTGTAGCATATCTCCAGTTGGAGTGCACCACACCCTGGTCCTTCACTGCTCTGGTCCTTAAGGTTTTTTTCATTTCTTTCTGTGTTTATTTTTTATCTCCAGGTTCAGTCACAGGTACAGTAGGCCTTTGGGCCTGCACAACCCCTTTATGAGAATTACTTGTTGATGTCATTTTTGCTTCTCTAAGATCTCAAGCTCATCCTATTGCCTTGTTGCTCTGTGCTTAATTATTATGAGCAACCTGATTCCCCTGAATGTCAGTCATTAGGCTGTAGGGCCTTTCCAATTGTGGTTTGTTAGGCATGTTAGGCAACTAAATGAGGATAAAAATTATTCTCAGCAGTGGAATGGAATTTGTTCTGTGGGTCAAAGCAATCTGTGGTTGTAGAAATGAACATGTAGCTCAGCTTAGTGGAATTTTAATTTTGCTTGAATCCAGTGACAACTTCTGCTATGTGGTCCAGAATCTCCTTCCTCTTTGCATGTTTGTCAGGGATGTATGAAGTGTTTTGTGGCAGCCATATTGGGATAAAAAGAACTGTCAAAAAATGCAGCACTATCTGCAAGTTAGTCTGAAAATTGTTAGCTGAAATGAGCAGGTCTATTTTTAGGGAGCTGCAATTGCAAAATTCTCTTCTCAATCTTCTGTGAACAGAAGTGTTGCAGCAGGTGAGGCTTAGAGGGCACATCTACAGCTCTGTGTTTTGTCACCCACACAGCACTGAGTCCCACGTCACACAGTTGAGTTGCACCCATCCTGTGGTGTCACACTGCAAATTACGTGGTGTGGTGTGGGACTGCCCCATGGATATGACTAGCAAGCCAGTTAGTAACTGCTATTAGGCATTAATTTTTCTGTAAAATAGTTTCAGGGACTTCTTCATAATTTGTCTGTAGACCTAGAGGAAAATCTGAAATATCTGAAGGCAAAACTGCTGACCGTGTTTCTTTCCAGAGTACAAAGTTACCAGGACCTGTTTTCCCACAAAGCTGGCATGTATGAGTTCAGAAGCATTTTCTACCACTATCTACCTGGCTTTATAAAATGCTGTTGCACAGAATTAGCTAAGTGGGTACCAAAACATACAAGGAGCACTAAATAATTCTTACCTTTCAGGCTTCTGTAATAACCTCCCATTGTAGAGCCAGTGAGCATGACCAGGCCAGGCTGGAGATGGACAGTGCAAGTGATGAGAGGGAATTAATAAACCATTGCACCATGAGCTTGTGAGAGTGCAGGGTTCTGCTCCTGTGCTGTAGGTATAAGGGAAATATTTTTTGTAAATGCCATTTCTGTCTTTATTTAAGCTTTTTTCAGGGGAGGCAGCATGTTGCAGTTTGCATGATATTAATTTTATGATTTTCTTCTTTCTCTTTGAGTTTGCATGAGGAATGAAATAGTTATCCTTTAACTTAGCAATTAAGCCCAATTTTGTATGCACCTGTAGATTTAGGCAGTGTTTAAAAGCAAATAGATAATCCTTTACTTGTGTGGGTATTAATTTTTTTTTCTTTTACATCATTATAATCTTCACCCTGTATTCACCTTGTTTATGACACAAGGACCATTTCTGAGAACACTAACACTGGGAGAACCAGAGGAGAAAATGGTCACAGGACATGTGAATCAAACTATTTTGTTTTCTGAAGACCTTTTGCCTTCAGAAATAAATACATAATTTTATCAAGTTATGAATATAAAAACCAACCAGTAATGTTATTCTTTTTCTGAGAGTGTATATTTTGACTCAGGAGGCAGTCCTGGCTGGTTAGAGAACCTTGAAAATGATGACCTGTTAGGAGACGGAGCTCCAGTTTTATCCAATAGAAAGATTGCTGCAAGTACCAGCTGTAATTGTACACAAATATGTACACAAATGTGAATGTTTGTATAATATGATTTGCATTTTAAATTCATCTAGGAGTGTCTTGGGGGCATCTTGTTTTCTTCCATTTTAAAAATCTGAATAGCACCTGTAATTAAGGGAGAAGACTGAGCCCTGGAAGCTAGGTAGGACTTCCATCTATTGATCTGTGTAAGCCCAGCTTACGCTGTCAGGGGAGCAGCACTCAACTGCTGAGCTGCTTTGTCACTGACATAAGCTGAGAGAAGATTTTGTGTGTGTGTGTGTGTGTCTATACTGTTTATCCAGCAGTCTATAGACCTGCTGGCTGGCTGAATTTTAAAGAGTGCGGAGGTTTAAAGAGTGTCCCCCGAGGGATGCTCCTGCCAGTTGGGAAGCGGGCGGAGGCCGCTCCGCAGAAGTTGAGCACACGTGTGTGCCCGGGGAGGGAGCGCCGGGCTGTCCCTCGGCCGGGAATGCTGCAAACACACCCCTCATTTCCAGGTTCTTGAGTCAAAATATTGAGCTAATACCTTTGGTTTTTTTGTTTTTGTTTGCTTTTCCTCGCGCGATAATTTATTCTGAGAGAATACAATGGGGAACATAAATGAATACATTTCCATACCCAATTCTGAGTCAGTGCTAAGCTCACCAGGCAGCAATTAAAATCCTTGTTAGTGAGGAGAAAAATTACTTCCTATAGTATGAGAATAGGTGCAGATGTAGAAAAGAATAAAAAACTATTTCTTTATAACAGGAAAAACAAGCTTTACGAGCCTGAAGTGAGAGACACTCTTTGGAAATGTTTAGGAAATTTCTGAGTTAGAAGTTTTGATTAACCTGTTCTGTTTGCTCTCTTTTGTTAGAGTTTATTATTGTTACTACTAGCATTGTGTGTGCTTGTTCCTGACTGCAGAAATCAAATGCTTACCTGCACTGCTTATATTTTGCTTCTCACCCTTCTGCAGTGGACACTCAGAGCAGGCAGGATGGTGCTTGAGCGGTTCCTTTTGGAGAGTATTCTATGTACTGCTGTTGCTCTTAATGTTCTTAATAACCTTTCCCAAAACGCAGCTGTGGCTTTCATACACTGTAAAAGTTCTAAAGATTTCTTGAAATCTCCTATATGACTTGGGAATTTTAAGAACATTGACTTTCTGATATTGTGTCACATGAAGATTTACTGAGGCACTCCATATACCTTTAAAATGCTGCAGCCAACATAAACATGCTGTAGTTACAGGCATCTCTTTCTTAAACTGTTCCTCTCTTGCTGATTAACTTGTGTGGACTCTATTTTTTGCACTATCCACGAGCCTGGTGAATGTTTGAAATAAATAGTCCTTGTGGTGTGTAGGAATTTAAATACACAATGTCCCCTAATGGGAGTTGACTGTCCAACATGCAGTAAACAGGGTGTGCAGGCTGCAGAGTGCTAACACCTTAAATCAACTTCTTAAACCCTCATGTGCAGCCCTGGAAATTTGTAATCAACATGCTCTTTTCTGAAAACAAACCTTGTGGGCTAGCTTGTGTATACAGAGATACAGGTCTGTTGGGCTGCTACAAAAAAGGAATTCTGCAGCTTTGGCCAATTGCATTGATGTCAACTGTCTCTTCTTGCTGAAGCATTTCACAGGAGGTTTGTTTTCCCACTTGGGAACAAGGAAATAAAACCTATTTTCTAGGCTCTTGTAAAGTCGTTGTTTAATATTTGCTGCTAAATGATCTGGTAATTCACTTTTTTTTTTTAAGAAAAATGTTGACCAGTTTGAGAGCATTTTTATATTTTAATTAACACATTTTATTTGCCACTAAACAGCTTCTTAAATAAAATTCTGCACGAAAGAGAGACATTATCCTTTCATACCGTGGTATGAATGTAGATCTGGTGGATTTTTGTCCCCCTCCCCCACTTCCTTTATTAATAGCAAAGCTTGCTTGTGAAACCCAAAGGGTTAACCATATAAATTTCTGCTTTGGACCAGTAGGTGATTTCCATCATTTTCAGCATTTGACTGTGGAACATGTATAGAGTTGTTATACCTCTCTGTAATTCATTCTGCTGCCAACTTCATTCCCTTTTCTCTGCCTGCATTTTAATTGAAACAACATTTGTATTTTTGAGCCAGGATCTGTCAGAAGTCCCTGTGGCTAGTCTGTGGTACAAGTAGCAGCAGACGTGGCTTACCCATATGGTGTGGTGCTTCTTGTAAAATCCATATGGCCTTGTTGAAGGGAATCCCAGCGGGGATGTGAAGGGTGTTAATACCCTTCAGGCCAGGCCTTTCCCTCCTGGGGCTTCTATGGCATTGTCTTTGCAATCTGCCAAAGCACAAACCTAATTCCTTTTTAATAATCAATTATTTCAGTCCAGGAACGTGTGCTGTATTTTTTGTAATCATATATTCCTTGAACTTACTATTTGTTATGAGTATTTTTGGTCATTTTTTTTAAAAGCAAACCTTACAAATACCTTTTCAAAAAACCCCTAACTTCATTTCTTTTGCTTGTATTTTCAGGAAGTGCTGAACAGTGTTCCAAAGTTCTGCTTTCCTTTTGATGTTGAAAGGTACGTACTACAGTTATTTAAAAATATTTCATAGAAAATTATTTTTAGTATAATTACAGGCAAGGATTTAAAGAAAAGACAAATGTAATGTACTCCCTAAACTTGCACCTGCAGATGAGAAAACGTACCCCTTGTTCAAGTAAGTATGAAGTCACTAGTAGGAAACTGTCACAGCAAAATGTAATCCTTACAGAATTTTAGGAATATCTCTGTCCAGGTAGAGCTGCATTCCAGCTCCAGTTTTGTCCATTGTAATTGTCAACACCATCTGTGTTAGTATAAGGATATAACACAGTTTCCTTCAAGCAGCAAGCTTCATTAAAAATGTTACAGTGCACCAGGATATAAAAACTCACTGAGCAGTACAGAAAACATGTTGTTTGAGTTCAAAGAAATTAAGACTTTAATTACATGGAAGTAGCTGAATATGCAATTGATTTTTCTCAGAGAAGAATCAAGACCATTATTTATAATTAATTAGTCCTTACCTTTCTGGTATCAGTTATAGTCTGGCTTCCATATAATGCTACCAGTCATTTAAATGGTTCATATAAAATGTTTTTATTAATGAAAATATTTGTTTGTCCTTGTCAATATGATTAATGGTAATTTATTTAATAGATTGAACTTACGCAGTTTGGAAAACCCGTATTGTCTGAACTGGCAAAGATTGAATTAAAAGCTTGATTTGCATAATTAATGAAAGATACACTCAGGTAATGTGCAGGCTGAGCCAATTTCAGAGCAACATGGACATCAGTTGTAGATGGTGAGTTGGAGATGAGAAGCATCTATCTGATGCAAGAAGCTGCTGTCAATAGAAGAAAAGCTGGTGTGTGTAGAGAGGAAAGAAGTCTTTGCAGCAAAACACACTGGCAAAATAAAGATCTTTATAAATAGAACTTCCCTGAAGTAAACTAGGCTTATTTAGTCTTTTATAGCTGAATTTAATTAAGTTGTTTGGGTTTTGAACTGGTTAAGCTCACTGTCCTTTAAGCTGTTTTAATGACCTGACTAATACGGTTGTCAGTGTTGGCTTTAAAGCATTAAAGTCTTTAATGTGCTTAAGATATGTACAGAATTCTGTTTAAAATTGGTAATGAAGATGAATAATGGAAATAAAATTTGTGGATAACAGAAAAGGGTGAGGTTCTGTTGCTGCCATCCAGTGGCAAGAAGATAATCAGTGGCAGAGAATAATTATTTTGAAATAAATTGTCTTACCTTAACTATTTTTCTTGAAGCTTGTATGAGGAGGATAAACTTAATAAACTGTGGAAATACTTGAATTTATAGCATGGCTAAGAATGCATTTTAGCTGATTATCTGAAGGGGTGAAAAACAAAAGAAAAAGGGACAAAAAAGGAAAAAATTTAAAGGAAGTTTGTTGTTTGTTTGTTAACACCCCCTGTGCCCTCTCCCCAGAGGTGCTTTGGCCTCATGCTTGACTGTAAAGCAGTGTTCTCAAAGATGCAAAATGTCTACAAATTCTATAAAACTTGTCAGTTGGACAGGAGTGGAGGTTCCTGGGAGCTGGGATTGTGTTGAGGAGTGAAGCTGCTCAGTCTGGCTGCAGACAGCTCAGGCAGTGCTGCAGTATCTTTAGAACAGCCCTGCACTTGCTGCTGTCTGCAGGGCTGGGAGCCGAGCTCTGGGGTTTGGAGGGAACCACAGGCGGTGTGGGATCATGGCAGTGTGACAGCAGGACATGAGGGGCTCTGCTATTGTGCAGCAAAGGACAGATATGCTGGGAGCTCGTGCAGGAGAGTGGGCACTGTTACTGGCAAGTTATTTGTGTGAACAACTTACTGACTGTGTGATGTACTTGCCATTTTCTACTCTCAAGCATTTTCTATAGTGTGGACACACCTACCAATTGTCTAAAACAAAACCAATTTTCTTCTGCTTTCTCAGTGTAATTATTTTTATTTTGGAATTTGGAGTGATAAGGAAAAGGATTGAGAAAAACACTGCTGAAGTTCCTTTTTGCAGGGCTTTTTTCCACTGGACAGTTAAGATGTTACAATAATTTTAGCATTTATA
Source organism: Catharus ustulatus (assembly GCF_009819885.2). Classification (NCBI taxonomy): domain Eukaryota; kingdom Metazoa; phylum Chordata; class Aves; order Passeriformes; family Turdidae; genus Catharus; species Catharus ustulatus. The sequence continues at coordinate 24,037,448 of NC_046229.1, forward strand.
TAGCCATATATGTGCTTTCCCTTGTCTGATGAATATATATATACATAGCTTTCCTCTTGTATATAACATCATGATAGATGGTACACCTAATACTCCCAAGTATTTTACAGGCAGTTGCAATGACAATTTCTGTACAGAAACATTTGAACTGAAATAGAAAATAACTATTTCATTAATTGAACGTATTGTACTGCAGAGAGCATAGCTTCTCAAACTTCAATATATGTATATATACATATATGTATTATGTGTGTATTTGTGTATATAAAATACTTCAAACACTGTCTGAGCCTATTAAGAGCTAGAAATTATTAGTGCAAAAGTAGTAACTTTCACTGATTCTGCTGACCAAGATACCTAAAACAAAAAACGTGACTGTTCTATAGATTGCTTCTGGGTTTCTACTACACAGCAGAGTTATAGATAATGAAGTGTTAATTCTGTTATCTAGCTAAATAAAACTAAATAAATTAGGAAATCTATTATTCTTCAAGTTATGGAGAAAGGAAAGTTAAAGAACCAGTAGATCATTGTCCCCCGTTTTCTTTCAAGTCACCTTTATTAATTACTCAAGGAATTGCAAAAGGAAAGAAATGAGAACATGTTATTTGATTTTCTTTTTTCCACTATCCTGCAATAATCATGAAGATCCAGATTTAGTTCTCACTGTTTGATGCTGCTTGTATCATCTCACTGGGCATACTTTATGCAGATGTTATAAGTAATAGTACACACTCTAATTATCAAAGTACATACTGTGAATGGTAATTAAAAATCTAGAGGTAAATCTCATTAAATTGAAACTGAAAGTCAAGCCAAAAGAGGCACAATGGTGTAAAAAAAATTATTTGACTATGACTTAAACTTTGAGTTTTATGTATATTTTTTATTGAAAACAAACACATAATTTTGTTATTTCTAGTTATGGTTTACATTTTTTTAAAGGGATTAAGAGGTTAATTACATCATAGAAGTTCTTGAGTATTTGCTCCAATTACCTATGTCTCTTTTTGTGAATAAATTGTTTTATCTTTAATAATGGTACAATTGTATAACATTCTAACAGTTTGCATGTATATATTTACAAAGAAAGACCCTTTTCTTTGGTAGTCAGTTTGTTTCTTTTTGTGTGGTCTAGGAGGATTTAACACTTGAGGACCAAGATTTTAACTTGCTTTTAACATTTACTAAAGTAATATTAATGCTTCAGACAAAACCATGTTGTCCTCTCTTGTTGCTTGAATCCTCTGTGCAAATCCTGCAGTTTGCTTCACTTTTCTTTCTCCAGCAGTCTTTTGTATTTTCCCTCTCAACCCAGCTCAGATTTGAGAGTCCATACCTCAATTTCCACGTCCATCATGTAGCTGGGTGATGACTAGAGAGGATACAGCTTCTCTTGTTCCTCTGGAGCCAGTTCAGGTTCAGTCTGAGGTTGTTACGTCACCGCTTGGCTCTTCATTTTGATCTGTGCTTTGAGTCTCTGTCATTTCTCTCCTCCATAAGTACTTCCCTTGCTCCTATTCCTCAGTCTTTTCCCTTTCAGGATGCATTTCTCCTGCTGAATGTGAAGGACACAAGCCTCTTTTAGACATTCTTTTGGGAACTGCCTGTAGGATCAACATGGAGACAGTGATGTGTACCTCATTAATTCCCTCACAGTGCTCAGCCAGTCCCTGGGAAGTGTTGGATTTTGGAGAATAATCAGTGGTGCTGCTGCTGTAGAGGATTTCTCCTTAGCAGCAGAATGGCACTTGAGTATGGGAATTACTGTGCAGGTCATCATCTTTTAGGGTGAGTGAGTAATGATAGCAGGAAGGACATCACTGTCACTCTCCTGCTCCCAGCTAATGCTATTTCTGTTGATATTTGTGCTAAAAGTCTGTGCAGAAACACAACTATCATCAAGCAAAGTGCAAAACAATGCCTTGAAATCACTGGATTTGCAGATCTTGTGAAAGATGGTTATAAGATACTTTATACAAAAATTTTGCCTTCAGAGTAAATAGTTGAGAATGAAAAGTAAACAATCAAGAAATATTTGAAGCTTACAGTTGAAGATAAATAAACTAGCATTTGCTTTACCCTTCAGGCACTGCAGTCAGTTTGCAAGGGGGGTTGCAAACTCAGAAATGTAGCAGCAGTTACACAGAACTGAGTTCTTTGCATCTTGTGATATCCCTGCATTATGGCACAGGTTTGTGTAATAGTGAATGTGTGTGTGAGAGAAGTGTAAGGACAGGCTGCTGTGTGTGTTTTGAAGAGTGTAACTATTGATTTTAAACAGGGGTTGTTTGGTTTCTGTGTGTGTGCAGAAGTGCACCTGTCTGAGGGGAAACCTGGGAATGCCAAGGGAGCTGCTGTGTGCTCCTATAGACCCTTGGCCAGGTGTGCTGGTCCGGGCCCTGAGACAGAGCTTCTAGACAGGCTTCTGTTGCAACTTGAATACTCCCAGTGAGACTTTTTACTCAGTAGTTGTGGTTTCTGTTGTTTTGAAAACATAACCCCATTAATAAGCTAACTGTGCTTTTTATTCGTGGGAATTTTCTTACTTGGTGGTGGCACTGTCCATTTTCATGTGTTCTGCAGCTTTTCTCCTGGTCCTTTTTTTTTTTTTTTTTTTCCCCTGAATTGTAAAGGGTTGGGTTTTTTGGGAGGCAGAGCTCAAATCAAATAGCTTGGTTGGAACAAAGGAGCTGTCTATACAGGGAGCCTGAGCTGTGGACTTGTGGATCCTGGAGTGGGCCTGGAAGTGAAGGAAATAGTTCCTGAAGCTTAGATTAGGGGATAGCAATTAGCTGAAGGACAACATCCAACCTAGTGTTACTGTCTCCCCAGTCTCTCCATCAACTTGTACCACCACCTTAACGTCTGGTTTTCAAATTCCTGCTTGGAACAGTTTCTATTCTGTTCCTTGATTGGGGGGAAATTAGGGTGACTGGTGACTGATAGGTCCCTATCAATTTGGAAGTTGTAATACATGGGAAACTTTCAGGTTTAAGTAGCACCCACCAAAGCTTCAGTCAGAACTGTGTACATTAGTTACATTGGTCAAGGGCGTGTGCATGATATTTTATAAGCAACAATAACATTATGACGTATTTTTAAAAGAAAACAGAAATCTCTATTCCAATCTATAAGGTTTTAAATTTTTTGAAACTCTTCAAAAATTTCTAAAATTTGAAGAAAAAAGTATTTTCAAACATCTACTCTGTCCTAAACAAAATAATTTGGAAGAAGAGCAGTTTTTGTGGAGAGCAAAGGTAGAGATGCTGTTTTTTGTTTAAGGAGAGATTCAGTTCTTGCCTTAATCAACTCTCTCAAGGCTCCCTTAAAATGAGGCCTGAGCAATGGCTGTAGTGTAAACAAAAATCTTTAAAATTATTCTTTGCCTACTCCATGAGTACTAAAGAGCCTTTTCTGCATTGTGTAGGTACACAGAAAATTTTAAAACCTATTTTTATTTCTATAGTGAACTGTAATAACCTTGAAAGAGCCCATTGTAGTCTGCAGGGTTAATAAGTATTTACACACATTCTTCATTATTAGTGATTTATTATTGTTGAACTAACATTAAAAGTAAGCATGCAGGGCAAGAGTTGAAAGTGAGTCAAAAGCAAGGCAGAGGAATGAGTGAGGAGAATGTCAGCACTGGGTGGGAACGATTTGTGCCTGCTCTCCCCTTGCAAGTGAGCAGATCGTGCTCTCTTCAAACAGCAGACTAGACCAGCATTCTGCAGAAAGGTTTTGCAGCTGGACTACTTGATCTTGTGCTTCAGTAAAAAGTCTGGATAACATTTTATTGAGGGAATTCTGGTAAATAATAATGTCATTTTATCTGTGCTGATTTTCATGCTAAGAAAAACTTGAGAGGCATCGATGCTGTGGTCCAGGAGCTTCTGCCTGTTTCTGGAGGGGAGACTTGATTTCTGAACAACTGGAGTGTGCTGTAGTGAAATAGAGACACAAACCCCAAGTCACTTGGCCAGTGTTTGTCTGCATGATGGAGCATGCTATATATGTGTTAAAGCTGTAGTGTTAGCACTTGTGGAATGTTTTATGTGTCTGGTTTATACATTGTGGTCATCTATCGATTGAAATCCTCAATTATCATTTGTTTTTCATGGTAAGGCTTACATATAGTCAGTTTTAATTCTGCTGAGGAGGAGTAGAAAAACAGGCATCCTTGCTACCCCCACATCCTAAGTGGAGCTCTCAAATTAGAAACCCAGAATTAATTCAGTATTTTAAACTGAACAGAAAATGTAGTCCAGATGGATGGTGGGTCACTGGCTTCTGTTAGCTGTTCTTTTGAAACAAACGGGACCAAATGCAAACTTTTGGGTTCTCGTGGAAATTCAGATCTAGCCTTGCAGTGTTTCTCATATTAAAAATCTGGGACTTGCTGCTCACATGTCTTCCTAATCTGTGTGAGAAGCAGTTTTCAAGCTGGACCCCTTTTATACTGACTGTTAAAACATATAGTTGCCTCTCTTAAAGAAGCAAAGGAAAGATTGTAATTTGGAGGTGGTGAGATGGCATTGGAAATGCTTCCACTGAACTCATAACTTGTGTGGGCTATTTTTAATAGAAAATATCAGAATTTAAATCTCATTTTTAAAGTGGGCCTGTGTACAGACATTTTGACTGACAAAGATGTACACAGTACATCAAAAACAGTTTGGGTTAGTATGGTTGTGCACAGAACCTCCAGCCTAACCCTGGTATAAGGAGAAGCCAGGCCTGGCTGCTGGAAGAGGCTCCAAGCCTTGGAATGGGACACAGTTGGGCAGATAGAGGTTTGGGGCAGAGCAGCCAAGGTCCCTCCTTGGAGCATTTCCAGTGCTCCCACTGAGAGCTGCTGGGTTCCTGTGGGAGCCCATGGCGTGCAGGAGTGCTGGAAACACACACACATTTCATGGCAGTCTGTCTCTGCAGAAAGAGCAGAGTGCAGAGATGTGGCAGAGAAAATGGAGGGTTGGCAGGGGAGCAGTGTGACCTGGTTATTGAGGGCTCTGTGGTGCAGTGTGCAGCATCCCAGCTGCCCAGAACCTGAGCAAGGAGGGACTGAGAACAAGCCGCTGAGAATTTACAGTGTTTAAAGAGAGCACTGGATTGTTCCAGGCTGTTGAAGGCAACCGAGGAAAGTGCTTGTTTTAATGATTTGAGTCTTATTACCTAATGAAAAAAAGTCCATTAATTATGGGTGATTATATTGGACTGAGTCTATCTTCTAGTATTGTATGCTCAGCACAAGCTTTTGGTTCATCCTAGTCACTTTATATTCATGAGGGGCTAAACCAGACTGTAGAGTGGGAGACTGCAGGCTGGGTAGTGGTACAATTCAACTAATCTTTAAACCTTTGTCATGCACATGTTAAATAGTGTAACATCCCTGTGTCCTTTGTAGCTTCTCTTGCCCTTTGATCAACTGCTACTTTCTTTTTCCCTAGGGGGTAGATTTTCTATATTTTATTTTGCTGAAGATTTAAAAAACCCAAACAATCCAGCAAAACTACAACAACTCCCCCTACCCTATATTGCAAGGGATAAATTAAAAAAATATTTGTGCTCTCTGACTGGTAGACTGAGATCTGTGATGATTTTCAGCTTCTCTGGGAATTAATTTTCAGCATGGTCATCTAAGACTGAAGCAGAAATGGTGGGTGTTAATCATTACTAGCAGGTTCTTAGGCATTCTACTGTTGAAGATTGTGTGAGTTGGAAAGGAACTGCAGACTATAGAACTGTATTGAGGATTATAGTGAGGATTGAGCATGAAAATACTTGAGACCAATGACTTAAATACTCATATTTTATGCGATTTAATGTTTTCATGCTCTGTATCTGGTTTTTCAGGGTATCCCAAAACCAAGTAGGACAACATTTCACCTTTGTGCTCACCGACATTGAAAGTAAGCAAAGGTTTGGATTCTGCCGTTTGACGTCAGGAGGCAAGGTCTGCCTCTGTATTCTAAGGTAAGGTGGTACAAGAAAAATTGAGTCAATGACTGAATATAAAAAATACAAGAAAAAACTTATCCTTTAAGTTCTCTGTAATGTGTTTAAGTTAATCAAGTATTTTTACCTAATTAATAACTTTACTACAGCAGCGTTACCATTGCTTTCACATAAAAAGTGACCCCAAGCCCCAAATGATGGTATTCTTCTGTGAAGGTAAATAATTTTATTTAAAGAACATGAAATCTCTGCTTAAAAGCAGAGAAAAATTACAGCCTTAAAGGGCTTGGACTGTTATGTGGATATTTTTACTTTCTAGTCAGATCTTTGACAAACACTCTGTCAGTTCAAGAATAAAGTGCATTAGTCTGGGTGTCTCTTCCAAGTTCTTTGCCCAGACTATATCTAGTGTAAGAAACACCAGATCCAGAGAATTCACAAGGTAAGAGCACGCTGTTACGTTGCAGAGGAGATGCTGATGCTGGGGAGAGTGAACCCAAAAAATACTTTGTTTCTCCCTCTGGTTTTTGTTTTTTGTCTCTTAAGATAATTGTTTTGGTAACAAAACCCCCAATCGTTCAGATGTACTAAAACCATTTTAATTAAATTAAAGGCAGAGTGATCTCATTAGAAGACAAATTTGTAACTTCAGTTAAGAACCTAGCAGCCTGCAAGCCCCATAGTGGAAATGGGAATATCCAGTTCAGTAGCAAATAGGAAGAACAAAATTGAATTTAAGTTGCTTTTAATGTGAGAATCTGGACAAACACGAGAGAGGAGGAGCAAATGCATTGGCAGCAAAGGGGAAAGAGAGAATTTTGGAGAGTAGGCTAAGAAGAATGAAGAGAAAAGCAGGTTCTCAGGTATTTGGACAACAAGGAAATCATGTAGTCGTGGAGGGTGTCATTAGGATAGACCATGTGAGTTAGGGAGAAAAAAAACAACATCAACTTGTAAAAGGATTATCAGTAAAAGGACACTGATGGAAAAATGACCAACCAGTATAGAGACTTGTAGAGTAGTGCTTAAAATTATTGGAAAGAGCACATCAAGATTTTAATGAACTTTTAAAACAGATGCCAAACTAATGTTGAGAGCCACTACACTGGATGATTTTTGGCAAGTAATTTAAATATAAATGTTTACTCTAAATATTGCAAAGGAAAAAATTGCTACCATATAATGAAAGTAGCAAAAGGGAAATATTTTATTCTGGAAATTAACTTACTTCCTGGGATCTTTGAAATATGTCTTTAATACCTCAGAAGAATTTAAGTCTTGGGGTTTTGGAATGTGTAATATTTCACCCTTTACATTGCCTTTTTAAAAATAGCATCTTAAAGCTCAGAGTGAAAATGTATGTAATATGCTTTTAGCTCTTTTCTCTGAGTTAATATTTTCCTCCCTTATCAAGCTAGAAACAATTTTTTTGCATCGTTTGTGTGGCTGTAGCAACATTTAGTCAGTTATGCACACTCAAGTACATTTAGATACTGTATGGAGTGCTGCAAAGCAAAGGATGTAAATTCTCAGCTGGTGTAAACTGGGTATTTCTTTTAACATTTCCCCATGGACGTGCATCAGCTAAAGATTAGTCAATGGTCTGTTACTTGGTAGAAATAAGTAGGAAAATGAAAAGTGGCAAGCTATAATTTTTCACTGAACCGTATCCAATGCATTGCTTTTATTGCTTTTATTGTGACAATTTCAAATTTACGATGCACAGCTGAATGCATAACAGCAATAGCTTCATAGCATTGTACTTGTAGCTGGGTAATCTGCTTATCTCCAGAATGTGTGTGTGTGCTGTGTTGTGTTCAGCTCAGACAGAAGGAATGCATCACTATTTCCATCTGATGTGTTCTAGTAGCCAGTCTGGTTTTTGCTCTGAATCCCAAGTGACCAAGTGAAAGAAGACTCACTAAGGAGATTTCTTTGGGCATTTTATCTGTTTCCCCTTTGCACATGCTTATTGTTTTTAAATTAACCAAAATGAATAAAAAAAAGAATGCTGTCTTTGTATGTAAAGAGGGTACATGCATGTTTAACCTCACTATTGTCCATATATCAAAATGAAACATAAAATGATATTTGCTATGTGTATACACATGATGGCTGATGTATGGGCAGTTCAGACTACTTGTTCATCATGTTTGTGCACAATAGCCATGGACTTTTCTATGAACACACAGATGCAGCTGTACAGAAATGCCATGCCAAACTGCCTTCTCCATGTGCACATGGATGTATCCCCTTGGACAAGAGGACTATAATAAGATTATTAAGGCAATTGCAAAGGCAATTAGAGATAGTCAAATGCAGAAAACTTAGTTGAATTGTTATAAATAACTGAAGTGTAACTAAAAATCTCTACAGAGCAGGAACAAGCCAGTCAGTGACTGGAAGGAAATACTGTAGAAATTTGGGTAGGTTGATGAGTGGGGAGCAGGACGCAGCTTTTCCCTTGTGCAGGTCTTTTGTGGATAGGACCAAGCCATGTGTTAACCTGTGCCAGGGCATCTAAAGAGAGAGAATTTCAACTGCTGAATGGGATTCTTAACTGGAAGCTGAAGTAAAGGCTGCTTGTCCTCAGGTTTTACACCAGCAACTCAAAGCTGTGTGTAAGATTAAAGTCTAATGGTTTATGAGACTTCGCTCTATAATTCATTCTCCATCTGAAACACTAATTAAAGGAATTTATCTCTGAATTTGCAGCCACATGGTCCTGCTTTAAAACTGGATAGTTTAAAACAGAAATATACTTGTACATACAAAATTCTTCTATAAGTTTTGCGAAGTTTTTTTGTGTTTTTATACACATGTGTATGAATTGTGTAAATAGGGTTTTCTTCCAAATCAGAATGTATTGTTCAAATGCTTTCTATGTTTATAAAGTGAAATAAAAGTTTTCCAAGGTAGCTTTCTCAGGTATTTTTGATGAAGAACTTAATTGTGATCTTGTATTGCCCAGAATGAATGTGCAGAGCTTAACTGCAGTTGCCAGATTCCAAGTGCTAAACCATCGAAGATGAGAAAATAACTCTTGGATTATTCTCCCAAGATGCTATGTGATTCCTTGGCAAGTTTTATTTAATTTAGTGCTTTTCATTAAGCTGCATGGCTGCTTCGAGAAGCTCTCATTGTGAATCCTGCTGTGTCACCTCCTCCCTCTCCACAAACTGTTGAGCTAATGCAACCCTGTAAGACAAGGGATACACAACAGGCATATTGTAAAATACCTTGTTGAGCTCATATCCTATACTGGATCTTTTCTCCTAGTTTTACTTTTCCTATCTTTGCGTCATAGTTTTACTAGTTGACATTTGAAGTGTCACAGTAGAAACTTGAATGTCTGCTTTTGAATAGTAGCAGATTTAATTCTTCTGGGTTTTGTTTCTAAGTATCACTGCTGCTTGCAGTGCAAGTAATACTTTCTGGGTTTGCATGACATTGATTTTGAATTATCTGAATGGTTTTAGTACAAAGTACAAATAATTTGAAACTCTTGATAGACTCTGAGGTTGACCTTAGGTATGCAGAGGAACACAAAATGCATCATTAAAATGCTCAGTCTTAGATTTCATTAATTTTATGACTGTAAAATTGTCACCTGCATTTCCAAATGAAATGCTCTAATAAGGAAGACAGGTTTATGTGGTAAGGCTTTGTAGTTCTTCAGTTCAGACCACGCTTGAAACTTTTTCACTCTTCCTTTAGGCAAATCCCTTAGAAGCAGAATGTTTCAATTTTACACATTTTGTGTCAATTTTCCAGACAGAAAAGTGGCCCCTAGACATTAGACATTTAGCTACGGAAAGGCAGTTTCCTTAGTTTTATTTGATTACTAGAAGTTAGATTCCTGCTGATAGTTCAGGACTGTTAGTGGTTACCTGACTATTTGACAGAAAACATTTCCTCTCCTTTGTGTAACCTTTGACTCATGAATGTAAAAGTTTTATCAGAGCTGTAGTAGAAGCACCGGTGAGGTGGAAGTCTACTTATGGCAACAAGGGTTGTGTGTGACTTTGAATAAAAGTCTGAACTCCTGCCTTGTGGCTCATTTGGATTAAGAGAAAATGCTAAGTATGTTTTTAATTAACCATGAAGTATCTTGGTCTCTTGCTTTTGAGACAGACAGGGGCTGTACTTTTAAATAAAGACCCCTGTATTCTCAGGGAATATATATATCTATTAATATTGTCTGTGTTTTTATGTTTCTCATGATTATGGAAGAAATATTTAGAGAAATTGTTGTACATTTGTGGATGTTGTCCTATGTTTGTTTTACATGTTTGTTTTTCAAACAGTTATTGATGGTAAATTGACAAATGAAAGGACAGTGGCTACAATTAAAGAAAAATAAATAAGAAAGCAGTAGTGGTCTCATAGGTTAAGAACTGAAATGAATTTAGGCTTCCAAATATGTTAAGATTGAACATTATAGCCCTGATTTTCCTCTACTTTCTCTACTGTGAAGGGGCTTCATTAATAACCTTTAGATGTTTTCATAAGACAGCTAATTAATTATGAGATGTACTGACTGCTCATGAATAATATTATGAATACAGGTATGGTAGTGAGGTTCTTCTGGTAATGGACTTTAATTTTGATTTTTATCTGTTATTAAAGTACATATTAGTGTGTACCTTAACACATTAATGTGCACATTAGTGTGTAAGGTATGTGTCAGTGTGCCAGACCTGAGTTAGGAGGAGTAATATATTACATATCTCCTCTGTCAAATTCAACCACTTAAAAACTATGTGTTTCGGATAATACATTTCTGTTCTGAATTGAAAAAAAATAGTTACCCAACTAATAGATGTTGATGGACATTGTGTGCTGGATGAATTTTCGGTACATAGACTAGTTCTACTGTGCTAGCAAAGATTAAATATTTTGCAAGATTTGTTAATAGGACAAGCTAAGAAGATCCTTTGACCCATAATGCTTCTGGATTTTAGCTGTCATGCAAACAAATGCCAAACAAGTGAACAAGGCCAGGTGTGGGGACCTGTCCTTGCATCACAACAGCCCCATGCAGCATTCCAGGCTGGGCAGAGTGGCTGGAAAGCTGCCTGATGGAAAAGGACCTGGGAGCAGCTGAACAAGAGCCAGCTGGGCACAGGTGGCCAAGGACATCCTGGTTTGGATCAGGAATGGTGTGGCCAGCAGGAGCAGGGCAGGGATTGTCCCCCTTCACTGGGCACTGGTGAGGCAGCACCTCAAACTCTGTGTTTGGTTTGGGCCATTCATTTCAGGAAGGACATTGAGATGCTGGAGAAGGTCCAGAGAAGGATAACAGAGCTGAGGAAGGCTCTGGAGCAGCTGAGGGAGCTGGGGGTGTTTATCCTGGAGAAAAGGAGGCTCAGGGGTGACCTTAGGGCTCTTTACAACCCCCTGACAGGAGGGTGTGGTAAGTGGATGTCAGACTCTCTCTGGGGTAATAAATCATGGGACAAAGGGAAATGACCTCAAGTTCCACCACTGGAGGTTTAGATTGGATATTAGGAAAAGTTTTTTCATGGGAAGGGTTGTTGAGCACTGGAACAGGCTACCCAGGGAGGTGGTGGAAGGATTTAAAAGACAGGTAGATGTAGTGTTTGGGACGTGGTTTGGTGGTAGATTTGGCAGTGCTGAGTTGATGGACTCAATGGTCTTACAGGTCTTTTCCAACCTACAGGATACTGTGATTCCATATGCAGTTCTTTGTCCAATATGATATATTAGATAAAGATGTAAAGCCTGTATCACCCAGTGTTTATTTACGAATAAATCTTTTACTAGAGTAGTCCAAATCGGTTGATAGGATTACTATAATTCCAAAATTAACCTATGATAAAAGAGGACAAACGTGTTACTTGACAGCCTTGAGGACTTAACAAACTGAAAAGAGCTTATACTTGGTCTTTGAGTTGAGAATCTGAAAAACCACCTGATGATGTCTTTATTATGAACAAACACAACTGTGTTCATTTATGAATGCAGAAATGCATTATATATGCATACATGCAAATGCACTCTTCATTGTTTATGAAAAAAACAGGTATTAGGATTCTTTATTAGGCTGAATTAATTGCAATTAACAAATACATAAAAGAAAAATATAAAGGGAACTTTTTTACTTTCCATTAGATCTTTGTAATATTTTGTTGAAGAACATTATAATTAGAAATATTGACAAAAGCTTTTGCAATTAGGCTGTCCTATTGAAGAACTGAAGATTATGAAGAAAAGGAGCACAGGACAGGTTCTGGCAGCCTTTGATTTCATGCCATATAATGTAATGGAGTAATTGTTTTGCTTTCCTTAATTTTTCAGGTTTAAGAGGCACACTGAAATTATATTAACCTTGTGTCTGTGGTTATAAGGCTTAAAGCAATTCTTTCACTATTCTTTCAGCTCATAAGGGAAAATGACTTTCCTAAACTCTGGTCAAGTACGATGTTTTTTTTAGTGGTTTTTTTACACAAAGACGTGGAAGTGTATCATCAACCTGATGTTGCTATGGGAAGAAATTTCTGTGCAAGGGCTCTGGTCAGCAAGCCTTGCTGTATGAAATAAAAATCTCCCTTGGCTTTCTGTTAGGGTTCATTAATTTCAAATAATTAATTTGACCTTTTTAAATGCATAAAAATTGCATTTAATTTTTCTTTTCTCAGTAATAGGGGAGCTGAGATCATGCATATAGGAAAGAAGTATGGTTAATGTTTTATTGAAATAGGAGTACTTTTTTAATAGAATGCTGTACATAAGTGTTCATTATCAAAAACAGATAATCAGATGAGATTTTGGAGTATTCTACAGTAAAATGCGCTGGGGTCATGTATACTGTTAACACAGAGGTGATAGCAAGAGACTGGAAAGCCTATAGGTAGTCTTACCCATTTGTGTGTGCAGTGTTCTAAAAATATTTGTGATCTATACCTACCTTGTACTTTGACTTTGACAAAATGCTTGGACTGTTCCAGTCCCTGCTGTAATTCTGGGTTGTGAAGCTGTTCCATAGCTCTGACATTTGCAGAAACTCTGAGCACTGCAGCGAACGATTAATTCTGTTTGTCTCTCTGCTGTGTTTCAGTGATGTCTAAAACCAGGTTAGCATGATTTGAGCAGATAATAGAACATGAGTACTAGATGAAAGAATATTCAAAGATCAGATGTTTTAGGTGCTGATATGGTGGGTGTTTTATGAGGGCATGGAATGTTCACACCTGTAAGCAGTGAGTGGCCTTACAAAGGTGCACTCAAGTAAATTTTATGATTACATTAAGAATGTATTGAAAAACAAATGTAATAATGTCACACCTTAACCACCGTCAGCAATATCAAGCATTAAAAACGTCTGTGAGCGTTAAGAGGTTGATCTTGTTTTGATTAATAGCCAGCACAATGTGTGGTAAAGTGTGATAAAGACATTAATATGGTGGATTTAAAGGAAATCATTAAATCATTGCCTCTGTCTCTTTGGCTTGGCAAGAGTAAATTCGTGATGGATTTCTTGTTTGTTTGTGGGTTTTTTTGTTTTTTTTTCTTTTAGGAGCTAGTAGTTAAGCTTTTATAAAGACAGCAAAGATTGCTAGAAAATGCATTAAGTATAACTGTGTTCAGATTTCTGCTGTGCTTTTTCTTTGCCCTAAGAATCAGGATCTGTTTCTGAAGCCTTGCCAGCTGCATACTGAGAGCAGAGGTGTTACAAAGAAAACATAACCCTTCAGTGGACTCACTGCACAAAGCAGTACTTGGCTTCTCTACCAGCCACAGTTTCCCCTGACTGCTTTCCTTTTCCTATCGGGGAAAACATTTTGGTTCTGCATACTGGGTTTTTGCAGTTGCAGTTAGCATATTTCCTGGAATATATGCATTTGAAATTTAAGCTCTGTCCGCAGCATGCACTCAAGCCTTTAAGAAATGCATGTCTGTGGATTTACACCGTATTGAAGAATGAAGTCTGTAGCAGTGTTATATATGGGTATGAAATGTTCTGAAAACCTTTCAGGCACTATTTCCTTTCTAGCTCCCCCTTCTAATCTCAAACAACTAATATTAATTATAATATTACCTATTTAGTAATGTTTGTGATAAAATTCTAACAAACATGAGAAGGTGTGTAACTTGTAAATAAGACATAATTTATATTGTTATTATTATTTATTTTATCAGACTTAATATCTTAAATAGTGATGGTGGAAGGTTCTGTAGCATGTGGTCACTGGTGATATCACTGTTAAAGATAACTTCTATAAGCAGATGGCAAATTGGAACTCATACCACTGTGTTTGAGTTTCTTTTTTTATACTCTTCAGTTATGTCTTATTTGCCTTGGATTCTGTTTAACTCAGTGAGAGTATTGTGCTCCTGGGCTGCAGACTTGTGTTAAAAGTCTTTTAAGAAAAGATGTATGAATGTGTTCTGTTTGCAATATTGGTGAATGTTTACATTTTTGGAAGTTAATTTTATCTATAGAAATTATTTTATAGGGAGAACAATATTCTTACATTCTTAGCTATACTGTTGCACAGCAATGCACCACTTGTCAAATAGGGGGTACCTGGTCTGCCCAAAAAAAGTTGTTTTTCATTCTTCAGGGAAGCCACAGATCTGTCAGTCCAGTGGATGTAGGAAGACGTAGAATTTCAAAATTGCAAATAACTACTGAAATCTGTAACAATTAGTGGTAGTGGGAATGAGATTAGAAAATGTTTCAAATGTTTTTTTGGTGCCTTGAAAATACTAAGAAGTCCAAAAATAATGAGTTAATCTGTGATTAATGGAACTTCATGCAAGTACCCAGCATAAAAAAAACCATCTATCTATACTGTCTGTCAGTGATGTGCTATTGAATTTCTGGGGAAAAGTTGAATATGCTCTTTATTTATATATAGAGATGTTTTAAAAATATGCAAGTCAGATTAATCATAGTATTTTATAAGCACTGGAAAAATACATTGATATTTTATTTAAACACTTTTTTCCTCCTGTTTTAGCTACCTACCATGGTTTGAGGTATACTACAAGCTCCTAAATACCCTGGCAGATTATTTGGCTAAAGAACAGGTAATTTTACATATTCTAGTTCTTTGTGTAAAATATTTTCCTTGAAATATAAGTCACCATTTCAAATACTCTAAAGGGATTCTATACTGTTTGAAAATTTAAGGTTTTAGTGGGATTTAGGAGCAAGTTTTATTCCTCTTACTGAAATTCAAAGGTTCTGAACATACAGCTTCCACAGTCACTTGAATCCCACATTATTCTAAAAAAGCTGCTGAAAATATACCTTTATAACATGCCAGTCTCAGCATAAGCAGGTCCTGTGTGAAGTGTGAGCAGTGTCACCTCACTGGAGAGCTGTGTGACGTACTGACTGTAAACTGTAGCTCTCTGGAACTGTCTGATTATCAGCTGCAAACACTTTTGTTCCAACTGTATAAAATATGATGTACTGTTTCACCCTTCATATTAACTAAAAACTACCTCTCATAATTCTGACATCTCAAGTAGCAAGACAAAATTACTTGCAGCATTTGGTGAAGAATCATGATAGTTCAGTTTGCATATTCATGAGCAATTAGATGTATTCCAAGATTACACAGCAAAGGAGGTACTGGCATCTGTCTTTACTGAGAACATTAAAGCTATACCTTTCTGCTTTATGTTAGTGTATTAGATTTCAATTTAAAAAACCAGCATCAATATTTAGCCATATGCCGTAGACTGGAAAAGCTGACATTTCAAAAACATATGAAGCATAGAATAAGCAATAATTATGCATTATAGTAAATGGACTATAGAGAAAGATGATATTTTATGTAAAAAGATAAATAGGAAAGTTTAGTGCTAGCTGTGTGATTCAATTAAGTGGAATATATATAAGTCTTAAAAATGCTATAATTAGACCTTGGTTTTGGTCCCTATTTCACTTTCATAGGAAGAACTGTTATTAAGATTGTATTTGAGAAAGGGGGATAGGGATTTTCTTGATCACCAGTGTAATTGATCAAGTAATTTAGGTAGCAGGGTTTGTCGTTTCATGCACTGAGACAACTGCTTTGGTTGTAGCAGTGCATGGAAGCAGTTTGTTCCACTGCAGCCATACCTGTTGCTGGTGAGGCTGTGGGAGGACGCTGCTCCCTCCTGGCCCAGGCACTGTTCATATGACCAAGAGCTAGACCTAAAGCCTTGTTCGCTGGTGTGAGGTCCAGCAGCCTCCTCTTATTGCAGGGAGAGGCAGAAGCCTCCTGTAAACTCAAATATGTGTTCAAAAACTGGCCCTGGCTTGTCACTGATACTTTTTGGTTTTACTTTGGCAACATAAAGAATTTAATCTCCATGAACAAACCCCCTAAACTGAATGAAAACCCCAAACGAACAAAAGCTCCAATCGCTTCTCTTTCCCAAGTAAATATCCCTTCTAGAGACCAAAGTGACGGATCCCAGTTAAACCAGGTAGCTGCAAGTACGTTTTAGTAGACCTTATTAGCTGTTATATGTGTTTTGATGAGCTTTTTAAACAAACCTATATCATGGCTAACAGTTTGAGAAATATAATGTCCAGGATATACAACCCAGTGACACATGGAATGCCAGTTTTCAGTTGCAAATGATGTGAGTGGGGAAGTGTGTGAGAGATTGTCTTAACTTGCAGATACAATCCTTTCATGGGATACAAAACTGGCCTGAATTTTAAACTTACTATTTAACTACTTCACTCTGAATTACAATTGTTTTGGTTATTAAATATTTAGATCTCTTTGTCAATATGTAGTTAGATGTATTGTAAATTGTAATTCGTTTTTGTATGATAATTAATTACCTTTAAAATGCATTCCTTATAGGAAAATGACTCAAATGATTTGTTGAAATCATTGTATAGCCATCCTGTGCCAAAGGCGAATGCTTTAGTCAGTTTAAGTGTGGTAAGTATTTTTTCTGTTTTTTTCCTACTGAGCATGAAATAGTAAGTAAAGTTGAAAGAAAAAGAAACCTCAACCCTTTTCAAGAGTAAGTTTGTGTTGCTTCCCATCATTAACTGGCTTGGACAACGTTTTTTTTTTTTTTTGCTCTGTGCAGGGTAGAATCTGTCTCTGTCTCATGTTGTTTTCCAAAAGTTGTAGTCATAAAGAAGCAGAAATTTGAATTTTGCTCTATGGACGAGAAAGTAAACTGCAGTGAGATCTGACAGTGCTAGAACTACTTTTTTGTGCTTCCAGCTGTTTCATGTAGACAATTTTGGTTTCCCCTGCTGTGCATCAGGAGACACTAACTCAGTTTTATTGCCTCTTATGTCTCAGTAGGTACGGTTTCAGGATTGGTCAAAAGTCTGTAGAAGCTGGCTGTTTTCCCATTTTTCTTCCCCTTTTTCCTAGTTTTGCTTAATCATACAAAAATGCTGTAGAAGAGCAGTAGAAGTACACTCTGTTATGTGAAGATTTCAGCACATCTGGGTGAAATAACATGTCCAGACCTCCTTTGTTTTTGTGCTTCAAGTTTTTGTGATGTGGGATGGGATGGTTACAGTGGGGCAAGACGGTGTTGCTACAGAAACATCAAAAAGTGGATATGTCATTGTTATGGTTCCTGAAGTTTTAACCAGAATGAGCTTGTGGGTGCATGTTTAAACACTCTTGTGGAGTTTGTGTGAAACATAAAGCCAGCACAGAGCCTCTGCTGTCTCTGAGCCACTGTGCATGTTCAGAGCATCTGTACCGTTACTGCACTTGCACACAAACACTGTGCAGATAGCTGGGTCTTGCTTGAAGCATCACACGTTGCAGGATGCAGAAAGAAGTGACTTTTTAAAGGCTTTGCTTCCACCCATACTTGTTAGATTATTTATCTTGACCTTGTGTGGTTTCTTGTGGCTTTTAGCTCATGTATTTTAGAAACAACCCCTATATTTCATTTAAAGTAAGCACAATTCTAGAAAAGCATCTGTCCCTAAAAATGGCAGGAAAAATGAAGTCTACCACTTCTGTTCCAGCAGTTACTGATCCTTGTTGCTTAACATAATGCTACCTTTATTTTATTTTTATTTTTCATGTTTCAGATTCCTTGTTTAGGTAGAGACCTAATATTTTCCCGCCTTGTACAGTGCTAATTGACTGTATTTGAAACTACTTCCAGTCTTGCATGTTGTTTTTCTCCAGAACAATGAACTGGATTTCAGGCTGCAGTTGGAATTGTTTCTGTTGATACATTTTTTCTTTCTGTTGTCAGTGTAATGTTTCAGTTCCTAGCACCTTTGCCAAAAATACTTCTTTATCTTAAATAATATTTTGCTATCATTATTGTAGCATTACAACCAATTATAATTTGGCAACTCTAAAATGCTTTATAAAATGTTCTTAAAAACTCCTCTGGTTATTTCAGAGGGACTTAAAGAAGTTGTAAATATATTTTCCCTTGTATTTCTCACAAAGTTCATCTTGTCCATAACTTGCCCACCTCCAAATGAATGTTGTGGGGAATGTGGACATGGCTGTCCTGGTGAATACAGCTGACTACAGTGGAATGACAGATTACTTGCCATAAAGTCGATACTTATTGGTTTTATTTCAATATTGTCTGACTTTGGAATTGTTTTTTCTCGATTATGCCTTGTTCCCAGTTATACCAAAGAGTTTTGTAATCTTTTGTGATGAGCAAGGGCTACTGAAATGCAAATCTCTTGCCAAATGCTTGGCTGCAGGAACAGTTGAGCGAATATTGTGGGTTCAGATAGGGGAGAGCAGGGAGGAATGGGTCAGCTGGAATCGCAATGCTTGCTGGATCTAAAGGCATCTCTGTTTTTGTAATGCTGCAGGGAGCAGAGAAATATTTATAGCCAGTTTCAGTTCTGATCTTTTGTATTGATACTTCTTTTTGGACCTCAGATACTGTAAAAAAGCTGTGCTGGAACCATCACTAGTAATAGGCTTAAAAAGAAGTTACAGTCTAAAAAATAGTTGTAGAAATGACATCCTGAGGTGGCTTTTCTTTGTGCCAGGATCAGTCTGGTTCAGATTTCATTCACTCAGATGTGCTGCAGGGGGAAGGCTCGTGGATGCACCATGTTTGGGTGGCAGACCACAGTGGTCCTTAGACATGTGTGTACATAACCATGCATAAATTGCATCCAATATCTGGATGTGTCGTGTTTCCTAGGAGATACGAAAATGCCTTCGTCCAGTCAGGGACCAAGTTCTACTCTCACTCTGCAGCTGAAATTTATGAGGTGGTCATTTGTTCTATGAAACCTGAGCTTGAAAATAATTTAGGTCACTTTTGTTTTAATTTCTAAAAACATGTTGTCATTATTGGGAAGGCTAGCTAAGTCTGAATTCAATTGGGGGAGGAATAAAACTTATTTTCAGCCAGTATTTTAAGCATGGACTGTTACAAACAGTAGAGCCAGCTTTGGCCTTTCTTGTTGGAAAACTCAAAAGTCAACTGTTCAATCTTTCTCTCATCTTGCATAAGAACCAAGAGATGATTTTTGCAAGTGAGCAAGTTTTGAAAAAACAGCCTTGTCTTGTATCGGTGAGTTTAAAAGGCACTGACTATCTAAAACCTATCATAATTAAAGAAATAATCACTTGCTATAGGACAACTCTGTTGATTTGAGGCTTATTTACACCTGTCCTTTGGGGAATTCTGCTGCTCTCTTTGGCATAAAAGAATTGTCTAATATTAATGTACCTTTTCTGTTTAAATGCAGCTTCACAGCTATGTGTGTGCATATCACAATCCTTTTGTAAAAACTGCTACAAAAATCAAACCCTTGAACTGATGAGCAAAATTTGCATTTTCCATTGTCCTTTTTAGAGAAAACTTTATGCAGGACAGCAACTATTAATTAAATGTCTCTTCCAAGGCCATTCATCTTCCTAAGGGAGTTCACAAAGATGAGCAAGGACTCCATACCACAGTATTTTTGCTACTTTATGACTCTTAATGACTGCAGTAATGGCTTTTGCTCCTCATAGTTCTGGCTTCCTTTTCTGTTTAATGAGTGAAATATTATTACTTTGTTAATTAGAAATAATTACTTCTCTAAGTTAATAACTTCATTACTCAGAAATCTTTTGATAAATATTCTGTGACCTTATTACATATAGAGAATAATTTTCTGTTCTCAATATACTTCTGAAGAATGCAGGCGTTCTATCTGAATCTAATCTGAATATTTTCCTCTTCTTGAGCAGGGAAAAAACATATTTTTTTCCTGTGTTGATGTGAAACAATACCTGTGATGTTTATTGTGCAAGTGGTATGATGTTTATGGGATGCCTTTCTAAAGCCAATCTTTTCCTGAAATTCTAACTATTGCCAAATGACCTAATTTGTGGGAAAATTTTTCTATTAAATGTATCAAGCTGGTTTAATAAGTCTCCTACACAGACTTAATGGTATTAATTTTTTTTTCTTGAATGCAAGACACATTTAAGTCTCATAAACTGTGTTTTGGTATATCTTTTTCAAGTTTGACTTGAGAACAAGCTATGCCTTTGTGTTGCTGTTTATAATTGTAAAAATATACTGTAAAAAGAAAAGTCTGAAAAAACACCAAAATTCTGTAAAAAAAGAATAAAAACTAAAAAAAAAATCAATAATTATCTTATTTACGTCACATGTACTCATTATTTTTCTCCTTCAAAATTTAGACTAACATAAAAAAAGCCCTGAAATTACTGAGCTAAATCCATATCTCATAACTGGTAGGAGCATTGGATTAATGAGAGTTAATTTACATTACATCTGGTTTTAGTTTAATCCATTTTTTATTTACATCCTAGATGGCCTCAAACTAAGATGCATAAAATTGTTAATGTATTTCATAAATGATTGCAGAATCTCAGGCTTCAGATCTTGCATTTGTTACCACATTTCTGATTCAAAGATGTTTGGAAAGAGAATTTATATAAAGTAATAATATTTCTATTCTAAATATTTTTCTCGTGTGAGTGGTTTTCTTTTCCATTCTAAATTTACATTTTGTCCTTTAACATTTTTTTTGTTGCAATTTTTAATTCAATGCTTAATTTAATCAGTGCTACTCTCAGCCTCATGACAGCATTTAAAGCTGGCTTAATTTCAGTGTTATTTCAAAACTGCAGCCCAGCATTTTGTTCTTTTGGTTTTGTGCTGTGCAGAACCAGAGCTTGTCATTTCATGTCGTGATCTGCTTAATTCTTTGTCTAGCAGCAGTAAGAATGTTATTAGGAAAATGGCTATTTGCTTAAAGACAGATGGGGTTGGAAATCCTAAATGCTGGGTTCTTATGGAAAGAATTTTTTTCCTGTGTGCTGAAATTATCAATTATTTTTTCCCATCGATTAGCACTCGTATTTCATTACTCCTGACATAACTGGATTGCCAACTATCCCTGAAAGTGTAAGTATTCCATTTCTTATTTAACCTCATTCTGGGCTAGGCTGAACTTTTGCTTTTATCAAGAGGAGATTTTTTTTTTCCTGAGAAATGATTGATGTCTGTTTTTGCAACCTTTAGCTGGTAGTTACTGTTGCATTCATTAACCCATTTTAAAGCATTAACAGGGCATTTCTGACCACTGCTACATCCACCCTTTGCTTGCAGTTACTTGGCCTCTTTGCATTTACTGGGATAACTTATATATTCTACTTCTGCACTTCTGGTTTTATTTGAATACTTGCCCTTTAAACACTGCATTGCTGATCTGCAAATTCAGCCATCAAGATATGCAGTCATTTTTTTGTGCAAGAAGGTGTTGTTTCAGGCTTTTTGAAAACCTGCTGTACCTGCTAACCAAACACCAGGAGCAGGGGGGTTGGGGCTTTTATTTTTGGTTGTTGGTTTTAAAATTTTCTTTATGAAGACTTGCATTCTGTAGGTGCTAAATCCTGGATGGTGCTATGGGTAAATTGCAAATGCAGAATCTCAGATCACATTCTCTGTGATGTGTTTAGCTTGATAGCATCTCATAAAAGAGTTTTGAAGAGTCCTTTTTCCCCCCTCCAGCCTCTAAATGTGGAATTGTGCATGGCTGTATAGGTGTGTGTTTTTACACTTTCAAACAGTGACTTCCTTCTGCGTGTGGGGCAGTGCCCCAGAGCTCGTTTCTGGTGTGGATGATGGTGTTGGGGCAGCAGGGATGCAGGGTGGGATGGGTCAGGGAGGACACAGAGCTGGAAACACTGGTGGAGAGGAGCAAGGAGGGTGCTGGTAGCAGAGAGGAAGCCTGAGGGTACATCTGGCACATCCCACACCTCCTGGTGGGAAGGACTCTGAGGAGGTGGCATGGACCTTGTTGCAACTCAAGAAACCAGGGGAAGTTGCTGGATGGAAGGGTAAAAGAGAGGACACTTGTTGCTAGGGCTCATTGGGCAGGACAGAGCTTAGCTTTTAAATGTATGTTTTCATCTGTTTCACCTTATGTTTTGAATGCCTCTATTTTTAAGGAATCTCTTATTATTTGGCATTCTAAAAAAAATATAGATTTGGAGGCTAGAAGGTGTGTTATGGGCTTAAACTGAACAAAATATGGGAAAGCATCTACCTGGGCCTGTGGCTGAGGAAGGATATTGAAATGATGCCAATGTAGATTTATTTTTCTGTTTTGAGAAAGTTGAAATAATTTTAAGGTGCCTTTCTATAATTACTTTTTCCTCCATTAATAAAAGTGAATCCATGAATCAAAATAGTAAGGTACTAATGGAGAGTTAGAACATGCAAGGAGTGAAGAGATGAGGTAATTACAATAAATTAGCAACAAAATGAGGGTTTTTTTGCCTTTTGTTGTAAAGTTCAAGTATTTCAGGGGCAGTAACTTTTCAGCTTTAACAAAGAAATAACTGTGACTGTCTCTCAAAGATAAATTGGTCTGTACAAGATTGTGGACTGTGTTTCAACACAGAATCAGCACACCATTATCAACTGCAGTGTCAGAGGGTGTCCAAGGTAAATTGGACTGAGATTCTCATAGTACATCAGCCTCTGACAACCCCTTAAAATAACATTTGAAAGACCACAGGTTTTTTTCCTAAAACTGAGTGTTTGTAGCCCCAAATCTCTGGGTTTTATCGCTCCCAAAATTCTATGCATCATGGACTAAGAATAATATTCTATGTCTTGATACTTAATCATGAGTTTATGAATTTGCATGAAACTGGATTGTCCACTGGACTTTGTCTTTTCAAATTCTTTTTTTTTTTAATGTTGCAACATACCAAAAAAGAAAGCCACTGCACTCTGAAGCTTTTCCTACTCATCTTGCCCTGGCTGTTTTTTCATGGCTGGTTGACCTTGCTGCTGTGTGTTGGCCCCATCCAGCATAGGATGTTAGTGTACAATTCCAGTGTTGATGTCTGTCCTGCTGGGGCCTGTCCTTGACTGACCTCCTGCAAGAACATTCAGTAACAGTGTTGTCCCTGAGAAGAGACGAATAGCACTTCTGGTTGCAGATATGAGAATGAATGTGTGAAATTAAATATTTTGCATATTGAGGGCTGTATTAGTATATTTTCATACATGTTCTCTGGTGTTTACAGAAGTTTGCTGCTTTCCCAGGCAATTTTGCTGGTAGCTATTTTGGCTTCAGAACTTTTGTGTGTCTGGCTCTGTGCCCTGCAGCAATAACTGTTACATTCAGCTGGAGCACAAAGATTCCCCCACCCTTTTTCTCTTTCCCCCCACTTTTCTGATGTCTGAGCTATTAATGGGAGGTGCTGGTGACTTTGCCTCTGATTAAACCCCACAGTGGGATTCTTAGCAGGGTGAAAAGGGTGGCTGCAGGAAGAACCCAGTACCTTCCACCAGCTCTGCAGGATGTCTGATGTCCTGGCGCACACACAGCTCAAGCAAAAGCTTGGTGTTGTTCAACAAGCTGTTTTGCTGTACTTGAAATGGAATAAAATGTGTTGACTTTGGGAGACCCTGGCAAGGTAGCAGTTTTATTACTGTAGCTGTGACAGAACAGTTAGCACCATGGTGGAAGATCTGTTCCTGGGTTGAAGTAATGGTCATTTTAAGAGCATATGATGATATTGATAGAATAGCCAATCTCTTTTTTTTTTTTTAATTTGAAAATACAAAAGGGCAAATCTAGGTCACAAGCATAACGAAAATGATCAAAATATGAATAACTTAGTCCACAGTTAACTTTTCATTTGCTTTAAAACCTAATTAATTTTTTTTAAAGCACACAAATTTTGTTGCCAAGGGATTTCTAATAGTTTGGGGTTGTTGTTTTTCCCTACCTACTAATTAGACAAAAATGTTCACAAGTATTATGTATCATACATATATAGCCACTACTGTTACTGTTTTGTTAACTTTTTTTTTTATTTACAGAGAAACCTCACTGAATATTTTGTTGCTGTGGATGTGAACAACATGCTGCAACTTTATGCCAGTATGTTGCATGAAAGACGAATCATTATTACCTCCAGCAAACTAAGCACTGTAAGTACTTCACACATCTTCTTTTAAGTAGGATATATTGAACATTTCACAAAATGACCTGCAGACCTTTGTGGTTTTAGATATGTTCCATGTGTACTTATAAGACAATATCTACATACTCTTCTAATATATGGTTTTAGTCTGGCTCTTGAAGTACAAAAGTCTGATTTATGTAAGACCTACTCAGATACATTAAGTCAGGTTAATTATTTTTCTTATCAGGAGATGAGAGTTTTTTAACTCTCCCGAGTTCATTTCTGTGCCTTCTAACCTAAAAAGAATTCTTAAGAGCTATTATAAGATCTTTATTATTCACTTGTGGCTTATTCCATTGGAGCTACTTGAAAGAAATCAAGGGTCCCTAATAATAGCTGCTATCCTAACCTGGTAATAGGTAGATTCATCTTTGTTAGAGTGGTTTGGGAGTGCACACTGTAATATCTCTGATTTGGAGCAGCTCTTCAGGCTGTCAATAATGTACAACCTAAAATAGCAGGTTTTTAATTAAAGGTTTTGAGCTACTACCCGCAATAAAATGTTTCTTTTCCCTCCTTATGCCTGCTTAGGCTACTTAATAAAAGAATGTTGCATTTCATTTGGAAAGTATACCTAAATATTCAGATACCATTTTATTTTACTCTTCACAGAATCTTACAGATTTTAAAAATCCTTTATGTTTTGAAAATACTCCCAAACCAATTTTGCATCAGTACAAGACTGTCACTTTATAACCAAGTTTTAATCAGAGTATAATTCTTTCACAGAATCTTTAGCCTATTAAGCACTGTTACCTACATTTTTTTTAAGAATGCTGCATAAAACATTTAGTTTAATGTACTCTCTGTGGTGGAAAATCAATTCTGTGTTTCTGAGCACTGCTAATTGCACTACCAGATAAATGAACACAGGGGTAAAAGGTTGGATATAGTACTAAAAATTACTATTTTCAAAGACTTGCAGGTGCTGTAAGAGTGAGAATTCTTTGATTATAAATAGTGAATAAAAGTCCCTTCAGTTTTTTTGAGTCAGAAGTAAATTGAAGATAGAGAAGGTTCAGAATTGCTGTAAAAGGCTGGCAGGTTTTACAATTCTAGGTGCAGTTGCAATTATTTAATTGCCTTATTATTTTTTAACAGTGTGGTGTTGGGTCTCTGGGTCTGTGACCAGCACTGCAGTTAGGGCAGGGCACAAAGACAGCACTTTCTCAGTGCTCTGCAGGGTGTGGAGCTAAGTCAGTCCTGGGAGCTGGAGTGAAGCAAACATGAGGTCATATAAGCAGAGACCATGTGAACAGCTAAAAACCAGCAAAAAAACCTAAATTAAAACTAAAATTAAATTAAAACTAAATTAATAGTATCTTCACATTACTAGTCCATGACAGATTTTTTAACCACCAAAGATATTACTTTTTCTCAGGAAATTTCCATATTTTATTACAGGGTTTTTTTTTTCCTCCTCTTCATGCTCCCCTCCCCTTCCTGAAATGGATAGGGAGAGAATTGTGCATTACAACATAGTAATAAGACTTGAATGGGCAAATAGATTTTGAAGGGGAAGCGTTTCAAAGAACCTGTCTTAGCAGAAGCTCACATGATGTAGCAAAATTGTGGAATCAGAATATTTTTTCACTTTGCCAGTCTGAAACACAGCTTGCCATATTTAAAGGGATAAAAAATAAAGGGAAGAAAAAAAGAGAAATACACCATTAAAAAAACTCAACTCCAATGATGCCCCAGTCAGCCCCGTTTTTCTGCTCCAGTAGAAAGGAGATAGGAATTGTGATGGCAGCTCTGAGCCCGTGGAAGATTCATTCTGCAGGTGAGCACGTGTCTGTCTGCTTGACACGATTTAGAATTTTACTCTCAGCCTACATTTGGATCTGCTGAGGACTTGTTTTTGTTAGGCTGAACATCTCAGCTGGTCTCTATTGCTATGATGTGACAAGAGAAGAGGAAGTACCAGAATTAGACTGTGCTGATCTAGACCACCTTATTGAAATGACCAGATTTCTCTTTGGAAGTCACTGCAGTACAACAGAATAGTCTGGTTGTGAGAAATGTCCACTTTGTTTACACTTTGGCTGTTTATTCCCAACCTTTTAATGAATTAATAGTCAGCTTGCTGGTGCCTTGTAAATAATTTATGTCACTTTCCAGACATTTGTAGTGGTATTTGGTCCTGGAGAGTGTCCCCAAGCTGTGATTGTAAATAGTAGCTTGCAGGACAAATCCAAAATGAGAGAGCCCATCAACTTTACATTTTTTCTGGTTGCTTTTTCAGTCTACTAGCATAACTTAAGTCATAGCTAAGCAAAATTACTGTCACATCGTGATGGATCCACTTTTGATACAGGATTGGTTAATTTTTGCTTGCACTAGTGAGTTCTGATAAAACAGGAAAGTATGCCTGGCTTACTAAGAGCTTCAGTTCACAGAAGTGCTGCCTGCTCATCTCTTTGATGAACAGAACAGGGGTGATGCATGGCTTGCTTCTTTACAGAGCAATATAGTTAAAGAAGTTAATGAAACACTTTCCAGTATTGCCTATAAGAATTTAATTGAATTGCCAAGAATGATTAAATGTGTTTTTGGCAAAAGATACTTCTTCTTTAACATGGGAATTGCTTGATGTAATACAGTAAGCAAATGGAGTGTATTTGGACATCAACCTTTGCAAACTCTGGGCTGTTTTACTATTGCATACAAAACACAGTAGACTGGTACTTTCTATTGCAAAATTGCTGTTTTAATATTCCTAAATTACAGCTTGATACCAGAAAATATTGTTTGCTCAAAGATAGTGCAGTCAAGCACAACTTTCTGTTAAGGGAGTTGTGTCTTATCTTTGGGGTTAACTGAATATCAAGTGTTTATGTCAGTTCATGAAGACTGGGTTGTGATGTCACCTTCAAGTTATCAGCTCTGTTTTGGTTCACTATCTCAGGGCAGTGTCTGATAACAAAAGACATAATTCAAGGCCTTACTCACTTTCTCCTCACCCTTCTTGTGGGGGCCAGGAATGGAAAACTGCACTTACTTGTGTTCAGGAATTCTTTGTCCAGTATTTCTGCCCTATTAATTTTATACAGTCATTATATTTAAGCAAAGGATCAGTCCTAGTATGGAAAAAAAGGGGCAAAAAATTATGCTCTATTTAAAAGGGTTTACTGTAGAGGAAAAAAAACAAAAGAAAGGAAGGTTACTTATTTTAAGTTGCTGAGTAGAGTTTTTTAATTAAGAAAAACCCCACAAAACCAAAACACACCAGAAAAAAAAATAACTGTCTTGAGGGGGTTTCAGCTTGTATTTTATTTCAGCCAAGCAGGCTTTGTTTTATGTGCATGTTCAGAATTTTACAGCTGTGTGCTTTCTTTGTATCTTCCTTTAAATTGATTTTCTGTAGGTCTATCCCCTTAAAAAATTCCTTTGGTGTAGATATTTGTCTGCTAGTCCTTCCAATTACTACCAAGATACAAGTGGAAACTTCCCACCACTCCATTCTGTTGTAACTTCTGGGTCATTATTTGCCCTAACTGTTGATACTTTTATTAGCTTGACTTTCCAACTACTTTAATAATGTGATTATCACCAACCTCACAGCTTGCTTCAGGC
This sequence comes from Catharus ustulatus, assembly GCF_009819885.2. Taxonomy (NCBI): domain Eukaryota; kingdom Metazoa; phylum Chordata; class Aves; order Passeriformes; family Turdidae; genus Catharus; species Catharus ustulatus. Next base: position 24,065,440 of record NC_046229.1, read on the forward strand.
CTAACAGTAGAGCGAGATGGATTCAGCTAGCCTGAGGATTATGCTCTGTAAGATCCGTTTGTAGCAAAAATTATCATTTCTGGCTTTTGAACAGTAAACTGTGAAAGAGAAACAAATTATGTGACTTTGGATTAAGCAAAAGGATGAATGAAACAAAGGGATTGATCTGTCCACAGTGTGAATAGTGGCTGTTAGTTATTTCACCTCAGCAGCAAAAGGAAGACCTTTCCTAAATGTCAGGCTTTATGTTCTTTCACAGCACTGGTTCCTCACACATCACTGCAGCTGCATGTATTCTTATTAGTTTAATGGAGCTGTATGAGTTTCAGTACAAATAATTTTTTAATTCAGTCTTTCTATAAATTATTAAAGTGCTGGGTTTGACTTTTCCAGGAAGGCTGAGCTACAGCATTGATTTTATGCATGCTGGAGGCAGGCCCTAGATGTTTTGGCCCCAAGTGCACCTGCTGTGGTAGTCTACCAGAACATCATACCACACTCTCATGTATTCAAAGCAAAGGAATAAATCATGATTTTACAACAGTGCATCAGTTGACTTATTGCTGTTTTGTGACCGGAGGTAGGAAGGATTGCTGTTTAAAGCCATGTCATCGGTTCTCAAGTCACTGGAGCATGAAAGCTTGTCATATGGCTCTGTAATTGTACCTCTGCAGTGTGTGCCTAACTAGTCAGCTGGGGCTGTGCGCTCTGTCTCCAGCCCCGGCTGGCCAGTGTCTGACAGCAGCTTTCTCATCAGCCTGTCAGGAATATGCTAACTAGACTGGATCTTCTGCGCCCGGCACTGGCAGCTGGAAGGGATGCTACACTTTAAAGCAAATGTCTCAGTGTTATCTCCACTTTGACCAGTATTTGTTTCGGGTAATACAAGCCTGACGTGTCTCAGAGCACAGTGCTTACAACTTCTGCTTGGAACTGGCTCTGGCTTTCTTTGGTAGCCCTACAAAAACAGACATAACTATGAATAAAAGATGCAGATTTATTTGTTGGGGTGGTGAAGAAGCACTGAATATAAATTCACACACGTACATTTGTGGAATCACTTTTACTGTTGCTTCCATGCAAAGAGAGCTTTCTGCAGTTGCCCCCAGTTTCCCTCAGTGAATTGGACTGAGTGTTGGCTTTATTCTCTTTGTCTCATTTGTCTCCATGGTTGCTCAGGAAGAAGTATTACAGGTTTAAAATTTAATTCATATCTCAAGTTCATGTGACTGGAAGTGTTCAAGGGCTAAATTTAGTTCTTAAAAGTCAAGAAATAGATGGGAATTTATCATTAACTTACAAGACAGAATGGATATTCTGCTGATACTGACTGTGCTCCCAGAAGCATAATTAGAAATAATTTTGGAATATGACCTCAGTTGGGTCATTTGATCTGAAAGTAAATGACAAGTGGTACTTCATTTTTTTTTTTATATAGTTCATGTTTAGGCAGTCTAAGATAAACAGGGCAGAGGTGTAAGCTGTTGTGTAAGCTGTTGTGTAAACTCTTGTAGGTGCAGTTAGGTTCCCATTGGGACACCTGTAGGGAGCACATTACCAGCAATGAGGCTGTGGGATATCAATATGGAATAAAGTGGGGTTAGAAGATCCAGCCAGATCTGGAAAGCTGTCTCAGTCTTGAAGTTTAGAATAGTTTTCCCATTGCCACAGTGTAATATTAGGAGAAATAATTGCTGAAAGAATTGTGAAAAGAAATTGAAATTTGTCATTTAAAAAAATCTTTTAACGAGAGGGGGAGGGAAAAAACCAGTAAATAGTTGGAAATTGCTATTACCTGCCATCTAAGTAAAACAGATGAAGAACTTCATTGCGGTTTTTTATTAAAAAAAATAAATTAATCCCAAACCTCAAAAATTCACACTGTAAAAAGAAAAAGCATGTAGACAGACAGATCTATGAATTAACTCCAGAATTTAATTTTTCCATTACTAACACTTGCAGGAAAAAGAAAGCTCCAAGACTGAGTCAATCTAGGACAAAGTTGTTTCTTTTTTGTATGACTTTTGGCAATTCAGTAGAAACTGAGGGAACTAAATGCTGTGTAGAACTGGTGTGGGCACTGCTGTGGGACTCTGAGAGAAGCCTTTAGGAGCTGAGACCTTTGTGGCTGGGCTGAAGGGGCAGTGAAAGGGAAAGAGTCCCTATTCTGTGGTGCACAACTGTCTCACCCCCTACAAAGAGTACCACTGAAGTCATTTGGTGGTCGTGTGAAGCAAAAGAAGTGAGGAAGAGTTGTTGAAGGTTAAATGAGTGTAATACCAGCCCTTGTTCTGGTGTGCTGGTATGGCAAGATTTCCCCTCAATTCACCAATGATAAGATGAGCTTTAGCATCATTGGTGGTTATCTCTACTCTTGCTACAGTAAGTTGTTTTAAATAAACCATTCACAAAGAAGCTTGTCCCTGCTGCTTCTTAATTAGTGTATGACAGAAGAACATGCCATGGTGTTCCTCTGGAGGAAGAAATGTTGATAAAAGTGACTTTCGTAGAAGCTCTCCTTTCAGAGGTCAGAAACATTTGCAGAAACCCCTTTTTTTGTTGGAGGGTAACTCTTCCTCCATGGAGATGGGTCATAAAATAAAGGAAGAAGGAAAGGAGGGATCAAGTAGATGGTCAGGAAAAGGGACACAAATGTATATATTTGTGGTGTTCTGTGTTTTTGTAAGTGAGGAAGAAATGAAGAAGTTAGGGAATAAAAGAATGTCAAAATGGGCATAAAAAATCAAGAACATACAGAGGTGAAATGAAGAGATGTGAGGAAACTGCAATTTTTGAACAGAAGATATAAATAAACATAGTTAGTTTTTTAATAGGGTAAATGAGTATCATAAGAGACATGTTATTAACCCAGTCTGTAATGTGTCAAGGATAAAACCTGATGATTAACTTCCAAGAGTTTAATTTTCAATCTATGAAAAATACAAAAAAACCTTTGTGGTATGAAAATACTGAGTAACTGAATGAAGTTAGATGGTTTTTTCTCTGCACCCACACCTTCTTTGTATGTAGATACCTTTGATTATCTGTGTAAGTGCCTGTGGGTCCCTGGTGTAGGCACAGTATGTCAGTGGTATTCCTTGTTGAGCACTCACCTGTCTACTACCACTTCAATTCTATTTTCTGCTCAGCTTCCATTATTGGGAAACATGTCACTCCTGGAGCCATAGGCAAGGAACAAGCCATGTCTTCAGTCTTTTCTCTTTTCTCTCCCAAACTAATGCACAAGAATGATGCCATAATGCTGCTTTGTGAATCAAGAACTGCAAGAAAGGAATGAAATTGATTGTATATGAAGTGCTGTCAGAATCATGAATAACACTCATCTCTTCCCTTTCCTTCCCCTAGAAAGAATGATAAAAAGAAGGGAATAACCCTAAAAAATCCAACAGCAATTCCAGGAGAAAATAAGGTTTTTTCAATATAAGTGTTTTCTTTTACATCTTTAAGTTTTTTGAAGGGAAAAGGTTATAATTTTCATCTGGGGACTGGAAATATATTTTCCTTTCTCTCTCTCTTCTGTGAGAGAGAAGAGCTGGGTTTCATCTTGCCAGCAGGAGGAAAATACATTAAGGCTCATTTAAGGTCCTCCCTCTTTTTCTTCCTAAAGATTATGGGGATGGCAGATGGAAAATGATTAGCCAGGAGCTGAATTAAAGAATTGCATAGAAGTGGCTTTGCATATCATGGCTTGGACATTATATTCTCTTCTCTTTTGTTGCTAAATTTTTTTCCCCACTCATTTCTCACGAGTGCCAGCAGAATGAGCTAAGTTCATTATTTATTCTGGTTGTTTAACCTTTAGAACTGGGAATAGATTTATGCTCTCTTGTAAACTTGCAAAAGAAAGAGCTCCCTTCCCACTTTTATTCCCCAGCAGTGTTCCCCCTGCCCTGCCCCCCATTCAAGAAGTGGATGGAAAGGTAGGTCTCCACAATTGTTAAACATCTCTTATGGATGGGACCTGATTTCATTCTCAATCAAATAGGATTTAGAGGTGTTTTCCCCTCTAAAATAAAGTTGATTGTCTTATGAGTTGTAATAATGTAGAGGAGAGGCTTCCTTTCACCTTTCAGGAAGCAAATAGTGTTTCTCAGTAATTCTTGTGAACTGGGAGTACTGGGGAAGGAGCCACAAGGGCTGGTCCAGGCTGGTGGTGACTGCTGTAATTGTGGAAAGACAGTGACCCATCCCCTTCAGTTTATTGCTATAGGTATTAATGAGTAGATGAGATAACTAAACTAAACAGAATCTTGGGCATCTTTCAACATATGGGTGGTCAAGGCAGTGGGAGGGAAGCAGTGCTTTGGCCCATTGGGACTGTGAGGGAGGAGGGAGAGAGCACACCAGTACCCATTTCTGGACATGGTGTTGACAGAGATTGACAGTGTTTGATGATTTTTCAGGAAATGCTTTTATCACAGTAGTTCTTTAGTTGCTTACAGAAGATTTTGAAAGGTTATATAGTATCACAGGTTAATTTTACTTTAGCATTTGTTTAACTTCTGTTGCTGTTTTTGGCTTTCTGACAAGATTCTGCTAATCAGTTTCCATCTTTCTAGTTTGTGCATTGCAATGTGTGCAAATAACACCTATGCTCTTCTTCTCTTTTTACCTTTGATTATAGAAAAGGCTTTGAAGAAAGTAATTTATATAGACAGAAAGAAACTGCCAGGTACCTTTTGTGCAGGATACAGGCCTTTTTATGTTACTCATTGAAATTATGTGAATAATAGGTATCAAATAAGCATTATCTGTGAGTCTGCAGAAGATGTTTCAGCTGAAGTTGTGTGACTCCAGACACGTCGCAGTGTTTTAGCAAGACCTAAAATGAGGAAAAGGAAAAAAACTCAACAGAAAAAGGGACCAATCCCTTTGAAATACAGAGCAGAAAGATTCACATGGTAGAAGTGAGCAATGGTGTAGCAGATACATACATCTGAATTGCTGCATCCACATGAGGGAGGGGAGGAGCTGCACTCTTTGTGTTCCCAGCAGCAGGTAAACCTGCTTTGATCAAGTCTTGAACTAAAACTTCTCCCAGCTGTTTGTGTTCATCACAGCAAAGATTTTGAGCAACAACCTTCCCAATTGTCTGCTTATTGCCATAAGGTAGAAAGTAACTCATCATTCTCTAGAATTTGGACATTGTTTCAAACTTGTTGAGATTTGGTAGTAATCAACATCGTGTCACCCAATAATGAATTTTGCTAACAAACTCTGTAATGTGGTTTCTCACTATTTGCAGAGACTGTATTTTCACAATACATGTAGTTTCAAAATATTTTTTTTCAGGGGCAAAGATAAAAATTATTTTATGAGAATCACTGGAATCCTTTGGAGAAAACACCAATTATTTTCCTTGCCGGATATAAAAACTCACATGTTGATTCTGGCTGCAGCATCTTATCAGGAGAGATCAGAAACAGACTGAAACTTTCAGCTGTACTCAGTACTATTAGTAAACCTATTACTGATGGAATAAGAGATAAAGCTTTTTATGCCCACTGCATATGTTAGAGATTTCAAATTAGATATATTTATTTCTTAAAGGGTGGAACATTAAATTTTGCTTTTTACTAGTTCAAATCATTTTACTCATGCTGTTCATGTAGTTTAAAACCACCTTATTTAAACCAATTTTAAAAAAGATAATTAGATTTCTTTTTGCAAGTAAAGTTTTTAAACTAAAAGACATTATTTGAAAAGGAGGAAAACATCTAATAATCAAAATTGATGGAAGCAAAAATATTAGAAGTTCTGGTCAGTGTTGGCAAATGGGTTTCAGCTGACAAAATCTTTACTTAAAAACTATCTGTCCATTTTTTAATGGATAGAAACACAGCTCACAGATCTCACAGATCTTTTGTGCGGTGAACTACAGGAGGATGTCTCAACGTCATTTGTTGCCTCAAACCAGGTAATAAATTAGGATATTTGCAGAAACTAGGTTCTGCAGTGCTTGTCTGCTATAATTTAAGGTTTTTCACCAATCTGCAGAGTTGTGCAATGATATATCTATATGTATACATAAACATACAGCAAATTTCATTGGACAGAGGCTTTTGCCTGTAATAAAAAACCTACCTGTAAAAGGAATCACAGTTGACAGTTGATGTTTATATCCAGTTGTCAGTGGAAAGATAGGTAGGGTTGTACAGTCTTAAAGACAAATTCAAGATAGTTGGGAGAAGTCTACTGAAGACAGTTTCAAGATAATTTAGGAGAATATACCTTTTGATTTTTCTGATCTTTGATGTATCTTTTCAGAGTAGTTCTTGATAATTCCTTTTGGAATAGAGAGCAGTCAATTGACAGACTCCTTTGTACCTAAATAATGTAAGGAACTGTTTTCTGCAGAAGATAGCCCCACTTGGTCAAGCAGCAGACTCATTTCTTTGCCTGGGAGCTTGTGCTGGGTGCTCTGTTTGAGGATCTCCTCCTGCAGCCTTTGGCACGTGCCTGCCAGGCTCTGCTCCCGTGCACAGGCACTGCTGAACACCCCCAAATCGGGTGTCACCTTTGTAGAGCTCTGATGTAAGTAGTCCAGTTCTCCCTGGTACCTGCCTGATTCCTTAAGATGTGCAGCATTATTCCAGGGTTCACAGCAGTTCCCATTCAGTTCTGTGGAGTGGCAGTCTCAGTTAAAGAGGAAAGTTATTTAATAACTAATGCATTGAGAAATGCAGTCACCACTGGAACAGTGAAAAAAAAGATTTTTTTTTTTTACACCAAGTATGTAAATTTTAATATGAAATCCATAATTATCTTATCAGTATTTGCTTAAAGGCAGAGTTGGCAGGATAATAAAATGTGACACAGTTTGAAGAGCAGCACGATCCCATAGCTGCTTGTGTTACAGGCTGTGTACAACATACTAAAGTGTTTGGAAACCTACTGCAGCAGCATAGAGGGAAATGTTTAAATAAGATCTTAGATTAAGACATTAAATAGAAAAGCAAGGAATGGTACAACAAAAACTGGATGTGTAAATAATCAAGTAAGTACCTTTTGTGCTAGAAATAATAGAATTTAGTATATTAAAAATTATAAATGGTAAATAGAGGCTAGTATGAGTGCCACACTAAAATACAGGTTATAAAATGAGTTGATAAAACTTCAGATGTTTTTAAGGAATTGCACACTTTCTCTCTTAAAATGAGAATTAAAATATAACAGACATGCATAAGACAGGGAAATTTCTTCATGCAAATAGTGTAGTCATCTTAATTCATAATTTAAGAATGCCTATTAAGAGGAGGAGGCGACTGTGTGCATCAGGGGATATCCTGTATAACTGAATGCTCAGCTTTATTTCAGCCTCTGATTGAAATACATGAAAAGCTAATTTTTATATTGGTTGTTGTAGTTTGAAATGTATACACTGTGCACAAAAGTATGTGGACACAATAGTTAGTAATGCCATATCCATTCTGAGTGAAAGAGCAAAAAACAGTGCTGAGCTGGACTGTGCTAATCAGTGGTGTTTGTTCAACTACACAGAGATAATATGGAAATAAACCTCATAAATCCCACTGTGTAGAAGACGGGGAAGGAACTCATTTATTTCTTCCCCCAAATCAATTCTTAGTAACAACCCAATAATTATTAAAATACCCATTATTATAAGTCCAAAAGGAGAGTAATTGCAGAGGTGTGGCGTAAGAAAGGAGATGTTAATGTGCAAGGAAGAGTTTAAATAGGGAATTATGATATCCTTGGCTTTCTGCTGTGTAGCTGTCAGGCTCGGGCAGCTCGCTGGTCAATAGTGACATTCTGTGTGTCAGTGAGCAGAGTCTCCTGATACCTTAACCTGCAGTTCACACATTACTGAAGCTCCAACTGTCGAACATTCAAGTCCCTTGGTACCACTGCAGCTTCCAGACTCTCCTGACTGGCTCATGTTTCATTCTTTGGCAATTTGCCCTAATGATATCCCTCAGGAGCTTTCAGACCCTCTTCTTTTCCATATTTAATCATGTTATATTAATCTGAGTGCTGAGCAAACTAGGCTGCACAAATTGTAATTGTCTCTGATTCCTGCTGCAATGGTCTTATAACTGCTTTTTTTTTTTTCATTTTTAGTGTAAAAATACATGTACAAAATTGTAGTGTAATTTTTTATTTACAAGTCTAAATGTCCAAGACAGCCAGGGTGTGAACGCTTTAACTGCTGATCTGTTCCACAAAGAGGGTTGGTTTTTTTCCCTGTAAAATCCATAATGCTTCAGCACTTGCTGTATGGGCAGGATTTCCATTTTATTTTTTGCTCTTTGCTTTGTTACTGTGAAAATTCATGTCTAATAAATAGTGCTATTATCAAGTTAAACTCGGGTAGTAATTTTGTTGTGATATAAAACATTAGGACACCCTCATCTTTGGCATCACTTTAGCAAGTTCTACGTGGGGCATTCTCTTAAAGTTTTTTCCCTTTTTTTATGAGGTTTATTGTGCTACGTGGGATGAATATAGTCTACCTTTTTTTCAACAGTCCTGATTTGTTCTGTTTCTGTTATAACACTGTGCCTGACCAATAAAATAACAAAATTTGAGAGACTCCCTGATAGCAAAGATAGATCAAATTTGAATTCTTTACATATTGCAAGATTATTTTGTTCACTTATGGAATGAACTTGGCCCATTTCTAATGAATTCCATAGTTATTTGTTTGTTTGTTTTGGGATAAAGTGGTGGTTCTGGTGGTTTTTGTTTGTTTTAGAAAACCAGAGATGCAGTTTGGAATGATGAGCAGTTTGTAGAACTTCCTTTCTTGGTTAAGGAGTCCTTCATTTTCCATGATCCTCATGCCAGGCTTGGAAGTCTCTGCTTTGGGAAGGGAGTTTTGGAAAATTGTAATTAATTAATTAATTGCTTCTCTGTTACAGGGAATATTCGCTTCAGTTTATTTTTTAAAAAAGATAGTTTGGAAATCAAGATAGTGACACAAACAGGAGTTAATCCTGCTTCTGAGTTTACTGCTGTTCTGTGGCTTCATGCAGCTTCAGATCAATTGCAGTTAAAAATAGCAGAAATGGGGACCAGAAAAACTCCCCTGAGTCTTTCCCACTCAGTGGAGCCATGTGAAACTGGGGTACACTTCAGTCCTGTGTGTTCATGGCAGTACTCATGTTTGACCATGGCTGCATCAAGTAATTAATGATTATTTCCCTTTTTCTGGAGGGAGCAGGGAGGGCTAACTTGACTTGTTAGCCTGACTTCTTGCAGGTGTTGTGCTTGTATACATACATCAGAGTTCTTTGTGGATGTGTTTTGGCAATGCAGAGTAATTTGCAAAGTTGCATAATAAGTGGTTTGGGGAGGTTAACATTCTTGCATGTCTAAAGTTAATTTAAGATTTTGTATTTTATTTTTATTCATGTTTTTTTTGTTGCCAATTCTGTGTGTGTATTTTTCATTTTTAGTTAACTGCTTGTGTTCATGCGTCAGCTGCATTGTTATATCCAATGTATTGGCAACATATTTACATCCCAGTGCTTCCTCCACATCTTCTGGACTACTGCTGGTAAGACAGCTAACCTGTTATCCCCATTTCTGACATTCTTACCTGTCCTAGAATTCTGAGTAACTGATGAAAACACTAACTCTTTATTGTGACTGAACATACAGGGTCCAGTTCATGAAAGCACTTAGGCCAGTGCTTAAAGGATGGCTTGAAAAGGGTTATTCCAGCATGCCTTGGTGTGGTGTTTGAATTGGTATCTTGAATTACAGTGCTGATTGCTATTAGTGCAGCATTTAGAGTCCTGTTTGTAAGAGCTGTTTCTGTTTTATTGGTAAGAGAATTAATTCAATAATTTAAATGCAAACATGTTACAGTTTACTTTTATTTGGCTTTTATTTCAAGTTGAAATACATTGTACTTATAGAAGCATTCAAAAAAACCCTGATCATTTTTTCCAGAATCAGATGTTAGTATTCATCAGTGATTTAGTATTTGTATTTTAACTCAGCCAGGCTCAGGATTCTAGCCAGCATCTTCCCAAAAGAGCTTAAAAACTCTTCTTGGGACTCCAAAATTTTTATAATAAGAATTCTGCTTCTCCTGATGTGTTTTTTGTTCACATGACAGACTTTGTGGTTTTGGCATATTTTTAAGTTGAACAAGAATCATTTTTTGATTCACTTCTGATCCTTCGAGGGGATGATGTTTCCACATGCCTATATTTCACAATTTCAGGCTAAGACTAGCTTTTATTCAGAGTAGTGGTAGAGATAACAAATGAGAGTTTCCATTTTCCGTTTAGGCAGGAATATCGATCCCTGGAGATTTTCACTTTACCTAGACCCTCTGGGTCTGTTATGGAAAACTGAACCATTTCAAGCTGTTCTAGAGATTGGGAATTATTATTAGATATAAGAACTGAGACCCAGCCAGATACTTAGCAAACTAAGTCTATGTTTTCTTCATAGAAATAAAATATGCTTATGTGTTTGCTGCGCTTTATGTTGTTGGTTTTGGTTTGGGGTTTTTCCCCCTTAAATCTATGAATGTATTGCTGTTCTACTGAACTCCATCCAGTCTACTGAACTTTTGTTTTCAAACAAATTCTCACTATGTTTCCTTAAGTGTCTTTGATAGTTTTTCCTGAAGTATACAATATTTGTCCATGGTATAGACTTTTTATATGATTGTTCTTACAATTAATGTGTATATTATTTGATGTTTTTAAAAAGAAAGCAAATATTCTTATCCAACTCCTCTGTTTACTTACAAATTATAGCTAAGCCTTTCATCTTTAATGATAAGTTTTCTTTTAAAGAAACTCTGTCCTAATTGTTTCTCCTTCTGCCTTTGATAAAATGCACCCAGATGGGGTAGAACTTGGGTGTATTTTAGTTTTGTATTGCTTGAGCTTATGGCCAGAACCTTTGTAATTTTTCAGATCATCCATAAATGTCGTTCTCAGAAGGCAGATCAACACCTTTATTCAGGCTGTACCCTGCAGAGTGCATCCTGAATATGAGAATATTTTTTTATTTCCCCTTGTAAGCCCGGCTAATGTTCCAGAAATAACAATGTTAAATGCTGTACACAGCTTCATGTGATGATGATAATAGCTGGGATTCTAGGTCACTGTGGCGTGACCTGAGAAATTTTTTTCTCATTAAAAAGAAACATGGAGTTTCTTAAACTTGTAAAATTCATTTATATCCCTTTCTCTTTTTCACAATAGTACAATAGAGTGGACAAAAAAGTTCCCCTGTTTTAGAGATGTTCAAAAGGATAAGTAAAGTTAATGGAAAGAAATGCACAACTGATGAATTTATCACAGTAACTGTAAATCAGTTTGACTCAGATTTTTGTGCATTTACATTTCTCTTTATGATCATCTGAATGGTTCTTTTGTGAGATGGGTTGGAGAAGTGTAATAAAAACACATAAATTACTTAGCTTTCCTCATGTTCTATTGTATTAACAGTAAATAAATGTTCTCCTCATAGGTATATAATGTATCAAGTTAAAAAACCTTGATGAATTCTTAAGGTCAAAGTTTACATTAGGCTGACCTAGTTTGGAGTCCAACAGGATCGTAACAATTTAAAAATAATGAAAGAATTTTAAAGTTATTTTGTATGCTTCTCTTTTTTATGTCATTTTGATGTAAAGTTCTTTTTATAAAAATACCATTTTTCCTTTTAGCTCAACATGCATTTTCATACCTGAAAATTTCATTGTCACTGTTTCACTTGGACTTGTTGGGATGTTGCCTGTGAACTCTCATTTTCTTAGTGTTGTTCTGAAATGGCATTCAAATACATGAAGTAGATTAGATAATTTGTCCGTTTTGTGGCAGTAAGGCTTTCTTAAAACAAAGATAAAATGCATTTAAATCTGTTAATTTAAAGATAGGCCTGATTCTGTAACTCTTTTTTAAACATTGAGCATATAGCATATTTTGAGAGAAATCCACTTTGGTTTTTTATTGATTGGACTAAGAATCTTAATAATATCATAAAGATAAAGGATACAATTCTGTGGGGGTCAAAATTTCATAAATTACTTAAAGTACCTAGCTGGTACATTTCTAAGGATGATAAAGGAAAAATGTATCTTTGAGCAAAACAAGGCTATATTAAAATTATTTCAATTTTTCCACTTGCCTTTTAAATTAAAAAATCTGTTAATTTCTATCTTGCTGCCTGATTTACAGGCTGGATTTAGACCTAAAGTAACAGATGATGCTGGAGTATCCTAAACCCAGAGGGTCAGTGTGGACTGCAACACCCTCAGGACTGTGAGTGCCAAGCTCCAGGGTGTGAACAGAGGTTCTGTTTATCGACTTCAGGAGGGTTTTTACCCCCACACAGCTTATCTTGGCCCTGAATGCCATTTTGGGAGCTCTAGTATGAGAATTGGAGTGACCATCCAAAAAAAGGAGACATAATAAATTCCTTTTTCTAAAAGACACCAAAATACAGGCTGAGAAAGTAATATTCTTTGTAGCTGCAGCAAAAAAAACCCACCACACAGTTAATTAAAAATTTGAGTTTTATATTATGTTGTAAAAAATTGATTTCTCATCTATATTTAAGTAAAAGGAGAATGTTATGTTGCACTCAGCAGAGTGAGTGGCTGGCTTTCAAGAAAACTCTTACAAAAATTAAGTTTGAACATTGATATAGTAATTATATTTGAATAAAAAGAATTTTTGTAAAGGAGAAATCTAATTCCATGAAATTTCGGGGTAATATCTTGGCAAACTAAATCACTGATATTAGAATATATGCCAGTATTGTCTGTGGATGATAAAGCATCTGTTCTGCTGGTGCTCTGTTGAGAATATAATGCAATCAGAAAATTCAAGTTACAATTGCAATAGGTCTTTATGAGATTTGGTCTCTTCTGAATTAGGATATACATATGCCTGCTTTCGTGAGAATGGGACAATTATTTTCCAATTAACTTGGATGTTTTGCATAACATAGTAATTATTTTGGGCAATGGTACCACAGATTGATATTTTTGGTGCTAACATGCATAAGCAAGAGAAAAACTCTGTAGCAGCTCCCAGTAGTATCGTAGTAAGCAATTTCATGAACATATTACAGACCTCTGCTTTTAAGACTTCAGAATCCAGCAGTAATAAAATTCACTTTTTGCTGAAAACAATTAAATTGACTTTCCATACCCGCAGTTTTTATTTCATCCATTTTCAAGACATGCTTTGTACCTTTATTCTGTTAACTTCAGAATTGAAATGATGTAGCTGTTGCTTTGTTCTGTAGAGAAAAGAGCTCCATGCTTCCCTTTTTAATGACAGATTTATTAATGGAGCAAATCATCATCAGCTATCTTAAGTCAGCACAGGCTGATGTATGAGTGTGTCTCATACAGTCGATGTAGGAGAAAACAAGTGTGCATAAAATCCATACATGACATAGCACTTGTTTTCACTGTAGTTTTGCCTGATCACATTATTTGTAACACTGAGATATCCTGATAGGAGGAACCTGAGCATCTGTTTTGCTGCATATTCTGCAGCAAAACTCTCAGTTATGTGTCAGCCATAATCATCCTTACTGGCTTGGTTAAATATGTTACATAGCACAAAGCATTCTTAAAATTATAGAGTGGTTTAAAGGTGTTTAAATGCTCTCAATATATATGGGTGTTTGCTCTGGAGTGACACTCTTTTACAACTCCATATAATTTTTGAACTACAAAGACATAAGGATTAGCCTGGATGAAGTCATCAGCAAGTGCTAAAATTTGTCAGCATTGGACTAAGAAAAAGATGCATGGACAAAGAGGCTTCTTTTCTTTTTGGAATCCCCATTGCCTAGAAACCTTTAGCCACTGCAGTTTGCAATTTCAGCAAAACTGTATCTTGACATCATAGACACCATGAAATCTTGTTTGGGCCTCAGGCTGGGTTTTTGGTTTTGTTTGTTGGGGTTTTTTTGGAATTTTTTTTGCATTGATCCTCTCCTGTGGGACATTGTTAATGAGAGCAATTGGCTAATCCATAGGGTGTACAGATTTTGCTAAAATGGGCTGTAGTCATAGGCAGGTGAGAATTGCTTTTTCTGGTCCCAGAGGTGGGACCAAATGGATGAGACCATGTGAACTGCAGCAGTGAAACCTTGCCCCATCCTTGGGAAGTCAATCACCAATCAGTCAGTGCCACTGGCTCTGATCTGTGATCAAATTATTGCCATGGGAGAAATTACTGTGTGTGAGTTGTGTGCCTTTGTATGTCGTCTTGCCTTCCATTATTTTTCAGAGATTATTTTTATTTACTTTTTTTTTCTCTGTGGTCTATTAGTGATTCATTTCCCACTGAGTTGCCTGAACTAGCCTGTCAATTGCTCCTTCTCTGGAGAGAATCAGTAATCTCACAATACCCAAAATCTCATGGTGATGGTTGGAGGTTTTTTTTTCCTTCAGTGCTGGACACCGAGTATATTCTTGGTCAGATGTTGCCAGAAGAGAAGATTGTAGGAAGCCATGATAAATTAGCCTAATTCAGTTTCTTACTTGCATACTGCAGGAGGTCTTACTGCAGTGGCTTTGTGTGGAAATTTGTTCTATTTGTAGAATATAGTTCCTTGTCTTATGGAAATTGGAAAGGAGTTTATTATCTTGAGTTAAATAGGGTATTATACAGCTTCCAAAGGCTTGCCGAGGAAAGGTTTCAGAACCAAAACTGGTGGTAATAATGCTCATGTGTTGTATTGTGGTGATGGTAACAAGGACCATGTCCTCCAGTTGGTGTTTTAAAACCAGACCGCTTTGGGAACATCTGCTGGGTTTAGCTCATTGTGGTCAGTTATTGGCTAGGTCTGAATGAAGAGCTGTGGGGCCTCCTTGCTCATGTCTCATAGTTTGCAGCAGCATCCTCTTTTTGTGGTCATCTTTACTACAAAATAAAACAAAATTTTCCTTGTCTTGTAAACATTCATGTAGCAACTGTGTTCATTTAATACTGTCTTAAACAGTGACTTTCTACTAGGGTCATCTGTGCCAAGATTTAAAATGCTCCATTAGTGTTGTACTTAATACTTGATGTTTTCCACTCTTTTTCTTCAGTGCACCGATGCCTTATCTAATTGGCGTCCACTTCAGCTTGATAGAGGTAAGTTTGCTACACACTTCAGTGTACTGGGAAGGATGAGGTGTGTGTGCCATAAAAAAAAAAAAAAAATTAATGGAAATGCTTCAGAAAATATCCCTATATTTTGGCCCGCAGAATTACAAAATTTAAGCTACATATGCTTTACTAAGTAAAAAATGTCTCTCTTTGAAATCTTACTTTTGAAGTGTTTTATGAAGAGATGTAGCTCTACATCATGATTTGTTTCTGTCTAATTAATCGCTCAGTGGTAGTTATTTTCCTGCCTTTTAGTGCTTAAGCAACATATTTTACCAATAATGAGGAAAACTTATTTTTCAGGAACAGGAAAAATTTATTTTGGAGTCACCATCACTCAGATTTCAGCATTATTGTGATTTCCCAGATAATTTGTGTTCCTGTCCCTCTGAAAACTTGAATCTAAACTCCATCCCATAACATTTCTAACTATTATTTTAGAAATTAATATTTTTTGCCAAAAAACAAGAGGTGGCTTTTACAGATTTGAACGTAAAGCAATATAATAGAACTCACCTGGCTGGTGAGTTAGCTGGGTACGAAATAGTTTTGCCTTTTCCCATAACCATTTGATTATGCTGTGAAGCCTACATGGGCCATCTGATTATCATGCAGAGTAGATAATTGATTTGGGAACATTATTTGATTTACACTTCTGCTAAAGCAGTTTCTGAGGATCAATTCACATCTGCTAAGCTGATGGGGTGTGTTCTTCCCTGAGCCATCAGCACTTCTGTTTTTCCAAAACCAGGCCTTCTGTATAATCTACACTTCTCAACTCCAGGCACAGCTTTCTGTGCTCCCAAATCAGGTTCATGTGATCTGCATGCATCAGTCATAATATCTTGATTAGGATGCTTTTTCTTATTCAATAAGGAAATAATGGAACTGAAAGGTTTGCCCTGGGGGAAAAAAAAAAAGTCAGTTCCTTAAGGAATTATTTCCTGCACTACATTATTCTGTATTGTTGTAGGACCATATAGAAAAGAGTTCTATCCCTTTTTCCTGAAAGGAATAAATGGTTTAATTCTTAGCTGCTAGCCAAGTGCACTGATGAAAAAGCATTTTATCCATTCTTCTGTGGTAATAGTAGGCATCACATGCTTGGTACTTACATAAATCTGCAAATAATTGTACTTTTTCCTGGTTTTCATTTGATTATATGATTAACATCCTATCTGATTTTCACAAATATGAGAAAATGAAATGTTGTTACAAGATATGTATAGTTACAATATATATTTATCCAATATATTCAACTGTGTTCTGTGTAAACCTTGGTTTTCAGGAATTCCTTTCAGAGATCATTAATATAACCTTAGTGTTTGAAGAATAAGAAGTATTTTTAAAAGCTGCTTTAATGCTGTATCTAATTCACAAATCCTACATTTGAAGTTCCAATTGTTTTTTGCCGTTACTGTCCTTTGTATCATCATTTGTAATTTAGCACATTATAGTAAAAATGTATTTCAGGAGGACGCCATAGTAAATCGTTTTTCCAGTATTTTTTTTTCTTCTTAACAGAGAGTAAAAAATAGATCACTGGAGGATGTGGTTTTGCTAAATGTTGACACAAACACTCTAGAAACCCCTTTTAATGACCTGAACAACCTACCTGGTGAAGTGGTAAGTAATTTCATTCTTTCTTTCTTATATAGGTGCTTGAATTACTCTTAGTTATTTTTGCCTCGTTTTGCTAACTGCTATAAAAGGAATAAGGGGGTGAAAAGCACCTAGTGCAGACCCCTATATTTGAGATTTTTACCTTTCTGACAGCTGAGGAGACGCTGAATGGAACATCATATTCCTTATTGTAAAAGTAGGATCATAATTACAAAGCTAGCTGCATTCATTAGGCAGAGCTGCTTTAAACGCAAGAGTCTCTTCATCTCATCTTAATCATTATATTACAAAGTAGGCATTTCTGTCTGCCTAGTGGCATGTCTTGCAAAAGAACGAGAGAGTTTTTGAAGGCAAAAAGAAGAAGGGGGCCAATTATCGGCTTCTGCTTCCCTGCCACCTGCCAGCGCTTTCCTTTTAATTAATGATCTGATGGCACTGGTCAATATAATAAGAAATGCTTGTACAGTTGGGGTCAGAAAATTCAGGCTTTGATCTTCTTCAACTTTGTGAAACATTTATTTGTTTTCTCTAAATTATTTCAGTTTTATTTTAATGTCTTCTATCCTGCTGAGGGCTGCGTGAATGAAAACCTATACTGTTTGTCATTTGCTTTGGCAGAGCAAAGACTGCTTACTTAGAATTCTATTTGTAAATTAAACTGCAAACCCAGTTTGTCATAAAAGACATCTGATCCTTTTGAAATGACGAAAGCTGTCTTTTGTCTGTAAAGGATGATAAATTAAGTGCCAGTTCTTTCTGGACTTTGATCTTGCAGAGGGTGCCCCCCCGCTTTTTTTTCCCTTTCTTTTTTTTTTTTTTTATTGCCTATAGGGGAACATACTCTGTATATCATTTTAAATAGTCACAAAATTCACTTATCTTGTTTTTCCCAGTAGAACTCTAAAAGAGTATAATTGTGAAACCACTGTTTTCATTATTCAATTAAAGATGCACAAGCTATCACAAATAGTTGTCAAGACAAAGAATTTTATATCAAAATATGAAACCAAAGACTTACATTTTCTGAAATTGTAATTCATAAAAAACCTCTGTCATAATGAGAGTAAGATCCTATAGAGGCATACTGTGTTTTTTGTTATTGTTGGTAATTTGTATATATTTAGTACAGTAAAAGTCAAACTCTCGATGATAATATTTGTGACACTGCCCTTTGATTTTAAAGATACAAAAATAAGTCTAAACATTTTTATAGATTATCTGGTCAGTCTTTGGACTCAGTATCAACTATAGTTCAGGAATGTAAAAGACTATTGAAATTATTTTGGTATTCTGTGGTTTACATTAGTGTGTTTATTATTATATTGGTATATTTTGTGATGTTTTGTGATTTACATATGCATGGGTATGCATGTATGCACATGTATATATGCACAAACACCTATACAGTAACTTTGACTGTACCCTGTCATTTGAGAATATAACAAGTTAAGTTAAAAAAAAGTCAATTCCTGGTGCGTCAGTAACTTTGACTGGACTTCCATTGAGTGAATAGGGTTGAAGTTATAATGCCATGGAGATCTGTATGCCAGATAATAACTGGATGTGGAATGAGAATTAGGCATCCTATTCCAGGAGATACTGGAGTTACAGCTGGAGGTCCTTTGAACAGCCAAAATGGATCCTTGTGCAATAAGAGGCACTTGTCATGTGTTTTACAGGTGTATATTAAAATGACCTCTAAATCAGCAGGCTAGCATGAAGGGAATAGGAATACAGATCTTCCTACTTCTAGAAGTATATTTTCTCCCAGAATATATGCATGTTATTACTGCAAATCTTAATGTAGGTTATCTAAGTATACAGTCTGCAGACTAGACTTACAATATTTTTTCCATAGCTAATGTCAAACAGAAAGGAACAGTGTTCTATGCAAAATACACTTGTAGAATTTGAGATTTTATACTGAAGCTTTTAATTTGAATAATCCCATCTCTTGCTTCACTTCAATCTGTAAGGCACTTTAATTAACCATTTTGGTGGAATGCATATACAATTATAGTTGGAGAACCTGGAAACAAAAGGCACAAAAGGCACAGGATTGTGTTTGGTTCATAAGGTGACAAAATGCTTGTCCTCCTTTTACATTCATGAGGGCAGTGCAGCTGCTGACATCCTGGGGAAAAGTATAAGACACAGGAGTGTAGAGTTAAAACATTAAAGGGAATGTCCAAGATACATGTGTGAAGCATTTTAACTTATATAGAGAAACGTCATAAGCATACATACAAAAGTAGTAAAACTTCTGATGAAAAAATATAATGAGTACCTCTGAAAGGCATTAAAATAGAATGAAGAACTGAAAATATAAAAGAAGTTGTAGTCTTACTGTCCCTTTCATAAATTGATTCCAGGTTAACAGCCTAACAAAAGAAATGCAGTATTTTCCAAATTTCTAAAACTGTTTCTTGTGTCCAGAGGGAACAAAGTAATTATTTTCATGATCAATAAGCCTGATGATGTCCTCACAGCATAGGTATTTAAAGGTTTACCCATGGATATATGCTCTGATAATGAATTTTTTCATGATAAATTTAAGATTGAAAGAAACATTATTCTATGGCATTGTCTAATAAACTGTATAATAAATTAACTGAGATTTAAAGGCATTTTTAAATCATTCACTTAAGCATTTAAATTATAGTTACAGGCTAGATGACTTTCCATGCATGTGAACTCTATTATTCTGTCAGACTGACCAGTGGTCTTGACTGTTCAAAGGTCAGTGGTCACAGTTGTCCTGAATTACCAGTCCTTTTTTCATGAGGACCCTCTGCTGCGTTGCATGCTGTAATCTTCTTAATGGCTTCATTCCAATATTCACACATAATATTTTAGATTTATCGACTGTTAGAAATACTACCATGCCAGTAGCAGTTCCGCTACTCCTAAGGTATTTAAAATTGGACGAATAAATCAGGGCAAGACTTTTAGGAATCCTTTGTTTTCTTGGAAGGGGGAAAACCCCTCTTTTTTTCACTCTTCTGACAAGAAAGCTTGTTTTTAAATTTCGTCATTTCACTGTGAATTTGTCTATTATTTTTTAATTAGGGAAAAAAAACCAAAGTAAGGAGCTACTTCTCTGGGAGTAAATTTCCTAATATAATAATACTGAGATCACCACTTTTTAATAATATAAGGCATTAGAACATTCATGACCATAGACTGAAATTTATAAATTTTGGGCCTGACCTTGCAATACCTACTTGCATTTAACTCTGACATAAAGACTTCTCCTTTGCTCAGATGTGAACACTTTCCCAAACAGCTTGCAGAATTGACAGCATCACTTTTAGCAACCAAATCTTAATGACTTGAAATCATAGACTGAACAGAACTTTTATAAAGATGATCTTCAGCAAAAAGCACACTTTATAGTCTTTTAGTTTCTTCTGTGGTTGTTAAATATTGCCAACTGCAAAAGCTACAGAGCTGTTGAAAGGTGTGCATTGTTTGTACTGCCTGGTACTACACACTGTGATGCAGTAGAGAATCTAAACTGGGCTTTAGAGCTTTAGTTTTGAGATTCGCAAAGTCAGAGGATTTTAACACCATAAATTTGGCATATGAACATTACTGTTCTCTAAGTAGCATTTGAGAAGTAGACTGTAATTCATGTAGAAAATTGGTTACTTTATGCAGCAATTATGGGGAGTGCAAATTATTTCTTAAAATATGATGATTAATGGTATTATAAAGAAATTAAGGTCAATGTATAACAGAGTAATTAAAAATTTTTTTTGCAAAATATAAATAGAATAATTTATGATGTTTTTATCCATCAGAAAATAGTCAAAAATATTACTAATATATTTTAGAAACTCAGAGTGGTCAGCAGTGTTTGCAACTGTTTATTGTGAACAAGTTCTTCAAGCTGAGATTCTGTTGAATCTTGATATAATTCTAGAAGCTGGAATATGAGATTGAAAAGTTCAACTGGATTTGAAAACATTTGCATTTAAGTTGTTTTTGTCAAAATGGCGAAATTGTGATTAAGTGCTGGAGGTCTCCCTGAGATGCCTAACTCCTCTGCATGTAGATAATAACGAAATAATCAAATACATAGAAGCCCTTTACTAGAAATAGTGATTTAAATATCAGACTAGTTTGTTTTGAGGTTCTTGTTCTGTTCATTTTCTCTGAGATCTTCTGTTACTTTCTTTTTTTGAGAGTGAGCTTCTACTTACTTTTGTAGAGGCATCATCTGATAGGGAAAAGGAAAAAGTATTTTAAAACATAACAAATGTTGCTAATACCAGAGAAATATCTGCATTTTTTTGTCCAGATGTCTAATAGTCACAGTGTGTGGTTCCATATTCCTCAGACAACAAACATATACAAACATAATTCTTCTATATGTGTTTAAATTTATGTGTGCTTTTGAGTTTTTGCAGGAACAAAGGCTTTGATTAATAGCTGTGTGATCTTATTAACTTATTTTTAAATTTTATATGATTATTTACATGGATATTGAAGAGATGTTAGTCATGTTTTCTGTCTATCAGATACTTAGAGTTTTGGAGTCCTAGAAAGGGCGTATGGTAACCATTTAAATAAATGATAGCTTTTGTTTCAATGACCAACTCAGTATGTTTCGATGTATTTGATCCACTTCATTGCATATCAGTCTCATCTGTATCTTTGAAAAACTGGTGTATGGATTTAAACCTTCCTGATGTCCTGATTGCTCTTCACTGGCAGTGTTTAGCAGTCCTATGAAGTCACCTTTCTATGAGAAGCTGTTGCTAGGAGAAGATAAAAACAGTTTGCTTCTAGTGTAAATTAATAATACCATTTCTGCAGCAGATCACTGCTGTCTTTAGAAGTAAATTTTAACAGCATTACAACCCCTGCAGTTTGTTGCTTGCAGTTCTTTATTTTTAAACTTTGTAAAAGGATATTTCTGCAAAAGAGATACAAAGGAAAAAAAAATTGGCATTCTTAATCACAGGTAGATGGATTAAAATACAAATGAGGAAAAGATTTTGATACAGATGCTGCTTGCTATTTTTTTGGCTTGGTGTCAGAATTGTGTAAATTTGAAATAATTTTACATGCTATTAATGATGTCACCCAAAGGGATCTCACATTTCCTTGGTTTGATGTGCATGGATCTAGGCAATCACAATCCTGCTGTGTACCAGGTCCTTCCAAGGAGTTCAGTGGACCCTGTCTCTTAGCTGTGCCTACTATCCTGGCTGTAATAACTGTGTTATCACTCTGTCACTCTGATCCACATATGGAACCGGGAGAATCTGACATCAGTCTAGCCAAGTGTGGCTGGGCTGGGCCCTGAGTAAGCACTGTCCTCTGCTTGTGTGTTCACTGGCCTCAGCTTGGCACTCCAGGAGTGCTGCAGCCACGGTCCTGTTGGGACAGCAGCACATCAGGGCTGTGGCTCACACAGCTGTGGCTCACATGGTCTCTGCAGGCTTCTTCTGCAGAATAATCTGGTGGAGCTCTTCTTGCCTTTAAGCACTGCCCCCTGAGAGAAGCAGGAGCTAGAGGAGCTTTCTTTGAACTCCAGCACTGCCTTTCTGAGGCTCCAAGTCCCTCCAGGACAGCACACAAAAACGTGTATCTGTCCGGAGTGCCTGCCTCCAAAGTGCCAGCCCACTGGAGGTTCTTAACAACACACCAGTATAGCAGCAGAGCAGGAGATTGGTTGTTTTCTATTTTTCTTTTTAACACATTTTTTGTCTAAAGCATCCTGTTAATCAAATTTACGATAGGGTGCTTAGGGCCTACCAGAACTGAGAAAATTAGAAAGTACCTTTTTTATTTATGTTCCCCATTTAGTCATGTAATCCCTCTGCTCTGCATTATCTATACCCCCTCTCTTCTTTTAATCTGTCTTATTATCTCCCATAATTTTCCCAAAATCATATGGTATAATTTAGAAGAATGTGGATTTAGAAGAATGTAGAGCCTTTTCTACCTTTTCCCTCCCTTACTTTTAGAAGATGCTTTGCTGGTCTTGAAGAGACAAAATTTTGACATTGACAGTTCTTGTTGACTTCATGTTATTGCTTTTATTTTAATCAAACAGTGTTACTGTCTGTGGGCAGATCTTCCTTGTATGCATTTATTTTCCCCACAATGAAATCTTATTTTTTACAGCTATGAAGTAATCGTACAATACAGAACAAAAGAAAAAATCCGACCACAAAACCAAGACATGCATTTTTTTCAACCTTGAACTTCTTAACCGGTTTTTGTACTCAGACTTGTACTTTTTTTTTCCTTTTGAGGTGTAAGGCAAGAACGTAAATGAGCCTTGGTGTGTGCTTTCCATGGGCTAAACGAATCAGGCTCTAAACTTTTATCTAGATCTGTGGAGCTTGGATATAAATTGAAAAGATCACAGCTATGGGGAAAAGACCTATACTGTAAAGGCCTTTCTGCATAGATTATGAACATCATAACTCAATAATTTTTTTTTCCAAACTATACTTATAATTGGACCCAATGGGGGTCTCTCTCTTTGATCAGATCACAGTAACTGTGACTTTACACTGGAAAATGTCACTACTGTGAAGGTTTATCACCTGTAGAGCTGGTCTTTTCTCTGATGCCATGTTCAGTTCTCATTAGCATTATTCAAAGTTTAGTTGTTAATTAGGTTGACACTTCAATTACAATCATCATCTACAAGAGCAGTCAGGACTGCTTGCATAAAGAAACAAAAAGATACTCATTCTTGCATATATTTCCAAAAGAATGAAAGCTGTTTTGGTGATAAATTTGTATTTATAATATTCCATTTAAATAGTTTCTCGGAATGATACTTCATTTGGGGGCTTAAATAATACTTGTTGAGTACATTGCAATACAAAGGGATGTAGAAATGTGTATTCTGTATAAATAGAGTTGACTTATTTTCCAGGTGTCCCTCATGAGGGAAATTAGGAGAGTATAGACTGTATCTGGGTATAATTCCACATATCTTGTAATAGTTCCAGAATTATATGATTTTCCTCCAAAGTATATCCAAGTGACAGTTATTTAAATTTCCCCCCCTTTCATTTTTTTCTTTCTCTCCAATTCTGTCTAATCAAGAAAAAAAACCCAAACAAACAAACAACCAAGTAAAAAAAGACAAACCTCCTTAAAAAAGTCAACCACTATAATCAGGATGGTCTTTTTTCTTTCTTCTTCTTTTTTTTTCTTCTAAATAGCAGCCATTTCCTAATTACTGTTTTTCCTTTCCTCCTTTTCATGTGTTTTATCTTCAAGGACAACTTAAAGGCAGCGTAACAATGAATTTACAAAAACTTTTCTCAGCTATTTGACTGTGGTAGCAGGTACTCCCATGATGCATGAGAAATGATGTAATACAGGAATTTGACCTAAAATAAGAGATACTCTTTTGCACTCAATAGTAAGTGGCCATTAAGAGTCCTTAAAAATAAACCTTCATAGCTTAAATAAAACAGACACAACTGTCTACATGCAAGCAAACAAATACATGTTATGGTGGGAAAAAAACAACAACCTGCTGTAAAGTGACTCGTGCATTTTACTGTAAAATAATTAAGCTTATTTATGTCAAGAGGCCTTGGGAAAAAAAGAGAGCATAAACCAATCTGCATTAGCACTCTACCATCATCCCCTGCCTTCATTTCAATTAACAGACCAGCAGGTGCTCCTTGCAGTTAAAAAGATAAGCTATCAAGGAGGAGGATGAATTTTTGGCTGACCTATAGACACTATGGTTTGCCTGCTGATTGAGTTCATACCTCGCTGTACCAATTTCTGAGGTGTTAATTTAACTGTTCCACTCTGTCACGCAGGTCTCGGCCTTGAAAAATAAACTGAAAAAGCAGTCGACAGCGACGGGCGACGGAGTGTCCAAGGCCTTCCTTCGGGCACAGGCAGCACTCTTTGGATCCTACAGAGATGCACTGAGATACAAACCAGTAAGATGGCTTCCCTATTCCTGTCTTCCCTGGATTTCTAAGAGCATGGTCTCATTCTGTCAAGGAAAATGTGAAATGTTTTATAGTCTGTTTTTAAATCTTATTCTGTGCTAAGGAATTGGAAGATACCATCATCTCTCAACAGTGAATTGTACTGAAAAAGGCTCATCCAAAATCAGCTTTCTTATTTGTATCAGTTTTATTCTTTGTTTAGTATAAAATCAGATTTTATTGGTGAAGCTGCTCAAACACAGCTCACCTGGTTTAATGTGTTGAAGAACTGAAGGGGGACTGTGCCTTTCAGAATCCATCATTTTTCCAGTGGTTTTGCTGTGTTGGAGGGCAGAAGCCAAATATGAGTCAGACATGCATCTCTCCCCTTATACACTTACCTTGGTTACACTTGGAAGACAGGAGAAATGAAAGCCCATTTCATCTCATCAGAAACTCAGAATTTTTATTTTTCATGTTTTACTGGTATTCACTTGATTAATGTTTTATGAGCTTTCATAATTTTTAAATAATGAGGGTGGTACATATTGCGCCTGTTGGAGATAAAATAATCTATCAGAAAAAAACGTAGAGATTAATTTAATGCATCAGTCTAGATTTTTTTCTTGCAAACTACTGGTAGTAGTAGGATTGATCAAATGCACTGAGATGACATTGGGTGAATTGAATTCTGAGGATACGGTGCTTGATTTTCTGATGGATTGAGATAAATTCAGATTTGATAGGAGAAAATCATCCTCACTTGAGGAGTCAAGTTAGTAAAGCTGGTAGAGGTGTGTAACATGGGTGGATGTTTGGGGTGAGAGGAGCACTCTAAGGAGCTGTGGTATTCCTTGATGGAAATGGATAGGATCAGCATTAATTCCAAATGAGGGCTTTCCTGGCGATCTTTAAAATACAATTTGGCCCTTGGGTCGTCCTTCTCCCCAAGTGGTTCTCTTCCAGGCAGTCTTTTGTGCCATGAGCATTTTGCACAGCAGCTGCCACTGGGAGCCACTGTTGTGAGAGGGGAGGTCCCATGCAGATATGCAGTCGTGTACAGATTTAGTTCCTATGATATGGAAATCCTGTTTGCATTCCATATTGAAAGGGCTGCACCTGTTTTAGAAATTGCTGGGTTTCAACACACTGCTTGTTTCAATAAAACAAATCGTTTCAATAAAACAAATCATTTCAACAAAACAGATAGTTATCCTTTATGCCATAGTGCCACCACCTGAATCTAATTTGCTCCTTAGTCTAAAGGTGAGGACACTAGTCCATGCCAACTCATGGCAGCTTGCAGGAAGAGCTGTTAAGTCAGAAATTGTCTTTTGGACACTTAGGATATGTGCAAACAGAAGGATGTCAGTCTGCTTGATGTCCTTAACTCTGTTCTGACCAGAAATAAGCTTCTGTCAGTCCTTTGTTTTGGTAACTGGGGAACTGAGTGTGCAAGTTCTTTAGCATCCTGGTTAGCATCTCTTTTGAAAAGAACTCACCTTTTAACTGATTCCCATTTTATTTCAGTTTAACTGTTGGCATATCTGAGATCTCTACATTTGCACTGTACTGGAAACAGTGCATTGTGCATCAACTGGCAAACATTTGTCAAAATGACCTTTGAAGTCTGTCTTTCTGCATTATTTTCTTTTGCAGATTTATCTTCTTTGGCTCCACTGATTGCATATGAGAGAAGATATTTATGAAACCATTGTGGCCTGTTTTTTTTTTTTATTTCAAAATATCTTAGCAGGCAGAAGTCTGCTGGCAAATACTAGCATATCTTGGATTGATATCAAGTTGTCCAAAGACAAAGCATATATAAAAATAAATAAAACCCCCTTGTAACTGTTATTTTGAGCTGTGTTCTCATAATCTTAACTAATTCAGTATTTCACATAATTTTTGTTGTGAAAGAAAAATTGAATTTACTTGGGATTAGTAGAAGTTAAGAGGATTTTCACATGATTATTCAGCTCATTCTGCATTTGCCTTTTCCTTTGTGAATTGGAAAGCTGAAAAAAATCAAATCACATTTGACTGTATAAGGTATATTTTTGAAAAGTCTCAAGGCCTGATAACTGCTCTTGCAAAGAAAATAATTCCCTTTGTTTTGGAGTCTGTGGAGCCAGATCTAATAAGATAATTTAAACTACAGCTACAGACTTAATTTCCTTTCTTTCAGGAACTCTAGTAGTCTTTGTGTAGAAAATCTGTAGGGGTAATACTTAAATGAAAATATTTTCCATATAGATTTGAAATACTTCTGCTAGAAATAAACTTATATTTTCAAAATAAAGAACTGAGGTGTTTTTGGGGTACAGTTCTGAGGATCACAAGCCTCCTGATGAAAAAATAAAATAATGTATTTGGACAGTTATCAATTGCTTGAAAGTTGAAAAACATGTCTAAGTGAACTATTTTCCTTGCAACAGTGTCCTGTATGATTTCAACTTGAAACATGAAACAACTGTCATTAATATTCACTCTGAGTAAAGAACAGCTTTAATAGTGTCTGTACTCATCCAACACTTCTCTCCACTCCAAACGCTGTTCATCACACTGAGCACTCATTCTGTGCAAATGTTTGTTTGCAGCACAGGACAGATTCTCCCCGGTATAGCAATATGTCTTGGACAAACGTCTAGCAATTATTGAAAAAAATGATTGGTGAAAGGCAAAATGGGAATCTTCAGGGGTCTTGCAGAGAGTTCGTGGGCCTCTGAAGGACCATATGGAAAATCTGACTACTCCAATACAGACAGGAAATATGACATGTAATAGCGAAAGTTTATAATAATTTTTCGTGCCTATTAAATGATAATGAAACACTTAATCCAGTAAAAGAAATAGCTGTTTTTCCTGATTTAATCATTACTAAATTAATCTGTCAAATTGATATAGCTGTTAAGAGTACTTTTTAATATGCTACACTTTACATTAGCAAATGTTGTGCAATAGGAGTGGATCTGTAGAGCAAAGCAGCCCAGCTAGTGCTAAGGACCTGACATTCACACAGTGTGCATTTCTGCCTTCATTGTGGTTCTGATTCTAGTCTGGTGTTGAATACCCCTGACTAGCTGGAACTCTGCTTTAGTTTAACCCCCTGCGTGGTGTGTGGGGATGATTAAAAAAATTGCTTCAGTGTCATTCGATAAATGACCTAAAAATAATGCAGATAAAGGAATTACCAGTGGAATGGTGAATTAGAATGGTTTTGTATATGGTCTCCTTCACATACAGGACTGCAATCCATTTTGAGACATTGTTTACTTTGGGTGCTCACAACTTGGCCTCGAACCTTGTGTTGCTCCTGATTTGGGCAGTCCAACATTTGGGAATTTCTCCTGGGTAATGCTACATGTTCCATGTTTCAGAATTGATGGCATAGGTGGACGTAGACACAAATATGGCAGTTGTGAAGTTTGTGTCATTTTGTTATCAGGGTGTGTGTGATGTTGTGTTATCCCCAACTGTTTTGCTTTACACGTTCTTCCTGCGTGTACATGGGCAGATGAAGGCAAAGACTAGTACATGTTTTTCATAAATCATGCAATATGGGCAGTTAATAAAATAATATGTGATGTAAAGAATTCTTAAAAAGGCAGTCTATGTCTGGAGAGGGAGTGGTAGATAAGAGAACGAGGAAGGAGTTTAAAAATATTGAATAGAAAAATTATTTACCATGACAGAGATTAATTACCTCTCTTTTGAGGATAAAATCCTTGAAGCTCTCGATGTTAAAACAAAAGAAATAAATGCAGAACAGCTTTATTTTAAGTTGTGATGTTTGGAACATCACTCATCAGGAATGAAGAAATGAAGAGCAAAGGCTGCTGGCTTGCTCTGGAATGCTCAGCATTAGGAGTTTGGAGGGGGACAGAATAACCTCCTTGGTGAGCATGGCAGAATCTGTCACTCTCTTGAATTGAATGTTGACTGGGTGCTTTGGGCCAGTATTGACAAGCAGTGACATCAGCTGTCCAACAGATGTTGTGTTCAACATACAATAAATCAGAACCATACAATAAAATAAATGCAGTTTATATTGTAAAAAAAAAAAAAAATAGATTCAGAATGCACCTGAATTATTTGAGGATGCACAGATAAGAAATGATTATAGAGTTTCAAAATGACAGCTATCTCTTGAAATGGGCATTGACTTGTTTACCTTTCCCCCGGGAGTTAGGAATAAAAAGTACAGCAGTGCACAGAAAGAGTAATGAAATGGCAGAACACAGTTGGTGTTTAAATCCAGAACCACCTTGTGTAATACCTGTTAGGATTATTTATGTAACTTTCATAAGAATTCTATTTTACATGTTGAAAAGCATATTGTTTTATTTGTCTTGAGGACTGTTATTGGTCCTTTTTTGAATATAGATGCTGTGTCAATAGGAGTCGGTTTTAGGTATAAATTGACTGTAAGAAATATCAATATATCTGAATATTTTTGGGTTTTTTGTCAAATTGCAAGAAATTTGCACATTTTGGAAAAATTTGTTTGTAAATGGTACCTTCCTGAGAAGGATCACGGTACATGCTCAGTTACCCCTTGGCCTTTATCTCTGAATGTCAGAGAGCTCATGAATCTCAGAAATGACAGAGATTTAATATCAAAATGAAATTATGTTAATTGTTGCAATAGAACTAATAGTTGGTATGAGTCATGCTAGAGTGAGGCAATGTTTTCTGCAATAAAAAAAGTGGTTTTACTTCTTGTTCAAGTATCACTAGATTTAGAAAGCACAAACACACCTTCTAATCTAGGGGTTTTCATCCCTTTTAAAATGATCACACTGGTTTAGCTCACTTTTCATGTTCCATTGAGGTCTGTATAAATAGCTTGCCTAAAACGTGAATGTAGCTTAGAGTAAGAAATTCCTGCTGTGTGTGGCAAGCTATGAAAGGGGAAGAAAATTCTGTAGCAACTGTTGTTAGAAGGACAGATATCATGTTTGGGCATAGATTGTTTGGTGTGAGTATTAGCTGTCTACTTTTCAGTACAGAGTCCCCACTGGGTTTAGATCGAATCTGTTGTGAAAGTACATTGTAGATCAATACAGCAGGGGCCAGCTGATGGTCGAGCAGTTAAATAAATATCAGTGCAGCATTCCTCCAAAACTCAGTTTCTAAAGGTAATCAGCTGTATGTGCAGAAACAGGAATGTTACAAGCTTTGTGTATGAAAAGAGAGCTAGTTTTGTTTATAGCGATTCAATAATTTACTTGTTAAATAGCACTTCAAAAGGCTTTGTGTTTGCATTAATAATCTTGAAGATTTTTAAATGTTTTATTTGGAAAACAATTTTGTTGGTGAGAACATTGAACAAATAAAAGAGCTAGGAGTTAATTGTGTTATTTAATGCAATTTCATTAAAGTTACCATAGATACCCTGAGAAAGCTTCCATGTGGAATTTCTGCAGGTTTCAACAGATTTTCTCATTTTCATGTGCTGAACAGGTAGGAGCTTTAAACCTACTCAAATTTTTAAATCAGTCTCACAGTCAGCAGGTTGAAATAATATGGATGACCTTTGGATGTGAACTCCTTATAGAATTAAATGAATTTTCAGGAGAGAAATAGCTTTGGTTATTCTGTGTCTGAACCGTCTGATAAGGGAACAGATGCACCAGTGCAGATACTAGGTATCTGAAACATCCAGTGATTAAAGGAAAGCATTTGGGAAAATATTACAGCCGTGCACTGAAAATGAGTGTTGAACTATCATTTCCTGGTGTTCTCTTAGAAGTCTCCACCACAAGAAGTGCCATCAGGAAAACTGACTGGCTGCTCTCTCTTCCCTGGCTGGTGTGAAAGGGCAGAGCAAGCATGCCTGTTCTCTCTCCTGTAAGGAGATAACCTCTCCTTTTTCATCTATCCCAAGAGAATTGGGAGACTGGCACAGGGAAGCGTATCTTAGGTTTTATTTTATTAAATACTTTTTTTTGAAAATATTTTCTCTCTTTATTCCTAAATTTAATGTTTCCTAGGATGTCATGAGCATCATCTAGTCAGAGCTGTACTCCTACAAAGCCTCTATATTTCCAGAAGGCCTTCTTTGTATAACAGTAAATAAATAAATATTTTATGTGTGTGTGTATGTATATATGTTTATATAGGGAGTTCTTTTAATTTGCTGCATTGAATTTTTTTGGAAGAGCAACAGAACTGAGAAGAGAGTCTGCCCTCAGGAGCACTATGTCTTATACCACCATGTCTCACTGGAGACTGTTCCATTTGTGTTGATGCACTTTGATTTGCTAAGTAGCTTGGGGTCATCTTCTTTAGACAAGAGTGTTTAGGAGCTCAAGAGTAGCTAATGCAAAGTGGGTCAGGAAGGCAATGCTGTTTAAAGTACCATAAGTATTTCAGGCTGTTTGGCAGATCCATCATGTCCTGCATGTGTATGTGTTCAGCAGTTATTTTGGGATGGATAGCGGGAATAACTTGGGTGCTTCTGGAGATTTGATGGGCACAGTGGTGTGTATTGTACTGAGCTGGGTTTGTGTCTCAGAGCACTCCAGCTGCCCTGGGATGGGGCAAGGATTGTGCAAATGTAAGGCTTCTGGTTCTTCCAGTGAGAGAACTTTTATAAAATC
This sequence comes from Catharus ustulatus, assembly GCF_009819885.2. NCBI lineage: Eukaryota > Metazoa > Chordata > Aves > Passeriformes > Turdidae > Catharus > Catharus ustulatus. Next base: position 24,096,727 of record NC_046229.1, read on the forward strand.
AGAGCTTCCATAAAGAAGTAAGGATGCAAGACTTGTTGAATTTAAATACTTTGCTGAGTCTGAAAGAAAAGAAAGACTTGGAAGGAGGGAAGTTTTTGATGGTATAAGAATAGATCTTAAAATGACATTGCAGTGGTTTTATTGCCGCATACCCTTGGGTCACATTTGAACTATTTAAAAATAAAGTGTAAGGAGTTGTTGAAAATTATTTACAGCTGCTCCAGCAAACTCAGCTAAGTCTCCTGGAGAAAGTGCTTGGTGACACTCTGGAAGCATCTCCATGCAGTCAGCTGGAATGGTGGGCAAATGCAGAAGTGCCATGTGCCACTGGAGTTAAGCAGGGCTAGGGGCACAAAGCTGGGGTGATCATGGCCATTAAAAAGTCTGTATTTAAAGTGACTGGAGCTCTTGTGAAGATCAGTGTAGCAGCTCCCTTTGATCTTTCTTCCTTTGATTGGCTGAGGGATCTTTTATTCTGTTGTGGGACTGCAGTGGAGATGTAGCTTCTGGGTAGTAAAATTTCAAATGGTAGGCTTGGATGGGGCATTTTGTGGCATTCCTAGTTTTGTGTCTTTGAGACCTTTGGTAATTGTTCCTAACCTGGTAGTCATTTTGGTTTTTTAAACTTGGGTGAGAGGACTTTGGCTTTATGGTGAAATCTGATTTTGTACCTTGATTACCACACAAATAGTGTTTCTATTACTTGTCCAGTTATTCCAAATAGCTTCAAATATTTATCACAAAGTATGGACAAGAGTAACAAAATTGGGAAAATGCTTCTCAGGAACATCCAGTGGTCTTTGCACACTGAAGACAGCAAATTTTAAATGAAATTAGGGAATAACAGAGGAATGAATTTTATTGTTTATAAATAGTCTTATTAGCATCTCTTTCTTTCAATGAGTGTTGTCTTCAGTAAGATTTTTTCAACAAGCTCTGACTTTTCAATGAATACTTGTTTATCTTCTGTCATCATCCAAACGTTCTGGTATCCATAGGCTGTGCACTTTTCCTATGTGGGAAAATACATTTTATTGTATCAAGTGTTAATGGTCAAACCTTTTTCAGTTTGTAGCCTTTATTTTGTGTAAAAATAAAATAGATGTGTGTTTCAATCATTTCCTTTTAAATCAGCAACATATTTAACTTCTCATGTCTTGGTAGAATAAACGTAAAATTAATTTGATGCAGACACATATTTTTGGACTGAGTTACAATATATATATATATACTCACCTTCTATTCTTCTTCTGTTTCCATTTTTTAGGGAGAGCCTATAACTTTCTGTGAGAATAGTTTTGTGAAGCATCGTTCCAGTACAACCAAGCAGTTTCTGGAAACAGCTGTTAATCTTCAACTGTTTAAACAGGTATGAGAGAGTAAATGGCCCATATTTCATCATTTTCTGTTAAAACATATCTGCATTTAAGTGTATTTTCCTTTCTGTCAGCCTACAAAATCTGGGATGAAATCTAAATGCAAGTACTTTGGGTAGAGTCATCCCAGATTTGTTGTATTTTTATATTTGCAGTTATAGTTCAAAGGAGTGGTGGTGAAACTGAACAAAAAAATAACCCCAGGGTGCAGAGCCAGTGCAGCATCTCTTCAGAGCCAGTCAGCAACCCAACTAAACAAGAAAAACCAGGGATCTCCCAGCTTGATGGTTGGACTTCATTTTCAGCTCTCTTGGCTTATACCCAAAGAGCCTAAACAGTAGAGTGCTTAACTTAAATTGGACTTCGCTGGTGTTTATTTAAAACTGAATTCATCCTGCAACTACAGTTTTCTTTGCTGGGCTTTTTAAAGTATACATATAGAGAATGTCACAAACCTGGACTGTATGGATGGTCTGAACTGTGTTCTAGCTGATCTTTTAATGCAGAATTTGAAATAATAGAGGACAAATTGTTGAATGTCCAGCACAACTCAGTTATAGTTTGATTACAGTCTTTGAAATAGATTTTGTCCTTTGATTTTATTCTGTAACTCTTCTCTCTTTTCATCAGTTGACCCCATTGCATGAAAAGGGTGTTAAACTTATCACTAAATTTTTATGAAAATCAAGGAAAATGTGAGTGAAATCAGAAGAGTCATGAAAACATATATTTGCCTGCAACTGCCTGGAATGATTGATACACAAAAGTTCATGTTTAAATAATTAGGGGGATTTCTTTGAAGATACAGAACCATGATGGATTTGGGAAATTCATTATATGTATAATCTTTTAAGTTTTGAAAAAATATTTGGTGTTAATCAGAGATTAATGTCTAAAGATTTGTGTGGGGATTGTATTTTGTAGAAGGCCCATGAAAATATGATCACAAAATCGGGCTCCTTTAATTTTACCATGGTTATATAAAATAAGAAATCTGAAACCTTTTGAAGTATGATTGATTGGATTGAAATGGGAAGAAGTAACAGATTGAAGTGTGGTTTACATTTTGCATATCTTGGTGAGATAAGGTAGAATGAATTTTTCTTAATAAAAAGCTGCTTACAAGCAATGTTTCTACATTGTCACACTGGTAGTACTGAAACAAAACGTTCAGCTGCTATGAATGGGCTGGCTCTGTACTTACCCATTACATTTTAATGTGTTCAATTAAACAGAATCGGTTTACAATTTGTTTATAGCTTGTTTTAATTTTATTTCAATTGAAGGAAATAATAGAGGATTAGGAAATAGTAACAATTTTGATGATGTGTGTGGTTTAATAGTAGTAGTAAGTTTTTTTTCATTGCTCTGGTTCTTGTTGCAGAGGTTACTCCTACTTATTCAGTTAATCCTCAGCCCAGCTGCATCTTTTCCAGTTTTTCCCACTGACAAATGAGCTGTTTTCAAAGTTGTTTGTATTCAAAGAGATCAAACTGTATTTTATTCTGTTCTGAAAGTCTTTTAAGCAGAAAATAGTTCTCAGGGGCAGCCTTAAACCTAGACCAAGCAGAAAATTGGTGCTTTAAATGCACCCTTTTTTGCCATAATTGACAAGTGAGCTGTATTTGTGCTGTTCTATGAAATCCCTCCTCTGTCCCTTTAATTAGGGTAGCATGGAAGATAACTGACCTTTGTATTAAGCTGCAAACATAAGTAATTAATAATTGAATCTTATGTGTCAAATAGTTCTCAGGAGTGTCCAGGGAAGATATGAATTCATTCTCAGAACTAGCCTGAAGCCTAATGCCAGGCTATCTCCTTAAATAGTGTACTTGTATCAGCAAGGTAATCTGCAACATTTATTGGAATTTGTTCCTAACATGTTAGAAAGTGTTACTTAGAAAAATAAATAATGAATTCAGGAATCATTAGTCTTTGAAAATTGTTAGTAATGCAGATTTCATTTGCCATCTTAATGAATTGAACTTTCTTCCTGTGAGATATGAGCTGTTATTTTGTGGAAGTCAAATTTATGTTTTCTTTGCTTCTAAAAATCTTTTGGTTTTAAGAATTGATAAAATTACTTGGACATTCTGAAGTGGATGTAGTCTCTATTTTGGTTTTAGAACTAAAAATCAGTTGAAGATAATATCTTTAGTCACCTTAAAATCCAAGGGTAACACTGGAATTGCTAGTTTTTCATTGAAAGAGGTAATCAACCAAGGGCTCCTTGGCTCTCAAAATGAATACATTTCTTGGAAGAGCATGCCTAGATTTTTTAGTCTGTGAGCTTGAAGAGTGTGGGTTTGAAAAATTAAAGGAGAAAACCCATAAATTTTATGTGCAATTGCGCATGCTATTCTATTTATGTAGCAGTTTAAGTGCAATCATTAACAGTAAATTACTCAAAAGTAGTAACTACTACTAACACCACTACTAACACTTATCATTTCTTTTAAATAATGTCTCCAGTATCATTTTGCCAACAGTTCTCTTTGTCAGTATTTATATTAAATACTCAATTGGTGTGACCCTCTCAAATTCAGTGTCTCAGCCTTCTGTTGATAGGATTTTACCAGATGATGAGTATGTCCATAAATCTTATGCTAGTTTATAGTATGGAATGAATTCATAACTTTTCCCCAAAGAGATAATGTTTTACAGTTCAAAGGAAGGGATGGCAGTAGAGGTTGTTGTTTTTTGGGGGGGTTTCTTCTCAGCAGTAGCTGAAGGTGCTCTTATCTCTTTTTCTTACTGTGAAATAATCCAGGGATCCCACAGTGGTCTGACCATGAACCAGTCTATTTGGAAAAGGGCCAACTTGGAGTAAAATGAAAAAAATAAGTAGCAATCTAGACAAGGAAGAGAGAAATATCTTCATGCTTACCTTATTCTTGCTTCTGGAATTTTTGTTTTCTGAGAAACTTGTTTGTTCATGTCACTATTCTGTCCATTGGCAGGCATCAGATTGTCACTGACACTGTTTGGATAATCAGTCATAAATAATGATACAACCAAATAATTAATTATTTTTCATTCCTATGTGCTGTTTAGTACCAGTGAATAACTCATAATTCTTCCTAGAAGATGAATTGTGTGTAATTGTAAAATTGCTTTCTCACTTTATCTGTCAGATTTGAGTTAGCCTTTTCAAAACAAAAAGGGAGGTGTTCCTTCTTGAAAGAATTTTAAATCTATAGGAATGTGCTTGTTCTACTTCCTTGAAGCCTGATAATTCTTGAAAAGAATGTATTCATCCCTTCTGAGTGGTTTAATTGTTAATTTTCTCATTTTGGCTTTTTCTGACACATTTGGAACATTTCAGTCTTTGTATATACACATGTCTATAGCTGCAAATTCATGTGCTCATGCAGGTGTAACCTCTGTGTAAGGACAACTGTTGCAATTTGCATCTGTAGATGCACCTAAGTAAGGGTTAGTGCTTAAAAAGAGCCACAATTTCACAACAGGACATCAGGGAATGGCTTGGTGACCCTTTTATGGTTATGATAACAAATCCAGAGTTACTGTTATGTAAGGAAATAAATTCTTTTCTCGTCATTAGAAAAATACAGAAAGTATAAATAATATCTGTACTTATATTCCTGCTGCTCATGGTTACACCTGCTCTCATCAAGTGCATCTGAGAGCAGTGTATTATCCTTAAGATATATATGGTATTGAACATACAGATTCCATTAAAATGGACACATTTAAAACTTTAACACTGTAAAACAATAGAAGAGACAACAAAGTGTGTGTGACCCTTTTTTCTCACCTCCAGTTTATTGATGGTCGGCTATCAAAATTAAATGCGGGAAGAGGATTCTCTGATGTTTTTGAAGAAGAAATCACAGCAGGAGGCTTTTGTGGAGGTACAGAATTAATTTGGGAGTGCTCATTGACACTTCTTTGGGAACTGTTTGACATGATGTCCTCATGATGTCCTGTGAGTTTTAGAAGTCATTGATCTGAAATCTAAGTATTATTTTACAGGATTAAACAAATAGATCTTCATTTAATACACTGATGTAACTGGATACATAATAGTATGTGTCCCAGCAGTGATTTGTTAAAGGGTAAAACCTTTCCAAGAATGAAGGGAAACAAGAGAACAGTAAAATAATACTTAGCTTTCAATATAGGATGAGTTATCACTATAGTGTTTACATTTTTAACTGCATATTTATATAATATGATGCATTCAGTGTAAACTGTATTTTCAAAGTAATTTTGACATTTGTGCTGCTTAACTTCTAGATAATTATGTTTTCCACAAACACTTCATTTTCTATTCACATCTACTTATTTCTGCAGTGTAGAAATCACAGTGATGTCCTGAATGTTAAGAGAAATCTGCTTTCTCCAATGAATGTGTTACTCTTAAAAAAAGGGAAAGCTTTTTTTTAATTTTTATATGTGATCTGAGAAGAGACATGGCAATTTATCTTCTTCATTAAGAAAAATATTATTCCTCATGTTGTTTGCCTCAGTTGTGTTCACTGACAATTGTTGCAGCATTTTTCACATCAGCTAACCCATGTGGAAGAGTGCATCCTGAATCCAGTGCTGATTTTTACAGGATTATGGAGTGGTTTCCGGTTAAACATTTAGGACAGGTGTATTGTTATTTCAGGCATTGTCATATTTAAAACCCAGCACCACACAGCTGCTCACTCTACTGCAGCCAAAACCAGCCCAGGTCTAAGAGATGGGCTCAAAATATGCATGACAGCACAAATGCTATTTTATGGTCAAACTTGAAAGTGGTGTAGGAGCTTCCTGAGGAGATGGAGGTTAGGTGATGTGAGCAACTCCACTGAGGTGCAGATGGCAGCTTTGGATGGGCTTCCTTCGCAGGACTGTCCTTGACTGGGACACATTGAGGAGAGGATTTGGCCCCCATAGGGAAACTTTCAAGTGCTACAGAGCCATGTGCACCTCCTAAAAAAATAACTTCTCTATTCTCAAAGTGCATAATTTCTTTTGTTCAAGATTTTCACTGCCTTCTTCTGCCTTCTATGTCTTGTGCTAGAATCTAGCACATAATTTGGGATTTTGTTTCATGATTAAATTGTGGCTGGTTATACAGAGATTTACTTCTCCCCTGCCTTTTTAAGGTAAGCTACGCTGCTCTGTAAACAGATTTGAGTCTTTGAGCATCCATTATTCAGATAGGTGATGTCAGTATTCAGAGCTCGTTTGCTGACTGCAGTTAGGGGTCAGGAGGCTGCAATAAAACTGCAGTAGGAGTTAGATAAGGCTTGTTTCTTGGCTGTGCTGTGGCAGGCTGTGAACTGTGTCTCACCTGGCTCTGCTCAGGAGGGAGCGCTCAGCGCTGCTGGGCTGCCTTGCACTGCCTGTGTGCTTTTCAAGTCAGACAAGCTGATAGTGCCAGGCTGTGGACAAATTGCTTAGGGCACATACTCAGTATTTACATAACTGCTGTCTCATTATTGTTATGAAGTGCAGGGCTAACAATATGTGTGCAATTGAAGGTGACATTTTGTGACTCTAATGGGCTAGAACTATGATCTCTTTGCGGACTTAACTCCTGTCAACTTTAGCAGGAAGCCCAAGGTTTGAAAAAAAACAGGTGAAATCCAGATTTCAGAAAAGTCACAGAAAGTTAGTGTTAGCTCCAAGTTTTTAAAAGGACAGGTGAACACATTCTTAGTGTAGACATTATAATTTAAAAACTACTGAATCAAATTCAAGGGGAAAGTGTTTCTTTAAGTAATCTCTTTAAATTTGCATTTTTCCACATATGCAACTTTAACAAAAGCAGAAAATAAAATTAAACTCAAAATTGAAGAATAAATCTTGAATTTTATTTTTAAATTATTTTCTTTTAAAGAGAAAAGTGGTCAAAACTTATTTGCGTGTCTGTGTCTGAAAATAAATTTGTGAGACATCTTCATTAGTTTGCACTTTCTAATTAAAATTTTATTTTCTCTTACATTTTATTCTATAGAAGTATTAGTTTTCGAACTTTATGTAACTTTCAATAGAAGAAGAATATAGTGATGGGTTGGTTTAGCACTCAGATGTATTGTAGAATGTTAATTATTTTTTAATTACATTAATTTTACTACAGCAGGTTTTTCTTTTTGATTCATCAAATATCACTGGTGCTAATAGAAAGAAAACTGAAGAAATAAAAACATTTGAAACTCCTTTGTAATGATAATTAATTGTAAGGGTTCAGATTTTTTTTTTACCAGGATTTTAGGAGGTTCAGCTCTAGCTGAGGGTGTGCAATGTTAGCATGGCTGTCTGTAGATGAGTATTTATCTGTTTTCTTGATTGCCATCCCTGAAGTGTCACTACATAACTGGATGAACATTAAACTTGGTCATTTGCTGTGATCCCATTTATTGTTTCTATTAATTGTTTGAGTCAGGTTATGACAGAGAAAGCTCAGCTGTGGAAAGAGTCACTGTTAAGGACACCTCAAGACAGGTGATACATGAACATTGTTGGCAAGAATTAAAGCGACAAAATACCATTTTACAGAAAGCATTTATGAGTTATACAATATCCTTAACACCCCAGCAGAGGTTAAATTTCACCTTATATATGTTATTTGGGTGCTTCCTTCCCTGAAAGTACTAGGGAACCAAATCAAAGAAGTGAAAAATGAATTGTTTCTGCTTTAGGGTGCTCTTTACTGTTCATAATGGAGATGGGATCATAATGATCATGAGGGTCTCTCCTCTGTAAGGAAACATTCCTTTCACTTGTGCCATCATTCCTGAGAGTCTGGCTGTCTCAAAATTGCTTGTAAAATTGAGTGGAATGGGTGAAAGTACCTGAAATGAGTCTAAAGAGTTTGTGTTTCTTCACCTCATTTTGAAAATTAGGAACACCTTTTCCAATAATCCAGTTATCTGTCAGAAATTTTCTAGGAGTGTATTTTGGCTTTCATTAGCCCGTGGAATAATTCTATCCAGGCCTTAGTTAATGGATTATTGTAACACTTGAGGAGTTTTGTGAGCTCCTGTTAAAGTCTGTAATGTTTTATCAGTATGGTCTTTTCAACATGGTCAAACTCTGAAACTGGAGCATTCTTGTCAAAGTGAATGTCTTGTATGGGGTCAGTAGCAGCTCACAGTACTGGAGCATTTGAGTGACTGATGTACTCTAAAACTTTCTCAGGGATCATGGACCTAATCTTTGTTGTTCAGCTGAAGCACCTTTGGGAAGTAGTATTGACTTCTTCATCAAGTAGAATTTAACGTGCTCCTTTGTGGCCAGTTCAGTCCTCAGTGGTCCTACAGAAGTCAGTAGCTCTCTCTTGCCTTTAGAGGTTTTTCTTTCTGAAAGAGAGTAGATACAGTTAATAATTTAAAAGAATTTTTTTCTGCATGGGAATATACAGTTGTGACATAACTCTTAGACTTTTCTCTTGATTTTTTTGTTGGTATGGTACCTTCTGGAGACCATGTCATTGCTGTGTTTGAAAGTTTGCCCGGGGGGATCATTATGCTTGAATGCCATTGATACATTATTCTTTCCTTTGAGTTACTGGTTTCCTTTTTATACTTTCTAGAAGTGTGTTACCTTACTATCGTTTTGATTTCTCTTTTACCTCAATTGGAATGAAACACTTTGTGTGGTGAAAACATAAGCCTTTACAAAGGAAACAGAAAACAAGCAAAAAGAGATTCCTGGGTTTCTTTCTTAGTGTATGCATACTATTATCTTCACATTCCTTGTCTATCTGGAAAGAATTAAGTAATCCTCTAAGTACATTTTTTATTCTGATAATGAAGAGGATTTCAACGTTTAAAATGTTGAATGTATGTTTGGTTGTGTTAATTTGACATTTCTCTTTCAGGAAATTCAAGATCTTATCAGCAGTGGATGCACACAGTGAAGGTATAAACTTGGTTAAGTAATTATACTGGCCACCTTGTCCTTTGGTCTTCATCCTTTTCCTTACCTCTGTGTAGTGGTACAAGTTTGTTCATTTGTGAGAGAGATGTAAGTACATTGTATAAGAAACACCAAGTCTATAGTATATGCCAAAATTTTTTGAGGTTTTTTTTTTAAGAATTAAAAAAAAATTCCCATGCACAAAACAACTGCCAAAATGCATAAGGTTTTTATGTCTTTGTAGTCAAAGATTTCATTGCTTTCTGTACCATGTTACATTCCATAACTCTGAATTAGGTGTGACAATTTGATATGAACCTTATCACTTCTAGTAAATAACAATTTTGTTATTATGGATTTGTGCAATTTGGCTAGCAGAAGACCCTTGGTATAACTTTGCTATTCTGCAGCATTAGTAAAATATATTATTTTAGATTAAGAGAATTCTTGGGTGATTAAATGAGATAGTTCTTCCTGTCATGTCAAAGTATTTTTTAGTTGCATAATAAATATAATAGGAACACATGAAAAATAGCCTAACTTCTGAATTGATTTTGAAATGGTACCAGTGAATGAAGACCAAAAATCCATCATTCTGTTGGAGTGCCTTGATAAATGTGTCAGCTGTGGAATGACGTACTGTAACCCTTGTGTAGCTGCAGACAGCAGGTTGGGGAGGAAACACAGCTGTGCTTGCTCTTACCCTTTTCAAAGGAAGGTTGTTACTTCTTCGCAGCACACTGTTTATTTTTCCTTGCTGTTGTCTTAAGGTTTGCCTTGTGTTAAAATGTTACTAAAATCCATTTTTTGTGTATTTCAGAAAGGCAGTGCACTGATCAACACAGCAATGACCAAAGCCACTCCGGCTGTGAAAACAGCATATAAATTTGTAAGAACATCTATTTTAAATAAATAATACATTAAAATACTGCAATTTCTGACCACCTCTCATTCTCTCTGAATACTGAAAAATCTAAGCATTTTATAAATAAATTGCCAAAAAATACTTCAGCCTGTAGAAAGTGTTTAGCTTTGTTTTCTCATATAGCACTAGGATTTAGAGTTGATTCAGAGTCTTCTAGATAGCTTGGACATAGAATAGATTTTATCAAACCATCAGTGTGCTGGTTTTCTTTCAGTCCTAAGACACACTAGAAGCTTATTTGAATATCATTTAAGTACTTGATACACAGCTGTAATTTCACTTTGGCAGTAAGTGCTGCACTATTGAGATGTGGCAAAGCATCAGCAGTGTGTGCAGCAAATCATTTGCTCCTTTTAAAAATGATAGTGGAGTAGTCATATTTAACTGGCTTTAATGCTTTTACTTTTCATCTTATAAGATCTTGTTTTTCAAAGACTGCCTACCCCATGAAACCTGTGAGATTTTACTATATTATGCGGTATGGTAAAACAGAAGTAGGAAAAAAGGAACTGAGAAGTATTTAAAAGTTGCTTTTATAATATGTGGGAAAATATTTTTGGCTTCCTTTTTGCTTTTCCAAATGTTTCACTAGCTGGATGCATTATAGATAGTCCTGAATAAATCAGTAAATCAGTCTGTGCTATAGTATTTTAAGTAAAGTTTTCAAACGGAATTTTTAATTTTATATCACTTGAAAAACACAGCAGTCATGGAGAGAAACAGGTAAATAAATTAAATATACTTCATATTCATGGACTCATTATAATTTAAAAAATGGTTCATCTGCAAATTATTCTTCTTCATTTGCACTATCTTAGACTGTGGTTCAGCCTTCAATTTTGATAATTATGCCCTTGATAGTAAAGGTTCTTCAAAATGAACTTTTGTATATGCCAGGAAACTACAGTAAACTTCTGAGGATCTTTATGTATACGCTATCCCTATTTCCACCCCATTTAATTTCGTACATGTTGTCCTTTGTGGAGTCTACTACCAGAGGACTGAAATATGCATTTTTCTTAATTGCCACATAATTTATTGGGAGTTTTAAATAATGTCATTGGTAGCATCCCTCAGAGTTAAAACAAAGCAGTCCAAAATTCATCCAAATGCTGTGAGCAGGATCTGGAAAGTTTAAAGTGGCTTTCAGGTTAGCATCTGGTACATGGCACCCCATCGTGCTTTTACTGAGCTTATGGATGTACGATTTAAGGATCAAAAAGACTCTATGGCCTCTTGAGTCAAGAAAATTTTTTTTTCTGAATTGCCACCGCAGAAAAAATAGCTGGTTTTCAGATATTTATGCCCTTGAATGTATTTTAAAATTCCTATTTTCAAGACAACCTTAAAAACTTTTGTCATCTTTTCGCATATTTGTGTAGGAAAGACATTTTTTTTTTCTGTCAGTGTTTTGGGTGTTATACCCCCATCTTTTATTTTGTTTCCTTCTCTCCCCTTCTCTCCCCTTCTCTCTCTCTCTCTCTCTCTCTCATTTTTTAAGCCTAACAACATGGTATTCCTTATTGATAATTCCTTTCTGTATTGAAGAATATTCTTGACTGTTTTCTATGCAACAATGATTCTTGTCTGCCTCTTTCAATACATACAGAATTCCCCCCTAAATAGCAGCACTGTGCTGTTCAGCAACGCTGGGCAAAATCTCCATCTGCATATGAAATCACTTCATTTCTCTTAAGGTTGATGTTGCCCTGCAAATTGCCAGACTGGAACATTGTAGCAGTCATCTTAAAAATCTTAACATTTTTTCAACATGCTTTATTGCTAAAATACCCTTTCAAATCTAAAGAAGCATTTCAAGTAAAAGAGTGATGTATATGACTATTCTTAGGGTGTCCCTAGTAATAATGGGGAATTTTTGAGTATGTATGTTTTCACAGCCCTTGCATGGATGTACTGAAAAAAAATCCTTAAATTTGTGGAGAAAACATGAAAATAAAAATACAGTGGCAGTATGTTTGAAATTTGTTATAGAGGTTATTGCTCCTCTCTATATCACCAGGTGTTTAAAAAAAAGGCAAAATAAGTATGGCATCATAAGGCATGTTCTGTGACTACAGCTAGTGTCTTGCAGAGCAATTTAAGTCCTTTTATTTCTCCAGGCAAAAAGCCAGGCGAGGCAAGGAATAAAAGAAGTGAAGAGTAAGTTAAAACACAAGGTATGTATAAACTTTATTTACTTTCTTACGCTGCTTCCTGTATCAGTTTGAAGCTTATACTTTACAAATCACATGAGATTTGTGTTTTTAATGACTTTTGAAATATGCTTAGCCCTTTGTTCAACAATACATTTTTCATAACGAGCCCTCTGGCAACTATCTGTCATTCTATGCATCCTCTGAATAATCTCTTTATTGTTTGCATATTTTATCATAGAACAACAGAGGTCTTCAAAGATACATTAAGAGGATGTATGTTTTCATAAAGTTGATTGCTTTGATATCACAATCAAAGCCTTTGCTTCAAGCTGAGAATTTGAGAAGGGAGAGACTTGCAGTACAGTGTATTTCAGGAGTGCAGTTGTCCAGTTTTTGTTCCATGAGATAGATGAACAATAGCAGCATTTCAAGATGAATGAATAGTTTTATTTTGCAAAAGCAGCCTCACAAACTATCATAAAAGATGGTTTAGGCATTTTGCAGCTGCGTTTCCCATTTGGAATTTTACTTCCATGTAAGATATTTCTGTAAAGGGAAGGAACCATTTTTTGGATACCTGTTATGCTATTTTAAGAAAAATTTCAGAAACATTTCAACAATTCAACTTTTAAATGACCGTGTTGATAATCCAGCATTTTGAAAAGTTAAATTTGGTTTTCCAACTACAGATGGTATTTTCATGACAGTAATAGATTGTGGCAAGATAATTTTGAATGCATTCTGCATGCATAATATGGAGGGTATGTTTGCAGATGATGATTACAAATAAAGGAGTTTAAATCTGTTTTGTTGCATAGGAGAGTGAGGAAGAGTATGGAACTTGCAGTGCTGGTGCAGTACAGACTGTTCCTGTCTACACATCACATTATGACAAAAGAACAAGCTCAGAAAAACGGAGACTGGCACAGGTAAGACACCTGAAACTTCTCTTTGTATTCACATACATATAGGGAAAATTTTTTGCTGCTTACAGTGGTGTTTTTGTGAATCTGCTTCCAAGATGATTTTCCCGTCTATGGATAGTATGATTAAAAGGTTTTGTTTCTAGAAATACTACTGCACTGCTTGTGTGGAGAAATAAGGCTATTTCTGTTTCATCCCTGTTGAGAGGGGAAAGAACAGCAGATCTGTAAGTATGGATCTGAGATTTAATTCTTAAATACTGGATGTGAGAAAGGTTTCTCACAAAATACATTCTGGTATATTCACAGATCTGTATTAAGGTATCTCTTTTCTTTTAAGGCATATTAATTTTGTGTTTTTAATAAATTGTTTTGGCAGTCATATGGCCTTTAACCTTGCTCAGATAGTTATGGTTTATTATTTTGTTAATAAGTCAGCTAGTTAATGCAGTGCCAATGTCTTGGCTTTTGTTCTTTAATCCTTTCTAGTCTAGATTTGAAGTAACAGGTGTGGTGTCTCAACTTTGGCAAGTGTTCTAATGTTTTTGGATTCATTTTGACAGTTTTATTACAAAAATATCAACAATGTAGTTTTTCTAACACTTTATTTTCCTGCAAATATTTACCTGCATATGCACATATTCTTGATGTATGTATATTTATTTTTACATTATATTGTTGTTACATATTTTTAATATACGTGGATTTTTAATGCCTGTATCTTCCTAATATGAGAATTAAGTATATAAATTCAGTCCAACTGATCCAACAACCTTTGGTTTTTGCTCTAGGTACAGCAGTAATAAAAATCTGGGTTACCTATTTAATCAGTTTGATTTTGAATTAGTTTTTATCAGTAGTAAATACCAAGTTGCTGAAACACAACATAGAAGTGATGCAGATGATTGCTAAATGATGGTGAAGTTGTACATTAGTATTAATTAATTATTTTTAGTAGGGTTATAAATAATGTGAGGACTTTCAGCTTTACTGGTAGGGTAGTGCTGCCTGTTGTTATGTATAGGAGTCTAGGAATACAAAGGAATATAATTCACCTTGGTACAATTAGAGATTTCTTGTGGAGGCATGTGTTCAGACAGAACAATTGAACTTTTCTGTATTTTTGTGTTTGTGCAGCTGTACAGTGCCAAATCCTGTAATCATTGCTGTGTCTACCAGTTGTCCTTTAGCTTTGCAAACAAGGCAGGAGTCAGATGTGTGCCTGGCTTTGTTTCCATGCATCCTTACACGTGTGTTATTGGATGTGTATGCACACAGACAGACATGTATTTATGTGGGGTGTATTTACCAACAAAGCTGGGAGCTGAGAGCCTCACAGTTCTGCCCTACTCCAAACCAAAGGTGTGTCCTTCCCCAACTCTTGTCCCAAATGTCATGTGTACCCAGTGGGCAGGAAGGAGCACACAGGGATTGCCCTCCAAGAACTCCTGCACCTCTCACTCGTGCCATTCTCTTTTTCTCCTCCCCAAAAGCAAACCAACCAAAGGATTTCTGAAAAATAAGTCTACTGTTCTTGTTTTTATTTTTGGTCTTGGTGTTTGAATAAGATAATATAAATTCTTTATTAATAAGTGGTGATTTTAAAGTTCACATCCAAATAAAAATATATATTTGTATTCACAATGCATTTGTATGAGACAGTGTTTGATCTAGTACTGAATCTGCTGTTTAAAAGAAGTGAAATTCTGAGTGCTGTTATTGTCAGATTTAGTCCTTTTTCTGGTAGTCTTTATCCTGCAAATGAGACTCTTCACCCAGATTTCTAAAATTATCTTCACCAGTGGCTGTGTCAGTATAAGGTTTGTGCTAATGTGGAGTTCAGGCAATTTGATGCAGGTACTGATTAAGTTGTTATATTGTTGTACTGAAATACTGACCCCCAAACCTAGATTAACAATGAACAAGAGAGAAGGATTGCTTTTAATGGTCATCCTGCTTCCAAACCTCTGCACTTCATTGCTATCTCTTCTATACCGAAACATTTAGAAAATTGTAAATACAAAGAATTTAATGTCATATTTTATGTCATATTAGAAGCACACATTGAGCTTTTCCTTCTCCACTTCTTGGAAACAGTTAAATACTAAGAGTTACCTGAGATGCTGTAAAACATACTTTGAAAAGTTATGTAAGATATGAAAGTTTGCTTTACTTAAAGATAATTTTAAAAATTTGTTCATAACAGGATTTGGGGATCTGAGAGGATGTTTCCTTTACAATAGGAAGTGAATCTGCTTTTACCCCAACAAACAGGAGTTTGTATATGGGTCTGCTAATTAGTACGGTTATTTCCTGTTTTGTTGATGAGGCTTTAATAAATGTCAAGGGTACAGCCATGAAGATCTCCCAATTAGGCTTTGCGTTTGTAAAACCCAGCCCCTTTGCTTTTGTGTGAGGATGACAGTTCCAACTGCAGCCTCAGCCTAACAGGGCTCAAGGGAAAGGATACTTCTCTGGTTTTATTGAAAACACAGCCAATTTGGCCCAGGGAGAATACCAGCACTGGTCACAGTGCAGAGCCATTTTTAACAATGAATATTTACTAAGCTTTATCACTGCTGTCATAGTGGCTTTATTGTATTTTTTCTCTTTCAGATTGGCAATAGGCTTAAGAAAAATCAGCAGTAAATAAATTAAAAAAAAATTATAGCATCTAAAATAGCTGTCAAAACCTAACCAGAGGATAAATAATTAAATGCTTTATTGCAAACTGAAGTGCTTGGCTTGCCCTCCTATAATTTGCATGTTGAAAGTGTTTGCTAGAAGGAGCTGAGGGGAGTGCACTGGTACGTGCCCGTGCCCGTGCGCGCGCGCACAATGAATCTGTGCGAAACGAGCCGCTCCTCGCTGCAATATTCATCTGAGCTTGCTCCTGCTCAGGTTCTCTCTTCTGGGCTCTTCAGACATGTGTGAGCTTAGCTATATTGCAAGTCAACATTAACAGATGGATTGCCCTAAGCAAGGGAAAACCACAACAACAAAATCCAGTGAAAGTGGAGGATTGAAGCTTTTTATTGTTAAGCCTTATTAAAACCTTGGCATGTGCACTGCTGTTAACTGTTTCATGCCTAGAGCTAATAATATGTCTTGGGTATATTTCATCTCTTACATTAATTAGGAATGGGGAAGATACAAGAAATCACCAGCTAAAATTTTTGAAATGAAAATTAATGCAAGCATGAGATTGCTTAGGCTCTGTTTGCAGTAGCTTGTGAATGATACCACTGAGTTCCTTTAACTATTGATGAGCAAGGTACAGCAGGGCATGTTTTAGACTATGGAGCACTCAGTTTTTGCATAATCTGTTTTAATTCTGTGCCTTTATTTGCTCCCAGGTAATGCAGATTTCTGGGTACACAGGGACGTAAATGCCATAGGAGCTCTGTAAAATTGTTTCAAATTAATATATAATTAAAAAGAGAGCATGTTTATTATGATCCTGGTTAGAATGCCAGGAAGATCAGTTTGATTTCATGAATATGATCTTTGTAATTTTACTGTTATATCAGGTGTTGGGGTAGTTTATTGAAAATGGACCATGTCAGGATATCAACAGTCATAATGTATTTTATGGCAAATAAAACACTGGAAGATTAGCAGATTACCAAGTAAGAACTAGCAGTTCCCTTTGCAGTTAGTAAATTAGCAGTGCCCCTTGTCTCTCAGAAAATGAATGTACTACCTGTACCTTTAGGCACCTACTGCTTTCCATCTGTAATGGAAATAGGCATGTGGATTTTAAATGTGGATTTACCAATCACTGTGTCTCATCACTGCTTTAAATATTCCTATATTGAAGATACCAAGTGAAGTACTCACCATGACTTTGCAGAATCCAAATACAGTGTCTCAGAAGGTTTTAAAAACACTTCTATTAAAAATCAAGTTAAACTAAACTTTTTTCTTGGTGTTCTTAAACTAAGAGAGTTTTAAAATTTTTTTAAAGCATATTGCAAATGGAGGTTTTTCACTTTTATTGAAGCATGTCTTAGAGACTATACAATGTATAATTCAGCTTGCAGTAGGTGTGCTTGGCATCTGTTCAGCGAAGACAGCAAGTGTCAGGCAGGAAGATGTGTTCAGAATAACCTTACCTTCAGGAGTGCCCCATTTATCAATAGCCTTACAATGGCCAGTAAAATAAATGACATAATCATTAGGTACAAAGGACTTCTAGTAACTGATTACCCTCCTAACCTGGAAAACGTGGTGAGAGTGGGCTATTCTGAAGACTTTTTTTCCCCCAGGAAAATAAGAGATTGTGATAATTCAGTGCTGAATATACATATTCTGTATAAGATGACTGAATATCTTTTAGAAAAAATATCCACAGTCAGCCCTACAATGATTTCAGAAACATTAATCTGATTAAGGACATTTACCTGTATTTGTATTCAGACAATGTGCTTGAAATTACATCTATGCCTACCGACCACATACTGCAATGGTTCTGTTGCTGGAGGTTTCTTCTACCCTCATTGAATGAAATATTATAAATTGAAAGATGTCATAAACAGCATGAGCTAGTTTTTAATGAAAATCATGTTTTGCTTCTGTAAAATAGAGTTTTGAAGTAAGCATTGGTTGATCAGTAAATTCTGTTTCTTTAGCTAATGTGCTATGATGAGAAAATATCTTAGATATCATTAGCTTCCTTTAATTTGGAGAAAAATCTTTTGTCTTGTTGTGTCAAATAAGATCTCTTCATTCTGCAAAACAGTCAGATTTCCTTTTAATTAAAAATGAAAAAGCTAGGCAGCCAAAATTCAAATTGCAGATTACGAGAGTGCCCTCTGGTGGCTTTGGTTCCTCTCCAAAGTGGCAGAGCACACGGGGATGCTCTGCCTGTGCAAGCCTTGCCTGGTACAATGAAAACCTCTCACAAATCAAGGGGTAATTCCTTTATTTATGTTAGGTGAAATTGGCCCTGGATTTTGTGAAAATTAAGAATTTAAATGCTTTCATGTGTCATACATGATACTATTTTCAGGAATAGGGAATAGAAGTTCCCTAGTGGAAGTATAATAATGAGATTGCTGAAACCCAACCCTGCTTCCCAATATAAACAGTGACAGTGCCTGTCCTCAGCAGAGCTGTGCTGTTTGTTCTGCCCCCATAAACCAGTGTCAGCCCTGTGGCTTCTTGTCTTGGAGTTTTGCTGTAAAAACCACTTGAGAAATCTCTTCACTAATTACCAGGATTCAAATTGAATTTAAAAAAAAATAGATGGGGTAATGGTCAGGAAATTGCTCTGGAATTTTTTGTTACCCTGTAGAATGCTTGGTTTTTCAGAGCAAAGTCATCAGCATCCATACCTCTGATCTATCTTACTGAAAGAAAAATTTATACAAGCAAACAGTTTGCAGATGCTTTTTCTGGCTATTGTAGCCCCCCTCTTTAAGTTTTTTTAATAAATACAAATGCAGCCTTTCAGAGGGTCTTTCTTGTGCAAACAAATGAATCATACTGGTGTATCTAGCACTGCTTCCTTTTTATGAAGGATCTCAGAGAAAAATGCTGTCTAGCAAAGTGTCTTCAAACTGGGTGAACCTTTCTGTCCTCAGCGTTTGATTGAAATAGCCAGATTAATTTTTTCATCAGGAGAATTTATTGTTATCTTAATGTAGCAGCAGTATATTTTACTTTCTTTTGCTGTGTATCTTCTTTCTTACATTAGACATGGTTTTGCTCCACTAAATCGGGGAGCCAGGAGAGCCATCAGACAGCAGCAGGAACCTGCATCCTGACTTCTGTGTTGCTTTTCCTTTCTGGCTTGAAGGTTTGAAGAGCACCACTTTAAAGCTTCAGCTCTAGTACTCTATGTTCCCTAACATCATTTTCTTCCTCTGTATATTCCTAAGAATGAAAAATAAAAGAATAAAGAAGTTAAAGAAGTTCAATTAAAGACAAAAGTTTGTCTGGAGGCAAAAGGAGGGAGAAATAGAAGAAACAGGAAAATCCTTTCCTGCAGGGACCTCGGCATCTCTGCATGGGAGAGTCCAGATTCAGCCTGTCTAATTTTAGATACTTCTGAAATGCTGAAGTTAGCAGCAGTGCTGCCTTAGGCTCTTTTTGCAGTTAGTGGAGAGGGGGGTCATGACTGAAGGGCATCTCAGCCCGCCTGAAATCTCAATTGCATCCTGATGATGCCTCTGTTTTGCTACTAATTTTCTAATTTGGGCCCTAAAATAGCTAAAAGTAGTGACATCAAACACCAAGTGCCAGCCAAATTCCACAGCACCTTGCAGAGAAAGACCTTATTTGTTGAGCAGAAGACTGCCACTGGTGTCAAACAGGAGGTGGGACTCCTCCTTGGTAATTCTTCTGTTTGGAATCCCTAGACAAATGTAGAAATGTGTTTGGAGTCAGTATTTGTAAGGCAGTCTTTCTTTTCCTCGCAAATGTGATTAGTCTGCAAGCTTCTTATGGAGCTTCCCCCAAACAGGATCTTCCACAGTCCATGGTCTGATGGACAGGGTTTGGTGCTGCTGAAGTCTGGAGGTGTAGGATGTTTGTGTTTACAATTACATCCACGTTGTACATTTTAACTTACATATTTTTGATAAGTTTTCCTCTGAGAAAGTCACACATGACCAGCAAACAGTGCTCTCAGCAGTGATAGTACCATCAGATAGTTCTGCCCATGTAAGGGTATGATGCACATTTTACCCAAAAGATCAATGTAACCAGTGGTCTCTCTTTTGTCTGCTTAGGAATTGTATCAAATAGATAGCACATTCCAGCTAAGTAAACTGGATTTACAGCTGTCCTGGTTCACTCAAGTTCCACACTGTGCACCTGAGTTGCTTCCAGGTCTCTTGACTTTCTTGTTACCTCAAATCCATGTTCCCTTTTCTGGTTTTGCTCATATAAACATTCATGTTGCTTTGGACACTGATTAGTTTTTCTTTTCTGACACACATTCTCCCTTCCTGCTCTTCTGTCCACTGTGACCCCATCAGCCCTCCATTCTATAATTTTCTTCTGTTTAATCATTGAGTGTACATTAGGACATTAATAACCATCAAAAAAGGGAAAATAAGCTATACATTTCTCTGTTTTTGTAACTGCAAATTCTGCCTGGTGAATCTGATTCTTAAAATCATGCACAAAAAATGAGCTGCTGGCTTTAGTTGTTGCAAATGGCACTGCAAATCTCCACGTCCTATTTTAAAAGACTAACACTTGTGCTTGTTGCCAATTAAAGAGAAGCCAGGCTGCCTTTGGATGGTGCACTCCTTGCAGCTAGGATGGTGTGTGGCACAGTGCCATGGTGCATCATCACTTGAAAGGGGAGGGTTTGCTAAGAATAGCCCCAGTGCCATTGAGAAAAGTGGGCTCTGCCTGCTGGGAGCTGCTGCCTCACTCTGGGCAGTGGGCACTTCAGGCTGATTTGGGGGGCTCAGGCTTTGTGAGGAAAAAAAGTCTGTGTTTCCTCAGGGAGAAGTGGAAGGTTGCTTGTTGTTTTGGAGCAAAACATAACTATTTTTGAAAAAATATTTGCAGAAGCATGGTCAATTGTTAAAAAGGAAAAGCAGCGTTATAGAGTTGTCAAATGATACCTGTGTTTGGGAGTCTAGCATGCTTAAATGGTAGGGAGTTGAGAGCTTGTTCATTTTTCACCACAGTAATTCAGAACAGAAGTAATTACATGTGCTATCCTTGACTAAGTATCTCAACAAATTAATCACCTGTACTTACAATAAATCCTACCTCAGCATAGGTATCAGGGTTTCCTACACCTTTACAATAGTCACTGGAGATGTCTGTGGCATGAAAATGTACTTGGCATTTCAAAGCACTGTGCCCATCCACATATCTGTGGCAACATCTCTTTAATTTATATCCAGGACAGTTTTCTGGTATCAGAGCACTCTTGATTAGAATCTTTACTTCTTTTCTGTCTCTGCTTTCCTCCTTCTTTCATCAGTCTCAGCTCTCTGGGAGTGTAATGAGGAGCACCTTCCTGTGAGTCATGGCTTCAGGTCACAGTGCTTAACCGGAAGGGAAGGCGACAAGTTGTGCTTTACTGGAAAGTCTGATTGAGAGATCTTTTGCTTTCCTACTGGATGGAGCCACAATTATGTCTGTGACTTGGGTGTAGAGAAGGATGGGTAAAATAAAATACTGAATCATAAATAACAGACATAAAACCATATTTATTTTGCTTTCTCATACTGAATGAATAACCTCTAAATTTTTAAGAAAAAGGAAATAGTACTTCACTAGATTTAAACCATGATACATATTTTTCTTTTTTTAAAACTTTATATGTGTTGATGTATTGAGTAGCCAGTGAATGTGAAATTATATTTGTGCTGCCATTTATCAAAAGATTATTTGCTTTTCACTTTGAGTGTAATTAATAGCAGCAGCCTTGTTAAACTTCCTGCCTTGGTATCAATCAATAAGCACCCATTACCAAAAGCTGGACATCTGAAAGGTCTAGCATTGTATAAAAAGCTGACATTTCAAAGATTGACTTTCACGCCCAATCAAGAATATAACCATCTTACATTTAAATCCTTTAGCATTCACGTATTTTGGCATTTTTATTCCAAAGTAGTACATTTTGTGAGGCTACCAGCAAGCAGAATAGAACAGCTTAAGGACTGACTCTCCATTTATTTGAGTCTACTGTGTTCATACTGTCAGCTCCTTTTCCTTATTTCAGTGATCAGCATTGGTTCAGGCTGCAGACTACATGCAGAAGGAGATTTTGAAGCAGGGCAGCAACCAGAGAGGATGGATATGGTGAATAGAAAAAGAATATATAGCCTCACACCAGCTTGTGGAGAGCATGAGCTTGTTTAAGTGTGCTCAGCTCCTACATTCCAAGCAAAATGAGAGATGAGAGATGCCATGTGCAGGAAGGTGAGAGAAATTTGAAACAGCAAAAGTTGAATCCTTGTCCTTGTTATGATATAAAGTAAATACATTAAGTAATAGATTTAATATATATGCAGAACTGTTTGGAAGAAGGAAAACAACCAGATATTTTAAAGAAGTTTGTTCCTTTATTTTATAGAAAAAAACATGACAGCAGTCTATTAAGACTTTATAAAGTTCTGGTGCAGCAAGAAGGGACTGTTGCCATATCATTCTTGTGGTAATAAATTTAAATGGTCTGGTTGTTATTAGGATGCTAATCAGGAAGGAAGCAGAAGTCTGTCCTTTTTTCATAAAGGGGTATAAAAAAGGTTACACACTTCAAAATGCAGAAAAGACAGAAATTAAAAGCTTAAATAACTGCAAACAGCAGGGTACGTCAGTAATGGAAGGACTTCTTAAATGACTCTGACAGCTTTTGCAGGTGCACATACTCTGTCACTTTGCCTAGTGGAGCACTGAAAAAGTTTTATGGCTCTCCTTTTGAAATTTATTAAGGGTTTCTTTCTTTCTTTTTCTTTCTTTGCTAAGTAGTCTGGACATACCCCTCCCTTGCAGTCATTTTTATTACAGCTCCTAAAGGAAAGTCACCTATTCAAAAACATGTGTTGCTTGTTGTCTCTGTGGTTAGCTCACAGAGCTGTAAATGCTGGAGGAGGTTGTTATTTACAGCCACATATTTTCCTTTCTATCCCTTCCCCCATATATTTTTCTTTGTATGTAAATCCCATTTTATTTAGTATAGTTGTTGAAAGTCTCTCTGTATAATTTTATAATATACCCCTAATCATTTAAATTGGTAACAAAAAAGTTTCTTGAAAGAGATTGACCATCAGGAGCTGGGAGTTCTTGTTTTGAAGGGAGATTTTAGATTTATCAACTTGTCTTTTACATTCCTTTATATGATTATTCCTGCTTCCACTAACACACTTGCACATTACTGCTCATAGATGTTTTGAGGGGCCACTGCAATACCTGTGGTGTTTGCTGATTCTACTTAATTTTATTCAGCTCCTCTTTCTCAAAGACTTTTTTTCCTTTTTTCCCCTTTTTTTTTTCTTGAAGCTTGAATCTGTCCTCTTTGAAATACTATTATTTCAACAAATGACCAAGTGTTCTCCTGTAGAATTTTATTCCACTGACAGAGTTAATTCCTCTACAGATGAACAAGTGCCAGTTTCCATTTTTGTTTTCTGCAACTTTTCAACATTTTATAAAACCTTCTTCCCTGCAAAATCTCATATTTATGTTAGTAGGAGTAAATGTGATGGTACCATCTAATTTTGATGCGATTTCTAAGAATATAAGAGAGGCAGAGAGGATTTTGTCCTCCAGGAACCAGTTCCAGGTTAGAGCTTGAATTGAATAAATGTCATGTTAGAATTTTCTTGGGGAAGTGGTTAATTTCCAGTGTTATCAAAACAAAGTATTTTAATTTTCTCAGTGAAGATAAATACTTAAAGCTGCAACTTTTAAACCAAAGCCAGTGACTGTGGTTGTGACAGGGATCAGTAAGAGAGCCAATCACCAGTATCAGTTAACAGTGATTCACTCTGAATGATTGATTGCAACAATGATGGGAACAACACAAAGAACTCACAAAAATATGAAAGAGTTAGAAACAGTTTGTTTCTCTGTATTCCATCCTATTCATTTTGCTCAAAATTAATTTAGGGTTGTTTGATGGGCTGTAATACTCTAATAATTCTCTCATTTTCCCTCAACTATCACTTGGTTTAACGCATTAAGAACTGTGTTTACTCTTTGAGGGCAAAGAATGGTGGAAAGTGTTACCAAAACTTGCTGCTTTAATTAAATTCTCTCTTGTTGAACAAGACAAAATGTCTCAGCCTCTAAAGAGTGAATACTGAGATGTTCCTGTGAATAATGGCGGGTGGGGAGTTACAGAGAGCATCCTGGTGTTTGTAGAACACTGACTACATCTGTAATAGGTAACATACTGAAATCCTCACAGTACAGGATTTTCAAGCTCCTTGTAGTCTGAAATTAAGGCCATATTTCTTCCCTATCAGGGGCTTGTTGCAGGTTTAGGCATTTGGTGGTGAACTGCATGATGAGATGTGGGCAGTAGCACTTCTTACTTGAGTGTGATTTTCCTCAAAGTTAGCTAACTCTGTTTCCCCTCTGTACAAATCCTATCCATATGTCTGTAAATTATTAGTGGCTATCCAGGGTTCACAATCTCTTCAGTGCATTGATTGCCAGTATAGTTAAACTTCTTATACAAGAAGTTTTTGATACAAAACAAGTGTAAGAGATACATAGTCCTGAAGACAGTCATTTGCTAAGTACAAGTGACTAAAATTCCTGATTTAAATGTTCTGGTCAGCACAGAGACTTTTTTACAATTATTGTGGAATTCTTTAGCCTATTTTTGTTTGCTGAATAATAATGTGATGTAATAGGTGAGTATTCTGTAGAGAAATACATGAATTTTCAGCACGCCAGCTCGTCCGTGCAAAGTCCTCTTGAGGCGCTTGGAGTGTGCACTGGGTTGGAATTAATTGTAATCCACAGTAAATTACCCTGCACAAAGGCATTCTTGGTGCAAAGTTTCTGATCTGGATATTAGTTACTCTGCAGTCCTCTGCAGCACCATGACATAAATGTAGTTGTGTAAAGAGACTTCCAACTTCCTTTGTATTTGCTACTTCAAAAATCGATTTTTCTTCACACTTAATAGACCACATGAACCAAAGTTTGGCAGATATTTCTACCAGAAATTACTAAACCACGGTGCTTTTTGTGATGTGCTTTCAAGAAAGGGGAGCTGGTAGACTTGAGTGATGCTTTTCCTCCAGATTCTTCTGCTAATCAATGCTTTGCATAAATGATAAGGCACTCCAGGCTTTGCATAAATAAGGAGGCCCTCCATAGGCCATGAAGAGAAATGGTTCTCTTTAATTGGTGGTGCTTGAGGACTTGGAACAACCTTTACAAGACTTGATCAATATGTGGTTTTCCTCATCAAGTGCTCAGAAGCCCTAATGAGTAAAGTGGCAGCTGGTTGCCAAATAAGTATTGCTGAAATAGAAAAATTGAACAAAATCATAATGTTAATTGTCCTTCCTCCAGACTCGTTTCAACCAGCGCCTCAGCAACCAGGAGTTTGTCTTGGATGAAGATGATGATGATGAAATTGAGAGAACAAGCAAGTAAGAATCCTGTTTCAATGTGATATATATGTACAGGAGACAGGGTAACAAGTGTTATCTAGCAAAAAGTGACTCATTTTTCTCCTGTCCAGGCTGCTAGCTCAGTTCTTGATCTAGATGATGTCAAGTAGTTTAGGATTTAAATCAGCTTTAAAAAAAAGGAGCAGGTTATTATATCTTTTCATTTTTTATAGTGTCCAGAAGAGCTTGACATAATCCTCAGTCTTCACAGCCTCCACATAAAAAGACTATATACACAAAGAAAGAGTGAAATATTTGTCAGCTTAGTGGGCAGTGACCTCAGCTAATTTATTCTTTAAGGCTGCTCTTGTGGCCATGAAAATGGGACACTTTTGAAGGGTCTGAAAGACAAATAATGCCTTGGCAGTTTTATATTGAGGTCTTCCTATATGAGAACTAAAGGAGAACTGCAAGTTGAGGCTTAAGCTCCATTGAGGCATTTTCTGAATTCAGGAGCCAATTTTTGATAATACACATCTGGATATAAACCAGCAAGTACATTGAAAGCAAAATCAAGCAGCTTAAGCTGTGGTACAGTAGAGAAGAAGGAACTAGTGAAGTGTTAAAAGGATGTAATGAAAATATGGAAATGGTGAACCATGGAAAACAGCCTTTGTAGGAGTATTGATAGACAAAGGTAGAAAAAGAATGGGGGTCTGAAGTAAGGATATTACAATGAACAAGAGAGGAAATAAGAGACAAAAGCACCAGTTCTCCTTGCAGATAGGCAGGACTTCAGTACATCTGCCTATGTGATGGAGGAAGAGTTGCAGTAGGAGAGTCCTGCCACCAGAACAAAATGTTTGGCATGTCCATCAACACCATATATCTATGTTCTGGAAAATTCCTGAGTAGAAAGGTACTCCAGTTTATGTTCCTGTTCGAAGGTCTTAACATGCATTCTTCTATGTCCTCTTAGAAGTGACTGTATTAAAATGGCTTTTATGTTCTTATCTGATGAAAAAGTTTTGGTTTCAGGTTATCATCAGAAGACAGTGAAGAAGCTTCTGCTTACTTTTATGATAGTGATGGTTCCGGTGAAGCTGGAATAACTCAGCATCAAGGAGAAATGGACTTGCTTGGAGAGATTCTGGACTCGCTGAGTACACACAGTTCAGATCAAGGAAAACTGTCAGGAGCAAAGAGCCTGGATTTCTTTAGATCAATGGATGACATTGATTACAAGACTGCGGTTAGTCTTCTGCTTTTGTTTGAAAAGCAAGTCCAAGTCCATTTACAGTGGAATCCTGCACTTGTGGAATGAACAACATGCAGCTCAGACACTGCTGCACAGTCCTTAGAATTGCTGATGTGTCTTCCTAGGGCTGCATATAACAGTACACTCATGCTGGCCACTGCATGATGGCTTTTCACCTGCCAAGAAATTGTCCAGGTTACTCAGTCATCATAGAACAGTATTTTTCCCTCAGAGCAGTAACCACGTAGAGAGCTGTGAACAGTATAATAATTTACCTAATCAAATAGTTTAATATTGTATTTATATAATATAACGGCTTTTTTGCTGTTAAATATACCTTGAGCTGGTTTAGGATTTTTGAATGCAGTTTAGAAGGCATTTTCATTTTCACTTTGTAGGCTTAGACTAGTCATAGTGATATGATGATATTTCCTTCTTGACTTAAGTCATGGGATCCAGGTGGTAACTGCACCTGAAACACTGCTAGACCAGTACTCCAGAGTTTTCTAAGAGGGCTCCTTGTTCCTATTTTAGGTAGAGTTGCACTGGTCTTTAGTGTAAACACACTGCTTGCCTAAATTTTTAAAACCCAAGTCACTGCTGTGGTATTTGCCAAAAAACCTTATTGCTTTTGAATTCCAGCACTTATCAGCTGTCCAACACTTACTTTTGCTGAAAGGGATCTTGCAGTAGAAGATTTGTTACTGGAGCAGCAAATACTGATGCAAATATTTATAAAGCTTGTAAAATTTTATATTATGAGTATCACACAGGGGTTAGATTAATAAAAGGCCCTGTTTTGTTTGACCAAAAAACTTTAATATTGAAAATTGGTATAATTAATTACTGAAGCAAAGAGGAAATGCCATCTGGTTTTAGTTTTAGTCCCCCTCCCTCTCATATTATGAGTACAAACGAGAAAAGTGTGTCTTTGTTCACTGTCAAAGCTGCTTGTGCCAAGACTGAATGGACAGAGGAGACAGAAGTCCTTCCTCTTTGTGGTACAGAGGCAGTCCTTAGGCTAAGAGATGGTGTTCTGTGAGGAAATGTAAAAACACCTGGCCTTGCATTGTGTCTGGGGTAGTTGTTTTGTAGCACTGAGCTCCAAAGGGAATCCATTATTTAGGAGCGTACGAAATCCCTTCCAGTACTTGTGTTCAAAAATACCAGTGTAGAGATGTTTCTTGTGACATTAACTATGAACACATGTTTTTTCTTTCAGAACAAGTCAAATGCACCTAGTGAGAGCAACCTTACCCTGCTCTGCAGCAGTGCTAATGAGCAGGCAGAGTGGAACCTGGGCCAGGATGACAGTGCCCTCCATGGGAAGCAGCTCCCCCCATCGCCAAGGAAGCAGGTTTCTTCTGGTGGCCAGAGAGAATCTCTCTCGAGGATGGAAGAAGAAAAGAGTGGCAAAACCTTTACCACTGACAAGATGGGCACCACTAGTTTGACATCCCTATCTCCAGTACAACCAAGTGCCCAGTTTACTTCCCTAGAAAGTTTCAAAGCAGGCTTTTCTTCCTGTCAGTATGCAAAGTCTAATGAAACACTAAGCAATACCTCAGATGATCAGCTCCCAGCAGGTCTTGCTCAACAGTCATCCATTCTGGTCCCTTGGGAGAAAGCTGGGAAGGAAGGAGATGAAACTCCAGAAGAAGGTGGACTTCTTCAAGAAGTGGTGTCATTATGCAAACTGAATTCTGCTTTTCACTATGGTTTAAATATTTCAAAGGATAGCTTATCCAGCAGTAGCAGTGGAAATAAAACGTAAGAAAAGTATGAGAAGAGAAACTTGACTCCCATCAGAAGTTAAAGGGAGACTACTCAGGACTCCATGTAACTCCATATAACATGATAACCAAAAAATGAAAAGGAATAAGAGATCTTCAGTTATAAAAATAATTCTCTTCAGTTGAGTATGTATTTTCTGCCATTGGACATCCGCTTCTATGTTTACTCAGTTCATTTGTTGGCTGTAGTTAAGTCCACAAAATGGAACTAAATATATGAATGCACTCTCAAATCAGGTACTAGTTAATCTCTGTGTTAAAAATACAGCAAGTGTATGGTGCTTCCTAGCACTTGCTTCCTCTAAGCAGCAAGGGTATCACCTAAAGGTAGCCAGGTTTTGAAGGTACTATGTTAATCCCATTAGCATGAAATGAACCAAGCAATCTGATCTCTCTGAAATGTACAAATGTTAATATTTGTAATGAATAATAATTGCCTTAATCTTTTGAGAAGGGGTTTAACTGTCTTAGAAGATAAATGCAAATCTACAAAACAGCAATAATGATTTTCCATGGCAGGAATTTGCTTCAGCAAAGGTAGGGGGAGGGAAGGAGACTTTTTTTAGATTAAGGAATTTCTTGTGACTATAACTTGGAACTTACTCCAAACTAAAACTGTGGCTCTGTCTTCCAGACTTCAAAAAGGTAGCACGTGGTTTTCTCTCTTCTATAAAGTACATGAAGTGCTGAATTATAATGTGACATTTATTGACTTCTGTTTACAACTAAGACACTTTAAAGACACATTATCAGTTTCCCTAGGTAGACTAATTCACCTAAAAATTCTCAGAAAGGAGAGTGTAAGTGGAATTGATAGATTTCTGTTAATTTTTTTATTTTCTGCAGTTTGATAGTTGGAAAACTAACTTGTGCCTAATTTGTAACACTAGAAAGCTAAATTTACAGATTCAGTTTGAGACTGCATATATCCAACTCTCATTTTAGCCAAATTGGACAACCAAAAACTTCTTTCTAAACTCAGTGAAGGAGAATAAATAGTCCTGATGTATAATGTATTTAGAACCAGCATTTGTCCCCCTTCTGGCAGTGTTCCTGACGAATATTTGGATATTTAAATTCTGAACATTTTAATGCACTATGGAGCAGCTCTTTCAATTTTAAAATTTTCTTTGTCTTTTCTTTTTCCACCTCACCATACATACCTTGTCTCTACAACAGCTCAGGACAGAAAAGACAATTAATCAGTTTCAGCAGCTTTGAGGGATATTTGGGATAAAGTTGGTAGAAACAGCACATGGATATAAAATGAACCTTACCTGCTGCTCTTCTAAGTCATGAAACCTTTTTTCTTTCCCTCTTTGGCATGAATGATTTCTGTTAATCTCAGCCTAGGCCTGGGTGAGCTCATTCCTGGGGCTGGTATTTGGATCAGACTGTGCTTTAGTATCTTAATAGTAGTTTGTAGCAGAGTTTCATATCAGTTGCCTCACTGAGATTTCTTAATTCATTTACCTTCTAGCTGACACAAATGGAAAGGGGTTTTTTGGCTGCTTTCTTACAAGGCAGCTGAGCTAAGGGAATTTTTCCATGTCATGGCAGAAGCACTGTTTGGAACCTCCCCAGAAGAGGCTTAGTAGAGTGAGACCTGGGGTTTGTTACTGTAAAGTTTCATCTTGTTCCAGAATGAGGAGGGCTGGGCCAGTCCTTACCGCTGAGGATGAGCCTCCAGAATTAATTTTATTTAGTCAGTGCAACAAAGCTAAAAAGTTGTAGAAGTGCAAATCTTGCAGAAATATCTGTGTCTCATCAAGCATGAACATTTTGGAGGGCATCTGTATTGCTGGAGAATCTCAGTGTTCCAGAGTTAGCAGTTGTACATCCAGAGGTCTGTACTCCAAACTATTTGTTTGTCCGTTGGTTTCCTGTTGTGCATCAGCATGACACGTTTTGAACTTTTTAAATAACAAAAAATGTAACTTGGCAAAATATTTTGTACTATTAGAAATCCAAAGTATCATAAAAATAATGAAGATCCTCACTCTCAGCTTTCCAAGTGGGTCAGGCCAGGTGGCTCATGTGCTGTTCAGATGACAAAGCTGATGGTTCCTTGTTTAAAGCTGGCATTAATGACTTGAGGGCATTCTTCTCCCTTGCTGGTACTAAACATTGCCCAAGCACAATGCTGCAATCGTGTCTGAAAGACAGACAATACACAGGTTTCTGTTCTTGTAGCACTTCTCTCTCCTTCTCATTCATCTTCTTGCATTTTGTGATGAGAATTTCAAGGTTCACCTTTTCTTTTCCTCTGCACCTCACATGATATTTCTATCCATAGTTCAATCTAAGTTGCTTTTTTCCTTCATTTATTTAAGACAGTAAACAGTATCAATGTTTTAAGGAGGAAAATAGAAAAGAAACAGAAATTATGGCCATCATTACTTTCAAAACCATCAAACACCTAAGTCCAGGAATGCTGCCAGAAAGTGGTTTTCAAAAATGACTGTCTAGTACTGGCAGAAATCTTACTGGCTTTACATGAGGATTAGACACTGAACAAATAATCACATAGGTTATCCCATTCTCAGCTTTGTGGAATAAATATGGAAGCCATGTGAGACTGCCAGTATTCTTAAGTTTGTATAAGGATCATAAAATTTGAACGTTTGATAGTGGAATCTTTCAAAATTGAGGCATTATAGTAATAATTCACTGCTTCATGGAGTGAAAATGCAAGCTAAAAAGAAGTAAACAGATTAAATAAAAGATGGCAATATTCAGCTTAGAATTATTTTCAGTCACAATGTTTCTGTGCTTATGCTGCATTGTTTCCTTACTATTTACAAAGCTCATAGTTTGTTTACAGTCATTAAATAGTATGTCTTTTTTTGGTTTTGAACCTTGTATGGGTTCAAAAATAGCTTAGTCTTATATGTATGTTGATTTTAACTGCAGGTACATTTTTTACTCTGTAATATACAGAATCTTTTCCACTTACTATCAGTGATTTTTAAAAAGGCTAATATTTGTGCCTTATTTAAATAGAATTGCCAGTTACCAAATAGATAAGAGTCCAAACTGATATTTCTGGTTCAACACTCTTGTTCTCTGTCCTTGTGATAATATAAAACTGTTTATTGGCTACATATGCAGTATTTTTAGTACCACAGTGGGTTCTATATTAAGATAAATTTTCCAGGTCCAGTACTTTGCAAGTTTTATACTTGTATGCATTTTATTTGTGAAAGTCCTTCTAGTGTCTTTGAAAATCATCAACATTAATCACCAGGTACTGGTGAGAACTGAATTCTGCTCAGTCAGAGCTCCTGAGGTCTTCTTCAGAGGCATCTCTTTTCTTCAGGATCTCAAAAAACTTCCCATTTCTCCTGTTTGAGGGAGATACCAGGTTGTTTGATAAGCTTTGTGGTCTGTTATTTAAGCATAGGAAGAAAATTTCCGATGTAGAAAGTCAAACCAGGATGTTAAATTAATATTTTTGAGTTTATTTTGCATAGATGTCTGCCTAAAATGAGCCATATCACTCATTTGGTTTGGGAGGAAAAAGTAAGGGCAGTGGAAGAACAAAGGGATTCCTGGGTTGTTCCAGTGCAGTGTGGTAAGCAGAGCCTGGAAAGTCCACAGGAGAGATAATAGCTTTGAAGGAATCCAGATTTCAGTTCTAGCTCAGTTACAGTGGTTCCAGCTCAGTCAGGTAGGTAAAAGCAATATTGCCTGTGGAGTTAACTCCCTGTGGGATTTGCAGAATGGATGACATGTTGTCCCAGTCAAAGCCTTCCCATTCATGTGTTTAGAGATGTAAGGAGGAAAGCTGCAGATACCAGGGAAGGACTGTGGATGCAGAGGTGATCCCTACCCACCCTCTATGCATGCAGAGGGCAGTCTGTGTAGAGTAGGCAGTGGTTTGCTCTTCCACCTCACATATTTGGGCATCATGTAGTTCTGAAAAATAGACTTGTTCTGAAGAAGAAATGTAGTTGTAGAAGTTGTCCTAGAAGTTGTTGACTGAACCCTTCCTTGTCATTTAGCATTTCAGTGGTGCTGCTGCTGTTGGGGTGGGGTCATCAGAAACACTTGACACTGGCTGAAGTCCCCTCTCAGGCATTGCAACACAGACTTCAGGCAGAGTTTTAGACAAGTGCTGGGTGCTTCTGAAAATCCCACCCAATCTATTAGAAGAGTGTGTTAGACCTTAAAATTTTGTTTTAGATGTCTTTTCAGGTTTTAGAATGAGCTAGTTTACAACCTCGTGTTCTTGTAACCAATGTAAAGTCTAGGCAAAAGAACAGTTAAATCAGGCATTTAAAACAGCTTCTCTTTATCCACCTACAGTCAATAATATTCAATTTTACAGACCAATTTTTCGTTGGTGCAGCTAATAGAATTGCTAGGAGCATCTAAAATATTTTCTCTATGCATGTAAGTAATCAAAGAAACATTTCATGCAATAATCAAGTGCCAGCATGAGGCCCTTTTGCAAATGCCCCCTGTGTAATCCTGACTGTACCCTGTCCTGCAGGAAGAACCCCTAACCATGGACCTCCCTGATTTCTCAGGGAGAGCTCAGGAGGAGCTTTATTTCCAGGAATTAGAATCTTCTCCCTTGGCACCAGCCTGTAGTCCAGGTGCTGTGAGACTCTAGCCAGTGTATTCCCAACAGCCTGAAATTTCAGGCTAGGCAAATGTGGCTGATGAACTGGAACAGCTTCCTTATTGCAAAGCTCAGGATGGTGAAGGCTGTCTGTTCACAGGATATTGCAGTAAATCTTGGAAGAATGAATGTAGAAATAATTGCACCAGCAAAACCAGTGTGAATGGTGATGTGACTTGTCTTCAGTAACTTTGCTGCTGCTATTAGGCATGTCTGTCTCTGCCAGGTGTTGTTTACTTGTTAGCAGAATCTGAGGTGACCAGAATGTGTCCTCATCTTCACCCCAGGAGCATGGACCACAGCTGGCCTAGAATTCATGTTCCTCAGGGTGTTGAACATAAAGGGATGGAAAGGGATGATAGGGTTTGTTTGTGCAAAGCCTCCTCTGATCTGTTTTGCAATATCTGTTCCACAGTTTCAGTCAGTGGCCAGTTGAAAGTACTGGACAGGTCTTTCTGAAAGCTGCTTCACTTACTCTTTTAGAGTTTCCTGGTGAGTCCACAGCCACCTTGGTCTAGAGGGGCCATCCACAACCCATGGAGTTGGCAGGGCCATTGCCATCCTCTGCTGGGTTGGAGTATGAAGCAGGTAACACAGTTGGAAGTTGCTCCAAGGTGTACTGTAGTAAAGGGTACTCAATTAAATTGTACTATTACTTAGGTCAATACTAATGACACTTGTATTTAGAATCCAGTAACAGTATTAGCATTGGGAAAGTAAGTTGAGTTCAAGTACGTTGACATTTATTATGATTCTGTGTGAATTAACATTCTTTATGTTAAAAATAAGGGAGAAACTTGGTTGGGAGGGGAAATGTGTTGACTTTCAAATCTTCAGTGAATTTTGTGCAATATGTCTCCTTGTTTCAAAGTAATTTAGTAGTGCACATCTGCTTTCAAGCAGATCCATGAAATTGTATTTTTCAGAAATGTGTAAAGTTACATGTAGCTTTGAAATATGGTTTTATGATAAAAACATGAAGAAATATATTCTAATGAGGCAAATGTATATTTCTAGTGACTGGGAGTGATTATGGATGTCACATTCTGTAGAAATAATAAGGCCTAATCCAATACTTACATACCAGTAGTTCCAGGTAACTCTTAAAAATAAAACCTGGTTAAATTGAAGTAAGGTCAACTATTAGAATTTGTGATGTTTAGTTTATGCTTTGATCACTTGTTTATCATGGGTATAAAGTTGAGGTGTTAGGCACTGCTTTTCAGGATCAGCAATCAGGTGAGAGTTCATAGCAATGGCCACAAGAATTTAGTTTGTGACATCCCTAATTATCATAAGTCATTACTTAAAACATCTACTAATGTTGCCAGTATCCTTTTAAGTTTTGTAAATTAATGTCTTTGTATATTGATGTACATTTTCTTTTAACCTTTGGTTTTTCCTTGAAACCTTCTTTAAATTAATATACTTGAATGAGGCAATAAAGCACTGTGGGAGAGCTAATCTTGATGCAGCTTGCGCACAAGCACATCACGTCTGTTACTTCATGATTTTTGAGGAGGAAGAGCAATTTAAAATGCTTAGATGTTTGGCAAACTGTCAGTTTGTGTTTGTTAATTTTAAATCTGTGTCAGATGTGATGAGAGATGCCTGGACACGGAACAAAGCAACATCATGTATCTTGATGCTTCTAATTTGTTTTTTTTTAATATTTTTTTTGGTGACCCTTGAAAACTATTGCCAATAATGTCCCTTACTGTGAGCCTTTAATACTTTAAAGAGAGGCATAAGTTACAGGACACATTGAGATTTTATTGATGATTGTGAGATTTAAAAAACTCACCAAACAACCAGCATTGTCCTTACAGTTTTAAAAATTTAGTTAGTTACTGACCTTTTAACAAAACTAGAGCCAAATTTACTCCATGCTTTTGCACCTTCTGGACTACTGTTCAAAGTCATCTCGAGAACTGTAATTCTGACCTTAGACTACTGTTAGTAGTGCACTGTCTAGATGTATTAAGTGAGCTGTGATGTGTGATGTGGTTTGTATTTTCTTTTTCCTTCCAAAGTTTGTGGCATCAGTAGAAGTTTTCAGTGGATTCCACATTACCATAAAGTGCCCAACACTGTACTATAAAATAAAATTTAACAGTATCAAAATTCCTTGGGTGATGCAGGTTCTTGTTTGATGGGTTGATCTGAGCAGCATTTTCATGCTTATCAGGCATAAAGATTAAAATGATCCTGTATTATTTTGGAAGCTTTTCTCCCTTGAATGAACATTTCATTTTCTCAAATATAGAGAAAGCAGAACATGTTTTATTGAATATAATAATGAGTTGATTAGTGCAAATGTTGATATCTTTTGAAATTCCAATGGTGTTTTAAAAACCTTAGCTAATCATTCCTTTTTGTTGAACAGCTTTTCTTGGGCTCTGGGTCTTCAAATTACTGCCAAAAAAGTAGGTATATTATCTTTTTTCATAGTTTAAGAAATCAACATATTAAGGAGAAACAAGCAAGAAGGAGGTACAGTAATAATTGATGGGTGCTGTGATTTGAAGTTTTTTGGTCTTTCACATTAGATGTTTAAAAAAGTAATAATAATTGTGATCTTACCAAGTATTTCTGTACTGTTCAGCCAAGTATTATCAGAGGAGACTGATGGACCTCCCTGGGCTGCAGGGGCACAGCTGCCTCACCAGGGGCTGCACCAGGGGCTGCAGGGGAATCTCTGCTTGGGTGCCTGGAGCACCTCCTGCAGCAGCTCTGGCACCTGGAGCAGCTCCTGCCCCTCCCTCCTCTGTGACCCGGTGTCTGCAGAGCTGCTGCTCTCTCACACTCTCTCCTCTCTCTCAGCTGCTATTGCACAGGGATTTTCCCCCTTGGCTGTGTTATCCCACAGGTATTGGCACTGTGGTGATCAGCTCAGCCTTGGCCAGCTGTGGATCCCTCCTGGAGCTGGCTGACTCCACCAGACATGGGGGAAGCTTCTCACAGAAGCATTTAATGTAGTTGCAGATGTATGACTGTAATTCAGCTAGAATTTTCCATTGAATAGTTATTGACTCTTCTATCTTAAAAGCATTTTGATGCCTTATGCAGACAAACCATAGAGACTGGTTTCAATATTTATGTAGTCAATCCACAACTGACGATAAAACTATTAAATTATAAAAACTATCCAATTATCTTGATTAAGAACACCAAGGGTGTGATTTTAACACTTGCCATTAGACCTGTGCTAGCTTACTGCAGCCAGCAGAGTGATACCAGCTGTGAAGAGTGGTAGCAAAGGGATCCTCACTGCTAGATTAAGCATAGCATGTTTTATAGTAATTCCTTTGATTTTCCAGTAGATATTGCTCCCATTTTTTCACCTGTTAAAAAGATAGCTGTAAAAGCAACCTTTTTGTCATAGGTCCAGATTATGAGTCAATTGAGGACATTATGAAATCAATCTTTGCAGAAGGAGCAGGAAGGGATGAAGCCTTTCAGGTAAAGCTCTCCTGTTTTCCTTAGTTTTTTAACTCAAGGCACTGAGAGTGTGCTTGCAGTTTGCCTTCTGTGGATGTTTACGTTCTTTCAAATCCAAGAACAAGAAAGGTCTGAAAAAGAGGAGGTAACAAGAAGAGGCAGTCCAAGTGAAGTTGGCAGATTTTACACAGATGGTACAGAAGGACTCTTCCTGTTGGTACAGTACCAAGTGTCTGAGAAAAACTCTGAGAGGTTTGGTGCACCAGCCACGTGGTACCTGGGTTCAAAAGCTGACTTGTGTATTAGGAGTTGTGTCATTTGAGGAAAGAATGCAGCTCAAAATACTGATTTACTGAGGACTTATTTAGAAGGAGGAATCAGAAACTCTCATATTCATTAGTAACTTCTTGGTTGTGCTTCAAAAGCAGGTAAGAATTGCTTTTGCAACTCACTTTTACTTTCACACAGTGCAGCTGCAGCTTATCCTGAATGATGGACAAAGCATTTCATTTTCATTCCAGAACTCACTGTGTCTTAACCTCATGTTCACAAAATGAAAAATAACTTTATCAAATTCAGGGATTTAGATTTCTATTTGATGTGACAAGCAATAACAACAACAACAACAAAAACCTAAGCAATGCCCGGAGTGTTGTTGTGGGTTTGCTGGTATTCAGATACAGCAGAGTAGAGTCTGTCTGCAGATTTTACCAGTCAGAAAAAATGCTAACAGCTTCTTGCACTTCAAAAGCCCAGAGGCAGTCAATCCTGTTGGAAATTCTGTATGAAACATAAACAAGTACTAGTTCTAAAAGCGAAGTTTAGGAAGCACATTTGGAATATGCTGTGGCTGTATATTATTTCCTTTCTGTGACTGCCTGTTTCACATTCCTCCTGAAAGTCAAAGGACTGGACTCCTGATTGTGCACTGCTCCACTATTTCTTTATTTTTGGGTCCACTTCTCCCACAAAATAGTTTCTGAAAGACTGGGAACAAAGTAGCAACAAACCCCACCATGCATCTCTGAAAAGGAAAGGTACAGTGTGGCCTACAAAGAATCTGCTAAACTTGTTTGCAAGGCTTTTCCTATTAGGTCTGTTATCTGTTTTTAATTGTTAAGTCCTAAACTACTCAGTTTAATGGATGAGACACAGTAGAGATGTCCTCTGCCATGTACAGCTCACACAATACTCATTTGCCTACAGAGTTTGTTTTCCAGCTGTTTATAATTCTGTGAATCATTCAACCAAATTTTGGTACTCTGCCTTTAAATGTGCTTTAGAAGTTGTAGTTACAGCAGAAAGTTGAGTCCTGCCTACAGACATCAGCTCAGTTCCATTCTTGCATTGGCTCCAGCACATTCAGTAATACACCACTGTATGGAGTCAGCAGTGTTCTGTTCACCGTTCCTTTTGAGAAAATAACCTGTTAATATAGTACCACCTGTTTAGCAGTGAGAAGGATTATGTACCTAAAATGTTCAGCTGAATAATACATACAAACATCTGACATTTGGCCTGCTCTGAGCAGAGGGGACATGCTTATTTAACAATTTCGAAAATGTTAAAACAGTGAGGTAGAAATTAAAATGTCATTTTAAAATAATATTTTTATTTAACTTATCTGATTCAGTCCTATTCTACATTTCCCCTTGGCATATTCGTACTGGGGGTCACAGTAGCAGTCTGACACCACAGATACTTTGAACGATATACTGAACATTGTTGGCATTTCAGCCTAATTAGTTGCATCCTATTTTGTGATTTGTCTTTGGTCCTTTGGGTTGCTGGCCTGGGATTTTTTTTTTAACCTTTTTTTTTTTATGCTCATCATTGTCTCATTTTAAATGTCAACAGACCAGTATTTGTGTAATTGGTTTTTCCCCCTTACTTCTTTTCTTCCCAATGTCAGAAAATTTGACAAGCGATTTCTACATCTCAGGCAGGCTACACAAGAAAAATACATCCCGGGACTGAGTGACAAACACAAACTAATTTAGTTCTGTGCAGGTCCTGAGTGCAGGCACATCCTTTCTGGCCAGTGGCCACTGTTGCCCATAGTTCTGAACCAGAATGATCTTCTGTGGGACTGGTTTAATTGTTTGTGCTAGCACTGGGCCATGCCAAAAGGCAGATCTGCATCTTCTCTGCTGGGCTTATTTCTCATGCAGAAACCTGCGGAGCTTCTCCCTGGGGTCAGGTTTATCACGGTTGTCTATGATCCTGCCACAAATGCCATTGGAATGCCACTGGGTTTGTTCAACTGGGCGTTGAGGTTTTATACA
Source organism: Catharus ustulatus (assembly GCF_009819885.2). Taxonomy (NCBI): domain Eukaryota; kingdom Metazoa; phylum Chordata; class Aves; order Passeriformes; family Turdidae; genus Catharus; species Catharus ustulatus. Next base: position 24,135,436 of record NC_046229.1, read on the forward strand.
TTCCAGAAGGAAAGTTTCAGATTGCTGCTTTGCTTTAAATGACCCTCACTTGTGCCCATGGGAATATTTAAATCTCTGGAAGAGCTGCAGCCACTGACTCATGAGGATGCCAGAAACTGAGGGACAGGAGCAGTGCACCTCTTGCTCTTGTGGTTTGCTTCTTTCCTGCTTTGTCACTGGGACCTAGGTCAAGGTCACTCATTGTGTGGGTGTTTCTAGGTCATTGTAGCCAAGGTGTGAAGCACTGTTCCCACAGTGGTGCTGCAGGAAGCCAGGAAGGAGAGCCTGATGATTTTTCCAAAACACACCTGGGCTCCAGGCAGGGTGCCCTGTCTCACTGGATGCCCCAGCTTGTTACGTGGGCATCCTTTCCCTGCTTGCTGAAGAGGGATCAGAAGCAGTTAAGGCTGCATTTATTTGTTTAAACTGTTCTGTCCTTCAAGCAAAACTATGTGGAAACGCTCCTCAGGTGTTCCCTGAAGGCTTGCACTTCCCTAATCTGCCTCACAACTGTGCAGTTACTTGGGGGTAGCACTGGAACTGCTGTTACCTGTGTGCCAGCTGTTACCTGTGTGCCAGCTGTGTGGGAGATGCTCAGCTGTTTATTTTGTGGGGCAGAAAGCAGCTCTAACAAAATCTAACAAGTTTCTAACCTGAGGCTGCCCCGTGCCCTCACTGCCTGGGCACTGCACACACAGCAGTGCTGGGGCTGCTGGCACGGGTGACAAGGGCCACAGCCAACGTGGTCACATTGCCTTAGGGTGGCCCTGCACAGCCCTTCCCTCCCACTCCTCCCCTGCTGCTGCTCCTGCTGAATCTCTGCTGCCAAGCAGGGTTAGTGCAGGTGCCAAGTGAAACTGAGTGGGTTTAAATTGGAAACACACATTTTTGTCAGCACTGGTTATTACAGTACGTGCCAGTGGAAATTGCGCTTTTGCTGGAGCTACAGGTGGAACCTGAAAGGTCACACACAATATTGAGCTGAGGAGAATGGCATGCTTCAAGTGGTGCCACGAGGAGCATGGAACCAGATGAAGGCCTGTGTGGCTTTTCTCTGATCAAAAAAGATGATTTAAAGCCATGGTTTGGACATGCCCACCCCCGTGGTGCCTGACAATGTTAGATGGATTGCTGGGGAAGGAATTGCTTTGTCAAATGTCTCTGGGGAAAAGAAAAATCATAGTCTGATAAAATGGGAAATTAAAAGCAACATTTGTGAAAAAAACAGGAAAGTTGCTCAAATTGGTTGCAATATAAAATCTCCCAATACATTTTTATCCAATAAATATAATTTGAAAGAATGTAAACTCAGAAAAATCACAACTGAATTGAGACCTCTGCCTGGCCTTCAGTACTTCACCTGTGCCTTGATTCATAATTCATGCTCTGGCTTTTCGCTGTGCAAGAGGTCTTCACACCTCATGGCATGCATTATAGATGGAGGAGTTTAGGTTAAAACATGCTTTTACTGTGAGGCTTGGGATACTGCCCGCTCTCCACATCAAATTCATGTGTGCAATTTAAACAAGACCTCACTCTGCTCCCAATAAATGCACACCAGATGTATCTTTTATAAATGTTAGGTTTTGCAGCATCTTGACACATGCCAGTAGTTTGAAGGCTGTGCATGCTTCAGTGGGGCATGAAAGCCCCATCCATTCATTCAACTGTGACATCTTGCAATAGGCAAAATTCTAGTGGTGTCAGCTATTCACTGCTCAACTTTATTGAGTTGCAATGCCTAATCTGATGCTCTTTTTTTGAATTGTTTTCAGAGGTGTCAGTTTTCTTTAGCTGAGAGGTGATTGAATAGCACAGGAAAAGGAACTTGGCCAAAATCCTCTGATCCGTGATTCCTGATGTTATGTGACGTTACACATGTAAGGTTTGTCCTGCAGTGACACTTGGGGCTTATGTTAAATAAAACATAGTGCAGACATTTGGGGCTGGGAAAAACACTTTGCTGTCTCTTATCTGGAGACAAGATTTCTGCTGCAGTACTGTATTTATTATGGCCATTTAAAAAAGTGTATAAACTATTTGCTTTATTTAATACTGTAAATTAGATAAAGTTTATTATTAATTAGCATCTGTGGGAACAATAATCACTAGCCAGATGTAGACAATGACAAAAAATTGTGGCTTAGCTAATCAGTGGCCAGAAACCTGGATGGGCCAGATGCTTCCTCACATCCTCCAGGACCAGAAGGTGTATTTTGGAGGTGTGGGAAGGGAGGGGATTCCCCACCTGAGAATGACTGGCTGCAGCTGGAGAGCAGCTGTAAGTCTGTGAAATGTACTCTGAAAGTTTCAGATCACTCAGCTGTACTCAGTAGAAGGATAATTCTATTTTGTTGAAACGAATAAGAATTTTTGTGCTTCCTCAAGGCATGATGAAACAAATCCATGGTGGTGGTGGTGTTCTTCTTCCAGAGAACACAGAAAAGCAGTGTTTTCTATTTAAACCCCACTAGGTCAGATCATAATTGTCTTTGGAGAGTGAAGGTCTTAACAACATTCAGTTACTAAAACATTGGCAAATGTGAGTTTCATGGTTTTGGAGCTGTTCCTCATGTTCAGGCTTAAGAGTTGCTATTGATTTAGGCAGCAAAATACTCTTATCCAGAAATCCCTTTGATTCTCCTTGCTTTCTTGGATTCTACTGCTTTAACTTGTGCTTTTGAAGAATATACAAACTTTTATTTAGAGGTCTGAAAAACGAAAGGATTGGACAATCATTTTTTTAAAAAACACTTAATGATGCTTAACATAGCCCCTGGCACAGAGTTCCTCATGGGGAATGTGTGGCATGGAGACACTTATCAAAGGAGGAGATAGGAGTAATACCTCTGTGGATTTGGATTCACCAAAGCATTCTGTGATTATTATTTGTGATTTATTTGCTCAAAGCGCCCTGCCCTGGGTGCTGCAGGATGCTGCTGCTCGAGTCTGGTTGGTTACATGCCAACATACTGAGAAAAAAAAATTCTTACAAAAGTTCACATTCACCTTCTCTTCTGGGTGCATCATTTTTGCAAAATGAGCCTTCATGACAGGCCTTTAAAGGGCTGGGGTGAGCACAGATGCCTCTTCCAAGAGGATTAGAGGACAGGGCTCAGCTGGGAAAAAGAGTTGACTATGGAAGGGACAAGAAGTGAGAGGCAGAGTTGGCCCATGGCCTCAAAGGCATCTGTTCACTGCTGGGAGTGGTTTCTTTAGGTGCTGCCTCCTCGGTTTCTGCTGTTTGGGAGGTCAGCTGCTCCCAGGCCATTGGGGCAGGGCTGGGCACTGCTCAGAGGGAAGGAATTGTGTCTCACCTGGAGGTGTCCTGCCCTGGAGGAGCTGAACTGCTCCCAGGGCACCCTGTCAGGGTGCTGATGCAAAAAGACTCTTGGCTTCTGAGGTCATTGATCTTTATTGAAAAGTAACAGAAAGGCTTTTGAAGAGAGCAAAAAATGGGACTTGTATTATGTGAAGAAAATCCTTACAGCTCTGCCACTTTTCTGCCTGTACTCATTCACAGTGCTGCAAAGACAGCAGTAATTTCAAAAACAGAGCATGTGCTTCTCAACCTGTATAAATTAGCATCTGTATGGCTGCATTGATTTGTGCCCCCTTGGGACCTGGCACAAACACATCCTTTGGATGGTCCAGGGCAGTGGGTTGGTGTGGCTGCAGCAGAGGATGGTGCACACTGCAGTGCTGAGGCTAACAGCCCCCACTGTTCATCTCATTCCCAAGCATGGAAAATGTTTCTTGATCACTTGATTTCTAATGGCAAACCTGACTTAAACTGTAAATACAGTTCTGATCTAGCAATGATTTCCTTTGTAACTGCATGATGAAAGAATCCCATGAAGCCAAAGTAATACAGGCTTTGATATAATCCTTATTTATTGGTCATTTTGATCCTGTACAGAGCAGAACAGTAATATGAATACAGCACCTAAACTATGAACATATTATGTACATATAGAGAAGGAACAGTTAATTTTACATAAAGCAGAGAAGGCACATAATGCAAGGTAATGCTCACTGTTTCACAGATTGGATGGCACCTTTTTCCAAGGAAAAGGGAATGGACCAGGAAAAGGGGTAAGTTGCTTCACCCTTCCCCTGCCTCTGATTATCTTTGGAGGGATTTGGTGCAGAACAGACAGTGTGTTCTAACCTCTCTTTCTGTGTAGACAGCTATTAGATATGAAGAGAAGGTTAAATAGGTAAGGCTTGGGAGTATATTGACTTGGTTTTGGTTTTTTTTTTTTTCTTTAATGGATAGGTGCAAGGGTTCATGAATATATATTATACTTCAAACTTTTAAGTGAAATATTGAGAGAGATTAAACAAGTGGAATTTTGAAATATTTTAAGACTTTTATGTGGAGATCTTGCCACAGTAATAGATGTTACCAGAGCTTTTTTGGGAACTAGAAACCAATTTCAGTATTTTTTCCTTATAGCAGAACACGTGCTCTCCACGGCTCCTAGATGCTATTGCTCATCCCTGAATGTTTGTGCCTCTGTACATTCTATTAAACCCCTGGGCTGAGAAGCAGGAAACACCTTGGCATCTGCTATCTTAATCTGTGGGTTAAATTTCATCAGGGATGTTACTAGACACTTTAAAATGTATTCTCTTTCGTTTTGTGGTTTCCTGGTTGAGACATGCCCCAGAAGGGTCAGTCTTCCTAACCATCCATATTATGGTTGCTGTAGTATGTGCATGGAGCGACAGCTTTGGGACTTTTGTGCTTCTCCAGGCTACCACTGAGCATTTCTAGCTGCAGCATCTACCTCCCTGCTGCCTTTGGGTGTTGCTTTGTTAATTCAGATTTTTAAGAAGTGTCTTTGGAAATGACATTTGTTGCCTTCTGGGCCTTCTTTTGTTTGTTGCTTGTAAGATCACAGAGTTTGGAATATTTCACATTTTAATGGCTATTTGAAGTAAAACATGCTCCCTGTGAGTTACCCTGCACAGATCTGTTTCAGTGGGTAATTCTCGTTCCTGACTCACCATCATCCTCCCAGTGCTTCCTTTGGCCTCACTGCTGTGAAAGTCCAGCTTCACCCTTGCTGCGATCCAGCTTTTGCCTCCACCTCCCTCAAGTGCCATGTACTTTCATTTCCCTTTCTTCCCTCATTTTTCTGTGAATTTCCACCACTCTTACTTTTATCACTTCCTCTTCACCGAGGCTGACAGCAATCACAACTTACTCTAATCTTAGTTTAAAGGTTTTTCCCCTGCCTTCTGTCTCCTTGACTTACTTTCTACAAACCACACTCGTATTTCACTGTGAGATTTTTCTCTTTGTTGTGCTTTTATGAGTGTCTTTTTAATTCTCTAGGAGCATATTCCTCCTGAACTCTCTTTGGTCTGTATGAAAAGTCTTCAGGCTTTCATCTTTTCTGCCTCTTCCTTCCTCTGTACATGCTCCTGGGTATCTTGCTCAGCCCTAAAGATTCTCTCTGTGGCAACACTTTCTGGAATATTTTATTACATCTCTACAGATTGTTTTTTAACTGTCTCCCAAATTTCATCCAGAAAGTCAAACCACGGAGAAGAGCAGATGAACTCTTCAGCTACTTCCTTATTCTTGTTCTTGTGCTTTCCTTCAAGCTAGTTCTCCTTGCAAACTGCCTCTGTCTTCAGCTGCTTTCTCCCTTTTGTCCTTTTTCTTTGGATAAGGTGATAATTAAGCCTGGAAGGGACCTGCTGATGTCATCTAATTCAACCTCCTGCTCAAATAAGGACAGACTTCAAAGTTAGACCTTTATTACAACCATTCTACTGCTATTGCTGATATGAGCTAATTTCTCTTTTTCTTTCTCCATCTCTGCTGTTCCCTGAGATGTCTATCAGTTCTCTCAGTTGAGCTCATTGACCAGAAAACCAAGAGCATGAAGCAGGTGTGTGGACGCATCTTCTGTGCCCCCACTTGGTTATTCCAGTGCTGCTTCTGCTGCTTGTGCCTAATTCATTCTTCCAGATTTGCCCTGGTGTTCAGAGCTTGCTGTCCCCTAGATTTTCTCCTCCTCACACACTTCCTGCTTGCCCCCTTGGTATCACAGCCTCCCACGCCTTTGCCCACTTGGCCACTTTCTTGGCATGGTTTGTCTTTGGGTCTCTCACAGCTTTTTTGTGAGTGAGGCAAAACCCACATGTAAGAACCCACACAAAGAACCTCTCCTTCACTTGTGCTCTCTCATCTTCACATGCTGTTGTTCTCTGCTGTTTCATTTGCTTGGTGTCTTCTGCCCCAAACTGGGCACTCTGAGTCAATTGCTTCCTTTCCCCCCTCCCTCGTTTATGTATCTTCCTAGAAATGATCACACCTAACAAACTTTACAGTGTGCTTTATTATGCCTCAGCAGTGTCTCATGGGGCAATAGCTGGGCTAAATCAAGTTTCAATTAAAGGCTACTGCATCTGTAATCACATAAAGCCATGATTTGAAAAGATCCAGAGAAAATAGTTTCTGCTCTCTCTTATAATTTTAGTAACTTATTTTTCTACTCTTTCCTCAGTTGTCTTTTGAACTCTCTGAATTTAGACTGCAGCTGTACAACAGTGTTTGCATTCAAAATAATAGGCTTCAGTAGTAAAGCTGTAAATTTGGCTGGAATAAAATCTGTCATGCATTTTTGCTGTGACTACATTCTGCTCTTCTAATTCAACTTGAATCCAACCATCCACTCGCATTTTCTTTAGTGCCTTGTTTTGAAAGATATTGATGAGGACTGCAAAAAGTTCTGAATGAGCTTACTATCATTGTTACTGCTAATCATCTAATACAAAAATAAGTGTGAGTGGCATTGATCTTCAGTCATCCCTTAAGGGGCCACCCAAAATGAATTATGAATTGATCTTTAATTGAAAAGATGAGTTAAACTCTCAGATACTGAGTGTGCATCCTGTGTTATGCAACTCCTGGAATAATCATCTGGGGGTTGTTGTTGTTGTGTCTGGGATGTTTCACCACGGTGGGCACATGTAAGCTGAAGTGCAGAAGGAAATGCCTTCATGGACTTTCCACTCTGTTGCCTCCTTATCATGGGTTCACTTTGTGTGGGAGCAATATTTGTGATTTAATTACTTGACTACATCTGAAAATTGACTGCATGAGTTACAGTTAAATTTTGCCTCTGTATTCCAAAAACCCCTTTGACCTGGGAGCATTTTTGGCACATAGAACCATGCAATTGTTAAGGCTGGAAAATACCTTTAAGATCATTGAGTCCAACTGTTAACTTACATTTTGAAATGTCCATTTCATTACAAGATTTCTTTGAGTCAAATGTTCGTTTCATTGCATTACGTGTCAATGTGATTTTTATTACATCTATGTAATTCTGTTTCATTACAAGATTTCTTCCAAGCTCCTCCATTAATTTCATGCTTTTGTTTCTTTTCTGACAAAGCAGCCCTTTTGCTGCTGAGGTTTATGAGGTAGTTAAATAGGATTATCCCTGTTTTAAAAGAGGAAAATTGAGGCATAAAAAATTATTTGCCCATGATCTTATGAGAAGTCTGAGCTCCAGGAGAAACACCAAGTTTGTCCTAATTATTTTCAAGCCAATGTTCTACCTGTAGGCCACTTCTGCCTCTTTCCTGGTATTTTCCATGATCCTTAGGATCAGTTTCTGAGCTTGCTTTTTGGCAGCCGACGTATGTTTGCAATGTAAGAAAGAATAATTTTCTAAAAGGGACCATGGAGTAATATTGTACTAGGAAAAAGGCAGTAGTGTGGAGGCACACAATTTGTTTAGGATTTTTAGATTTCATGTCTCCTAACAGGCCAGGTTGTGCCCACTGGTTATTTTATGCCATGGTCTTTTATCCTAAGAGAAATATGTGCTTTTGTGGGAACTGAAATTCATTTCACTTTAATTTTAGTAGAAGGTGGAGGGGCAGGAAGTAAAATTAAAGAACTGGAAGGAAGAAAAACAAATTTGAAGCATTTATTTCGGAGAATTTTCACACAGCTTCCTTTTAATCCCTGATTAACAGATGAAAGAAGATACACTGAGACACAGCTCTAGTACCAAACCCTTTGATAACAGAATTACAATGTCTTTACTGTACAGGCTTAGTTGATTTGTCTGCATCATCTTCTGGAGCAGTGACTGCTAGGCAGCCCAAGGGGAGTTCCAAGCAGGAGCTGTTGTCCATGTGGTGTCCAGGACAGGAGTTACATTTATCCCAGGAGCCATTACTGTGCATAATGCTACTGCTGATTATCAAGGCTGGAATTTCCAGTGCAAATAAAAATTGTCCTTGGATGGGCTGGTCCAAAGCAATGATAAATGTCATTGGCTCACCATTGAACTTCAAAGGAAAGCAGTGAAAAAACTCATTGCAGTGTTTATCAGAACAAAAATGAATATATCTAACGTATGTACAGCGTCCCCTTTCAGCCGTGTCCGAGCATGGAGGAGTGGCTTTGTTCTCTTCTAGATCAGCCTTTCCATGGGTGGTGGCTGCACCATGTTCCACATCTCCACCCTGGAGCCTTCCTTCTCCTGGTGGCTGGGGCTGTAGGTGCCCTGCGTGGCCCTTTTGTTGGCAGTGACAGCAGAGGCCACCATGGCCACGGACAGCACCAGCAGCAGGGCCAGCGTCACCGAGCCGATGGCCGTGAACACGCTGGAGAGCAGGTCAGCTGCCAGCTGCAAGGGTGGAAACAATGCAGTGAAATGGCTGCAGGGCTGGAAATAACTGCAATGAAATTGCTGCAAGAATGGAAATAACTGCAATGTAATTGCTGCAATGAAATGGCTGCAGGGGTGGAAATAATGCAATGGAATAGATGCAAGGGTGCAAATAACTGCAATGAAATAACTGCAATGAAATTGCTGCCAGGAGCAGACTGAGATACACTGGGGCCACCACAGGAGGAAAACAGAAACCATTCTCTGAACGGGGCTCTCCATGGGTGAGTTACTGCCGAAGCACCATTTATTGAAGGGAACTACATTAACCCCTCCAGTTTGTTCTTTGGACTCCTCAGAACATGACTGGATGCTTAGAGTTCAAGGCAGATGGGTTTCATGCAAGGAACCATTTCTTTTGACAGCTTCCTTACCTTGAAAATAACCTGCAAGTTAATATCTCTGTGGGCTGCAGTAGCAATTCAGCAATTATTTAATCACTTCAATAAAAATTCATTATTCCTAGTTTGCTTGTGAGCATGCTATTGCTGGTCTTTGCTGCTGCAAGATAAGTGTGAGGTAAGTTGAACATATATTGAATTATATTTCTCTTTATCTTGCTGGAGGATTAAAATTTATATGAATATTTTTATATATATATATAAAATTTTTGCTTACATTCAGTATCATAAAATCTAGTATTTCTGCAGACATTCCTACTCGTAAAATTTTCTACCAGCGTGTCTGCATGAAATAAGCCTATAGAGGCTGCACAAGAGTGCATAATCAGTATATTTCCACAAGTAAGTTTTAAAATATTCATGCAGCTCTTCCACATACAGCCTTCATAGATTAATCTACAGAAACATAAGCAGTACAGTACAGGATGAATGTAAGGATGCTGTGATTTTTTTGGTTTTTTTTTCCAGTTTTCATGTGGCAGTGGGAAATGTACTAATGTCAGAAGGCAGAGTGCACATAAACCAATCTGTCAGCTGGAAAGCTTCAGACCAGAGAAATTTTGTGGTTGGTAGATGAACATTTTGTACACATCTATGTATGCACTTTCATGTGTAAAAAATGCTTATGGTGAGGGGAGCAATGAAGTGATGTGGTTATGTGGAAAAGTGGTCACTATGGACAGAATGACCCTAGCAGGAACTGAACTTCTGGGCAGATTCTGCCATCCATCATCTTTTGATTTGTATTACAAGTGACAGCTGAACTGCCCGAGATGAACGCGCGCTTGAGGCTGAACTTTCAAATCCCCAAATATTTAGAAACAGAAAGCAGCAGGTCAGAGCCTGTTTCCCAGCTAGATGCTCCATGTTGCAGGATATTTAAGTGAGCTGCTTACTCCTCATTTCTCAGGAAGGGCAATCCCAGTCCAGAGCATGAGGATGATTTTGCACTCAGCGATGGATGCACTGGAAGGGGATGCTCTGTGTGCATCCCCTGCACTCCTGCCTTTGCCAGACAGCAACAATGCCAGAGGGAAAACATTAGAGCAGTCCTCCTCTCTCCAATTCCACACTCATGTAAAAGGTCCTGCTATAGTAGTAAAAGCAAGTTTGGCTCAGGGATTCTCTCCAGGGGATAAATGATCGACTAGGATATTTTCCTCTGTCCTTGATGGCTAAATATACGGTCCCTGTGATTTTAAATACATTTTTCCCAATAAAAATAATATAATGCAGGTGTCAGACCAAATGACTACTGCTCTAAAACAAGGTGGCAAGAAGCATGTTGGTCTATTAAATTGTATTGGATTGGGAAGGTTATTTCATCTTTGGATGGTGTTACAGACATATTTGAGATCCTAGTTTTGCTCTGTACTCTGTTGGACTATATGACCCTTGTTCCTCTTGTCTCAGAGGCAGAAGATTTTTAATGGAATTTTTGTTCTCAGAAGCTCCCTTTTATTTTCATTGCCTGCTCTGGGAAAATAAGGACTAAGATAGTCCAGGTTAACTCTGATCCTAGGGTTGAACAGGCCATTTGCAAGAGAAATTCACTACCACAGGCAAATGGATGGTATGGCCTCACCTCTGGTATGTGAAATTTCTGAATTCAGTCTCCAGTTTTCCAGTCCATACTCTTTCCATTCCTGTTGCAAGCATGTCTCTCTGTTTTAATTTATGATAACTTTCAAATTAATTTGATTTCTTAAAGAAGAACTTTTTGCAAAGAATTGAGGTGAAGAAAAAGCTTGTAACTTGCTAAAATGGAGTCACGCATCTAAATGTCATTCTCAAATTAAAATCATCCTACCAGGGATTTTTTTCATTTTGCAATAGTCAGTTCTTAGAGAAACCTTACCCACTCTGAGCTAAGATGTAAAAAAAGTTACCCCACTGGTTAATACCTGGAGAGCTGAGGGTTTACCATGATCAGATACATAAGCTAACTTTATTTCTATGTCTATATTGCTTCTAATTTCTAAATGTGAAAAAAAGGCCTTTACTTCATCTTTTAAGGTGGATTCTATTAATCAAAACGCCCTGATGTTCCAGTGCTGTCCCCTGGTTAATCAGCCCCCAGCTCCCTTCCAGTTTCCAGTATGAGGCACCCCCTTAGCAGTTGCACTGAACTGGTAACAAGAGTTGCCAGAAGGCTCTGCAGTCTGGTCCCATCAAAATCAACTGCTTCTGTAGTAATTAATGGCTGAATTGTTAAATTAATTTGGAAAATCAGCTGGCTGATCTGGAAAAAAAGTCTGAAAAGCTCTGTCCCCTGTCATCTCAGAGTCTGTTCACTGTGTGTTTGGTGATGATGATAGACTGAAATAATTGTAATTGGTGATTCCAAAAATAAAAGCATTGAGCAGCATTTTTAGTAACATTAGTGCTGCTGAAACAGGGAAAAAGAGGTTTTCTGTCACTGACCACATGGTGGACTTTGCACAATGGAAGGGAGTGGTCACCAAAAATGCAGTTTGAAATTGAAGATCCCATATCTGTGCTTCAGGCTTGTCCTTGCTGGTGCTTCCACCATGGGTGGGTCTGGGCTGTGAACCTCTGGGGTGTTTCAAAGTGCCCTGGGGCTGCTCACATGTGTGGCTGCTCCCCTCAGTGCTCCATGTGTGTCTCAGATCCCTGGCTGTGGGTCTGGGGCATCCTGAGGGACTAGACCAGCACACTCTAATGTCACAATTCCCTTCCCCACATTAACTGGTTAAGACCTGGCTGTGAGCTGAGTGCTTGGGAGGTGGCAATATACAGATTTTTGGTGGTTTTGTTGCAGGGTACCAAGCAAGAGGTGTTCTTTGGCTTAGAGCTTCAAAAGCAAACAAGGAGAGCTCTGGAAGGGAATGGACAGAGCAAGAAAAACTTCATTTTGTCTTGGCACAAAAAAAGTACCACAGGACATCTGGAAGCTTGTGAAGAGAAACAAGTTCCTGAAATTTTTTGCTGAAAACCTCTGTTATTAGGGAAGTCTATGAGACACCTCCCACACCCTTACATCATGATTATCTCTCAGAAATAATTCTTGCTAGTAAATAACACATGGTGATCACAGCTATTTCTGAACATAACTTCAGCACTGCTTATGAATAACTAAAGATATGCAAGGTAAGTGAAGGAGGGTTAATTAACTGTCTGGGCAATACCTTAGAGATTCTCATTACAGATTGAGGCTGTACTGAAAGGCCTCCTGAGGCCAACCTGAATTATTTTATGAGCCTGTTTAGAAGGTATTTGGTCACAGAACAGTTTTAAGAGCCCCTAATATAGAGGAGCTGCCAGTAAAAGCTGCATCCTTGGTGGTAATGGATGCTGATGGCAAGATGATACCAACAAAATGAGGTTTGCTACCATTGGAAGGCTAGCTGTTGTTTTTTTAAGATGTTCTATTTATATACCTTTGGATGTCAGCTGGAGCAAGATAAGTTTATTTTGGCAAAAATTTTAAAAAGGAAAGAAAAAACCATGGTTGAATTTAGTTTTCATGTAGAGGATGGTTTCATCTGCAAAGACAGGAGAAAATGCAGGCAAAAAAGCTTTGTCGTTTTCTAAAATCAAGGCTTTTGGTTTTTCACTGGTGGTTTCACATTGAAATTGATTAATTTTTTTAAGGTTATTTCAATTATTAAATTTAAATTATTTAGAATATTTAGATTGCATAAAATAAATCATTGCATAGAGTGACATTTCATTAAAGCTCTGGGTTTTGTTTTTCATTTGGTTATGGAAACAGATTTATTGTTCTGCTTTGGTTCCTTGATCTGCTTTTTGAATAAGAAGGGCCCATTTCAGAAGTCAGAGCTCAGAGACATTTATCAACCCAGTGTGTGTTTGCTTATCTTTAAGCAAGCCATCTCCCAAATGGTTGTTTTATAAGAGGGAACAGCAGGGATTTGCTGTAATGAACATTTCCACAAGTGCCAAAGGGAAGTGGGACAGCACGAGGGAGCCCAGCCAAGTGCACAGGGCCTGCTCCTGCTGTGTTTTCCGTCAGCATGGCTGAGCTGATCCTGCCTTGTGTCCCACAGGGATGGGCGGTGTGGCCACGGGTACCAGAGCCAGACCAGGAGGGAGGAGGATGGAGAGCTGGCAGAGGAACGGCAGCAGGTGGGAGAGAGGCAGGAGTGCGTCCTTGGGGTGCTGCTGTGCATGGGATGTGTTCTCTAGGGGTGGCTGTGGGAGGTGGGACCTGCTCTGGAGGAGCTGCCTGCTCTGTGCTGGGCCTGGTTCCGGATGTGTCTGAGACAGAGACAGCAATGCTGGCTTTACAACACAGGCACTGCCAAACCCCAGAGGCTTCCCTTCCCTGCTACATGTGGGGCTGCCTGGGAATTCTCAGCTGCTCCTGTGCACTGGAGCTTCTGCCAGCCAAGCTCTGGATCCTAAGTCCTGACACTGCTCCCAAGGTTATCAGTTCATTCCTGGTAAGAACATCTGACCCCTGCCTCCAAATCCAAACCATTTGCTGTGCTAACAATTGGCTTGAGTAGTCTTAATCCATGTCAGAATTACTTTGAAAGGTTTGGGGGCATTTGGGGATAATAGTGAGCAGCCAAAGAAAAGCCATTGACTGGATTAAAAGACTATTAGATATGCTGAGTTTATTTCATAGAGGATTTATAGGTTCTATCTTATTGGAACTTTTTTCTCTTACAGGCTGAATTTAAATAAGAATTTGTATAGCTAGAGGAGAAATCCAGTCAGGCACACACAAACCTGTTATCATGAGATGCACTGATAACCCCAGCCTCTGAGGCTACAGTTTATTGTCAACAGCAATCCAGTGGCCATTAATCTACAGATTGACTTTGTTTTAATAGAAGTACATTAATGAGTGGCACCTGAAGTCCCTTTTTCAGTTATTTTCTTTTTTCACCTTAGCAAACTGTGACCTATCGCTTTCCCTCAAATCACCTGCAAAATGTTGCTGCTCTGTTTGTGCTAAAGACCACCACCATGTGCCATGAGCTGTTGGGCTGAGTTCAAATAGTAGTAGTGGTGGTGGTGGTAGTTGTAATAATAATAATAATAATCTGTTTGAGACTCATTTAAGGAGCACAGATTAATGTCAAGCCAAACACTTGGCAGAAGGCTTGGAAGAGGCAAACTATTTTAAAGATTTTATAAACATCACCTATTTTCTGTTCTGTTTAACTGCTTTATCCTTTAATGGTATATCTTGGTTTTCTGCTTCATGCTGTTGTCCATGTGGGCACTGATCTTTGAGTGTGTCTATGCACATTTATTTTTCAGGTCCTTGAATAATTTAGTCCTTGTTGCTTTTGTACCTGTGGCAACAAAGGAAACAGCACTTAGTGCACTTTGGCTGATTTTCCACTGTTTACCATCAGTGAGATCACCAACTCCTCCTCCTTCTGCACACCTCAGAACTCTTCAGTTCATGTTGTGGGGTTCTAAAATGGCAGTCACATTGTCTAGACATTCCTCTTGTCCCCTAAAGTGATTCCTGAAAGGTGCAGTATTTGCTGTACTGTAAACCTGATGCCTAACAGGTTTCAGGATTATCAGGTAAGAAAAGTGTTTGAATTCTCTCAGATGGAGAAGCAGAAGGCAAGAGTTTAAAACAGACATAGGAAGATGCTGCAGGGCTTTTCTCTAGTTTTGCTTGTTTTGTGAGTAAGAAAAAGGACTGTTTGTAGGACCAGATTCAGCTGTGGAGCCTTGAACACCTGAGGAAGATCTCAGTGGCCCGAAGGTGAGGCTGCTTGCCCCTGCAGTCAGCCAGCCCAGAGCTCCTGTCGGTGCCACAGATTGGCTCTGCCACCTTCTCTGTGCAAGGCAGCACCCCAAGGTAGCATCACTGCTGTTTCCTCCACATCTTAGGAACTTCTCCTGCTGACCCCATGTTCCCTGGGAGGAGACTGTCCTGTTGTCCCTCACCTCCCTCTGTAGCCCTCTGAAAATATCTCTGAATGACATCAAGAGCTCTAAATCATCTTGAATTTCCAGCTTTGCTGTTGCTGTTTCTGCTATCAGCCTCTGAGTTATTTTCCTGATAGCTGCAGGGAAATGCAGTGCCATTGCCTGGAGAGCCTGAATGAGACTGTGAGTCCTGTGGACACTGCTGAAGAAAAAACTTAGGTGAGTAATTCTGATGTGTGCACAATATCAACAGTATTTAGGCAGTTTATCCTGAAAAGGAAAGATTCTAGGTAATCTTTTAGATTTCTTTTTTTTTTTTGTTGTGGTGATATTGTCTGAATATTTTCTTGAACTCTCTCTTAAGAAATTATGTTCACTACAACCTCTTTATAGTATATGTTTTTAATATAATGGTGTTCGAATAGCTTGTCTTAGTTGACACCTGATAGTTTTAATTGATTCCTTCCTGGAAAATGTCAACTTTTGATTTTCTGAAAGTTCTTGAAATCAAGGAAAAAGCATAGACAGAATTCATGTTAGCAGCTATAATGATAAATTGGTCATCTGGCTTGACCAGTTATAGATCAGAAAAATGCAATCTTTACTATGAAGGAAGAATGATATCTGTGGCAGTCTGTGAGAAAATGAAGAAGATGATTGAAGTGTAGGATTTAGCTGAGCTTGCAGAGAAAGCACCTCATTAAGAAATTCTGACAGCCTCCCTCCTGGCACGTGAAGTTGCACTGTTGTGACACTACAGAAGTTAATGAGGAAGTTTGTTCTAATTATAGAGGAGCAAGAAATTGGAGATTGGAGACTGAGCTCTCTGAAGCGTTGCAACTAAATTGTTGTAAAGCAGACTTCAGTGAAACAAGGGTGTTGCTCACGTTAGTCTTGATCACTCAGGCTCCTCCCCACACTGGGCTGCAGGACCATTCCCAGGTCACTTTAAACAGTTTTCTGTTTAAATCAGAGCAGTCTGCCCCCTCCTCAGTGCTGGCACAATATGTGGCAATATGTGGCTTAGGTGGCTTTCTGTTGGCAGCACTGGCCTTTTGGACAAGAAGCTTTTCCAGCTCAAAGGGCTCACTTTAGGAATTAACCTTTGGAGAACAGGCTACCTACAGCAATTATAATTTCTTTAATTACTTGTGATATTGATATTTGGTTTATATTAACTGTTTAATGCAAACAGTTCAGAGGATTTTAGTACATCTGAGATGGTCTGTTTAAGGCAGAAAGAACAAGAGTTCTGGTTTTGGCCACCCCATCATGCATGAGCTCAGCCATGGACCCAAAACAGCCAGAAGTACATAATCAGCCCCTTAAAATCTGCATCAGATGTTTTGCTGGATCAATATCTCACAGATTGTTGAATGCCTTTTAGGCGCAGAGTGTTGGTTGCACAGAAAGTGAATTGGGTTGCAGTTTGGGAGGGCAGCTCTCATTAAGCTCTGGGCTTTGAGAAGGCTCCTCGATAGTGCTTCTGCAGCAACTGCCAGTGCTAATTTTGTAAGTGCTCCAGCTCTTTTTAAGATCATCTGAGTGGTGCAGCACAGATTAAATGTGCAGTTCCAATGTGTTGTTATGAGATGCCTTTTAAAATTCTATCGACAGCCTCTGGTGTAGGAACTTCACCATCTGCTGCAATCTGAAAGGATAAGAGGGAAAAATCTATAGCTGGTGCAAATCCAGGCAAACCATGCTGAGGAGGAGTTTGTCCCATAGCTGCTATATCACAGACTAGACAAATGTTTTAGTAAAGGTGTCAGTCTCTGGGGTGCAACATCCTTTTCCAGTTTGGGAAATGCTTTGGGGCATCATACAGAATTATTTTTGTGCATGGCTGCCAGCACAGTGTATCAGGTGGTGTTTCTTCACAGGGGATGAGTGAGCTGTGAGACAGCAGAATCTGTGTGAGTACGTCTTGGTGGTGGATAAAAGCCTCATCAGGCAAGAGTCTTGCAGGAGGAAATGGGAGGTATTTAAACTCAAGACTATCACTGAAAACATTGACCACCTGTTTTTCCCTGCATGTGGCCAGGTTGAGTTTACTGCAACCCTGTAGCTGCCACTACAGAAATGGCACCTGAAGAGGGATTTGGCCTTTTGGCCTTTTGAGGAAGTCTGCTGTTATGGGAGAGTGAAGTGGGTGTGAAGGGGTCAGTAGGTTAAACCCCCAAATGGGAGAAGAATAAGAAAAGATGCTACAGTGCTGAAGATGAGGGCAGGACACTTTCCAAGGAAAAGAAATGGATAGAGGTCCAGTGGACAGAGTTAAATAGTTAAAATTATGAGAAAACAGAATGGATTTCAAAGGTGCTTTCTTCATTGATTGCACAGGTGCTGGTCAGACCAGCATGTGCAGGATGATGTTATGACACTCAAGATGGGGCTGATGGTAATGATGACATTTGGAGAAGAGAATGGGGCAAGAAAGGGTAATGTAGGCTATCAAAAGCCAGGTCGAGGAAGCCACTAAACTATTCCTACTGCAAACCTCTGCTTTTCTTATTTTTTCCATGTATATTTTATCTGTCATTCCAGATTTCAATCTCTTCTGCCCAAGGAAAAAATAAAATGAGATATTTTGTTGAGGTACTTGCAATGTGGAAGTTCTGTCTGAGTGAATACCTGCTTGTTCTTTCTCCTTACTAAAGTGTTTCTTTGCACATTGTTTTCACCAGACATGATTTGCCTGTATCAGGAATTATCAATCTCAGTTAACTTTAATGGAATAGCACAACCTGACTTGTGCACAACATGGAGTTTCTCAAAACTCCACTTTTCAGCACACAACAGTTGAGGTTAAAGATCTCTTTCTCCATCAGTAATGTTAGTGGTGGGTGTTTTTATTTTGCAGTCAGGTCTTTGAGAGCAGCCCCAAGGACCCATCAAAGCTCAGCATCACCAAGGGTGCTGTGGGCTGTGGTCCCTGCCTGTGACCCTGGGCAGCAGGCTCTGGTCCTGGCTCTCCTGTGAGATGCTGAAACTGAGAGCGCTGCCTCTCCCTGCTTTCTGTGGGAATGAGAAACTGCTCTGTCCAGTGGTCCATAATGAGCAGGTGGGTCAGCTGGGGATGGCATAGCACAGTCACAATTCCTGCTCAGTTTTGTACTCACCAGACTTTTCCATCCCTGCTTCTCTGCTAATAAGCGAAGCCAGTGATCTCAAAATTGTTCCATGAAATTCCTCCCTGTTCTTGGTGCTGAGCTCCTGCAAACCAGCCATGTGCTGCTACCTCGCATTAATAGGATGCTGTCAAGTGGTGATGAAGTAAGGAGTGTGTGTGTGACTGTTTCACACTGTCAGACAGCAAGGTATCGAGTCAGCAGCGAGCCTTTGCTGGGAGCAGCACTTCGATTGCAGCCATCTCCTGCTTCCAACTGTAAATATTAATAGTTTAAGATAGACCTTTACTGGCTGCAGAATAGTTGCCTTAGCACG
The DNA here is from genome assembly GCF_009819885.2 of Catharus ustulatus. Taxonomy (NCBI): domain Eukaryota; kingdom Metazoa; phylum Chordata; class Aves; order Passeriformes; family Turdidae; genus Catharus; species Catharus ustulatus. Next base: position 24,153,878 of record NC_046229.1, read on the forward strand.
CTGTGTGACACTGGCACATTACTTTGCTAATTATATTCCTTGATAAAAACTTTCAGTGTGTTTTTATCCCACTGGCTTCTTTTTTTTTGTTTCAAGTAGAGAGTTGATTTGAGACAACAAAAATCATTATGGTTTAAGCTTCAGGAGAGACTTTGGAAGAGGTGCATGTAGGTGAAGTGTAAACAAAAAGAAATCTAAAACCTGCTACATTAATAATTATTCACACTTGATTTAGACCTTTCATTTGTTATCAGAGTTATTTTTTATCTTTTTTTTAAAGTATGATTTCATTTTGTTGATAGAATTGTGTGAGTGTGTGTCTACCTCTGAATCTCCCCACTGTCCTCAGGGATTCTTGGGTCAAGTACTGCACACCTAATACAGGATCTATCATTGTATCAATGTATTAATATCATTGTTTTAACATTGCTGGCATTCAACAGGTTTGCATCTGAATGTGAACAGGATGAAGCCAACTCTGATAACTGCTTTTTGGGAATCTGCTAAAGATGCAAATGTTTTGGAAAGTCTCTTTCTGTATTATAGCCAACAGCATAGCACATGAGAGAAAGGTCTCTGAAAATGCAGTAGAAATTTCTTTTAACTTTCTACTCCATGCTTTTACCTTACTGCCACCTAAAGATAACTAGCAGAAAATACATTGTTCTTCAGATTAGAGAGTTTTACCATGATATGCTGGGAAGGAATTACAATCCTATCAATGCTTTCTTTTAAAAATAATTCCTACACTTTCAGATTTTGTTGAAGATCATCCTTCTTGGAAATAGGAAAAATATCTGCTGACTCAGCTCACTGAATTTACTTCTGGTCCTCCAAGGCAAGGTGTCCTGACTGAGGCAACTCACCCTGTTTCTGCCAGGTCTGTTTGACTCATGATTAACTCAGATCTCCTCAATACAGGCTGAAAGCAGCATTTTGTACAGTGCAGGGGGTCAGGTCATCTTTATCCGTAGGTGTAAGCCATTTCTGACACCTGTCACTGCTATGAGTGTCTGCTGTCTCACAGGCAGCCCAAGTGGTTCCTCCTCAGCACCATCCTTGATCCCTTATCTCTTATACAGCAGTTTCCAGTTTGGAGAATGCCTTTAAAGCAGCCTTTGGCCAGAGAGAGGAACTGAGGCATGAAATAGAAACACAATTAGCCCATGACCCGTCAGGCAACCCATGGTGGAAATGCTGATGGATTTTAGTTTCTTCCCTCTGCCTAAGCTCTGCTTATCAGTCACAGCAGGGCAGCACAGCCTGTCCAGCTCTAGCACTGCCCCTGACAGTGGCCCTGGCAAGGTCTGGCTCAGGGGCTGCCCTCCAGGCTCTGCCCTGTGGAAGTTTGTACAGTTGCTGGTGCAGTGATGCAGGAAGCCCTGAGCAAGAGAACTTGGCCTGACAGCTACTCTTTCATGGAGCTGTTGCCACCAGATATTTTTAATGTATTACTTTTTTTTTTTTTTTTTTTTTTTTGAGTGAAGTATGGCATTCTCTGTTGTTTAAACTGCAATATTGCATTTACACTGGTAATAAATCCCTCATATGTGCCTGCTATGGGTTTACAGTCTGCACTTAGACTAAACTCACATTTCCACCTCAACTGACCTGTTATTTATTGGCTGGGCACTAGGACAGGTGCTCATTCCCAGGAAAGCTCAGGCAAATACCCTTGAGTGCATTCCTCACTCCTCTGTTCCTGAGGTTCAACTCCCTGCCCTGTGGGACTATTACAGATTCAAGCCTGCTTTGATTTTATGTATTTTCATATTGGAAGGATCTGTCTCCACCAGCCTCATCACTTGCAACTGCCTCAAACCAGTGATGACCCGTTTTGTACCTGGCTGTGGTCATGTTGCAGTGTTGGAGATTGTTCATCCTCTGTCACAAAGTTCCACTCTGAAGTTTCACAGACCTGACACTTTGTTTGCTGACTATCTATGTTTTTCATACCACAAATAAGGCATTTAATTAAACTAAAGATGTGATCAGTGATTTCCAAAATGCTTTTTTGTATTGCTCTGAGTTACTCTTCATATTGATACTTGCATCCTTCCTTAAAATATTCCCAAACTCATATGTATTAGCAAAGTAATCAGAAAATCAGGCAAGTTATAGATATTTTGCCAGAAATTTCATACATTAGGGTTTTCTCCTGAAAGAATAATTCTGCTTCCTCCTTCATCAGTAATTTTGGGAGAGGGTGGAAAGAAATGATCAGAAGTTAGGAATCTTTGACACAGAAATTTCTGGAAGTGAAATAAGTTGTTTCAGGTCTCTGGGTCCAGGCCAGCTGCAGTCTGAGCAGCCTGATAACACTTCAAGCATTCACTTGAAATAATGGAGTAATTTTTCCTGTATTCAGATACAGCCCCAGGTGTTCAGTGCTGTCCCCATCTGTTTGACTTTTACAAATCCATTTTACTTATGATTTTCCTTATTTGTGTAATTTCACTTCCCTCAGTAACACTTTGTACCTCCAGGATCTCCTTCAGAACCACCTTTGATGATTTCCAGAAATGGCAGCACAGGCAGCACTCACTCATCTTTCCCAGGCAGAACCACAGCTATCACTGGGGCTCCACTGACATTATCACCTGCTGAAAGGACAGGGGAAAATTTGGGTGGGATAGTAACTTCCAAACCTGTAGAAAGTGACAGAAGCCACTACCACTACTGGCATTAGGTCTACCTTGACCAAGTGTTCTCTTTCAGCCTGAATGAGGTTTGTGTTTGATTAAAGGAAACAATAAAACAATAAAATAAGAAAGGACCATGTGCAATTTTCCATGAGCACAGTGTCCTGCCTGATTCTCATGTGCAATATTCTGATTAGTTCACAAAATGGTAGCATTTGGAATTTAAAAAGGCAACAGTGGCATCCCTGTATAAACTCTGTGCCTGTGCTGCCATTTCACTGAGAGATTAGAGTGAGCCCAGATAAAACCAGACATGTGCATTAGCATTGGTGAATACAAAATGAAATTAGCCTTGCAGAAGAGGTGGTGTTGCCAGGCCCTCCCAGAGCTTAGTCTGTAGCTTGTCATTGATTTTAATTGGGAGCAGGTTTAGGTTTTTCTTTGGAGTTTATTTTGGCTTGGGTTAGGGTTTTTTTGGGTGTTCGGGTTTTCATGGGTGTGTATTTTTGTTTTATGTTGTTGGGGGTTTCTTGGTTGGCTGGTTGTGGTTTTTGGTTGTGTTTTTTTGTTGGTGGTGTTCCAAGATTATCAGCTCCCAGGTGTCAGCCAGGCTGTGCTCACGTTATGCATCCTGTTCCTGGAGAACTGCTCCAAAGCCAACAGGGGAGAAAAGGTCTTGTTGCAGGTAGATGGGGAAAAAACTGCACCTTTAATTTACCCACAAATGCTTACTGCTTGGAGAAGAGGGAACAGGGGGTCCTTTCCCTTTGGAGGTAAGAAGAGGACAGCTTGTGATGTTACCTGTGCTTTCCCAAACAGAGAAATATTTCCATTTGTTTCTGTAATGGATAAATTAGACCCCAAAGTATTAATGTGCTTGAGAACCCCCAGAATCCCCACCCTATCATTTCACAGGGACCACCAACAATCAAAGCAGTCTCCACTGGTGCAAAATATGTTCACTCTAAATAATTACAAAGATTTGTAAAGCTGCTGAATACCTTGTCCTTTGAATTACAGCAGTATCTCATTTTTTACTTCAGTGCTCTTATTTTTTTGGAAAACCGAATAATTTGTTCTACCAAATATGAATTTGAATAAATTTAATGCCTGTTGTGTTTGCTGCACATTTAGATTGGTAGAATATTCAGACATCTGTGTAACAAGTTCTGACTTTCATTTAAACAGTTCTCTGTATCAAAGTAGATAAATGTTCTTGATCACTGGAAAACAAAATATTTTTCAGATTCTCAGGAACAGGACTTATTTTTATTCCTTTTCAGTGGAGTAATATTCCATAAGCCTATTAAAGCATGTAATTTTTTTCAGATGTTATTAGGAAGAGAGTTTCATACCAAGAACTGAAAAAATAGAAGAGAACATTAGGTCTCATGAAGCATATAAGAAAAAAAAAAGACATAAAATTTAGTATCTGAACAATGCAGGCATGGAGTGCATGAATGTGATATAAAGTGAGCAATGACTGAAGTAAATACCCATGTGATGTGGATGTGGGTCCACAGGGAAAACATCAGAAGGTGAGAATAGGAAAGACAATGCCATTGCAACAGAAAGGATGGTGTACAGACAAAATGTGTTAGTCTGAATACTGAAGTGTTATGTGAACATTGTGCTGGAGCTCATTCCTGTACTGCAGAGTGTTATGCTGTCATTTGTCATCTGGGCTCCCTTTTCTGCTTATATTTACCATGCACATTAAATATTCAACTGCTTTGCACTGAGGCGTGCAGTAATCCTGGCCTTGTGAAGAGCTTCCTTGTGTTTCCCAGCTAGGACACATTTGATAACCTTTTTGTCTTTGCATCCTAATGTTTTTGTACCTTATGTTGTGACACACATTAAATGTGCTTCATGCAATATCCTTTTAGAAGTTTTAGTTAAATCCTGTGTTTTGAATGCAGACTAATACAAAATAGCAAAGGGTATTAAGGCGTTGTTCTGCTCTGAAAAACAATGGCAAAAATGGCATTGTGACATTTCCAACGACTTTCAGAGCAGAGCTGCTCATTTTATAAATCTAAAGATGTTTCTTCTTACTCCACATTTGACCTGGCACTGGAATAAAGCTGAGCCCTCTCTGGCTCCTACCATCCATGGTAACGATTCTGCCATGTTGAGTGATCTGCAACCACACAAATGATGTGAAAACAAATCAACTCCAGCCTTTTCCCACCTCAGTCATTGAAATCTTATTTCAACAGTCTACCATCAGACTGTAACAAGTTTACCTGTGCTGTACAAACAGTTGCCGTGATGAGGGTTTTCTCAAACCTAGGAAAGTACTACAGAGAGCAAATCAGAAGTGCCAGGAAATGCCCCTTATGCTTCCAGCAGCAGCCTTGCAGGATGTGAGTTACACAGCCTAGGGTGCTTATTTCCTTTTATTTCCTTCCCACAGCCTGACTAGGTCTAGCCCTGTCTAGGTCTTGGGAGCCTGAGGAAAGCAGAGAGGTGAGACTTGGCTTGTGCTCACTGATAGTTCTGCTGAGCCAGGGCTCGCTCCCTGCTTGGGCAGGAGTGCCAGCAGGAATGTCAGGGCACTGTGGGTGCTGCAGGCTGGGGGCATCTGTTCTGGACAGGGATTCAGTCCTCTCTCCACTGCTCCTCAAGGACTGCTGGGTTCAGTATGATGTTAGAACATACTAGTGAGTGGTTTTAAACCCTCTGATTTCCTGAGGTTTTGTCATTTGAGGCACCTCACCCGCAGTGGAAATAGGACAGGGCACTTCAGAGAATGGTGTCATTTTGGAAATGTTGCCCTGTCCATACCAGTCTTTTTCAAAGTGCTGCAATGCTCTGGAGCAGATAGAAGTCCCAGCCAGTACAAACATGCTCCTCAGTAAGGCACCAGCTCCCAGGAGCTTGGGCTGAGCTGGCTGAGCCCTGGGCTGCTCTGTGACACCATCCCAGGAGAGCCTGGAGCTGACCCCACTCAGGGGGAGACCCTCTGCTCTCTCCCTGCAGGCTGTGACTGCTGGAATAAACTTTTCACTGACCTGGGGCACCCTCAGCTCATGCTGTGCACAAGCAGCAGGTGAGTGGCCTGTCTGAAACTCAGGCTGGCAGCACTTTGCAGGTTCAGTTGACTTACCCAGCTAACAAGTAAACTTTTTCATTTTACCATACTCCTGAGGTTGGCAGCTGAAAATCACTGTCTTAGTGTTCTCAACACTGGGCATTCAATCTTAGGGTAAGAATAAAAATTATCATATTGCCTTAAAGTATCTTTTAATAAGAATTCTAATTAATTATTTTTTAAATTGTGTTTTATTTTTGTTCCTCTATTGCTCTCGAGGTCTTATCTTGGGGGGTCTAGCAATGTATCTGCTTATATGGAGGCTGAAATACATGTATATATAATATAGATACATGAAATACATGCAGAAATACCAGATATCTAGGGAAGAATTTTTCAGTTTGAAGGTTCCAATATAGCTACCCTAATTTTCCCATTTTCCTATTTTTTCCAATGTTTCTACCCTAATCTCACCAATCAAAAAATTCTAAAATACGGAAGTGTCCTAACCATCCACAGTAGAAAAGAGCATAAATCCAGGTCAAGAACAAATCCATACTGATGGAAAAGAGAACTAAGTGCTTTCAAAGTTTTGCAATCTCCAGACAGAAACTGATGGGAGTGCTGCTTAGAACTGGTGCAGGGTGGAAACTTCACCTGCATGGGCTGCAATTGCCATTAGATCACTCTATAGGCTTAAAAACAAAATACTGTTGATATTTCTGTGCACAAGGTACAAGGTAGAGGTGTACAAGAGCAAGGCATACAGGTAAAGGCACAGTGAGATTGGGGGAAAGCAGTCTGGTTGTTCCATTCCTGATGTCCATGTCTTTTAGTCAAATGATAATTAGCCATTAACAGCCTCATAAGAATGAATATGTAAATAGCTATGGAATGCATTATTCATGAATCACCAGGCATTAATTATTGTAATTAAGTATCATTTGCTACGTTCATATTACTAACCCTTTCAGTTAATGAATACATTAGCTAATCACTGTAGAGCAGATTCAATCAAAATTCCCTGTGTCTGTGCTATGGAAGCCTGAGAGAGTTTTATTGAATTTAGATTCAATATTGAACATATCCAACATGCTTATCAGTGTATTTTTAATGACATGAAGTGTGAATCATAACCTCCAGTGCATGATGCTTGTCCTTGTGCCCAGGAGGATGGAATGGTACCAGCTGGAAGAGAACGTGGAGGCAGCAGTGGTGCAGCACACGGCAGCAGCTCTGTGAACCAAGGAGGACTTTAATTCTGGGATGTGAAATCCACCTCCACTTTCAAGTCTCATGTATATTCACGTGTACAATAGGAAAGGGGGTGTGTTTTGTGAGAGAGGGCTGTCCCAAAGGTGCTGCTGGTGACAATGTCAAGGCACAATTTCAAAGCTCAGCTGGAGCTGTTTGCCAGCAGCAGCAGGACACAGCCCTGGCAGGATGTGCTCCCACTCTAATGGGGCTCAGGGCACCCCTAAAACACACAACCCAACCCTGGCTTTTGTCTTTACTCCCTGGAGATCCAGTTCAACTAATAGTAATCTCAGTAACACAGAAAGATTTGCTGCAGCTTTTGTTTCATTGCCTTTTTAGGGTTATAGTTCTTAAAACCAGGCCTTGTGGGTTTTGAAGAAGACATTTTGAATAATTTATTGCAAACAAGAGCTTCATTATTTTTAGGGAGAATCACTAACTCAAGATATAAATATATAAGTTTAAGTGCTGAAAGTTAATGGAAACAAGTAAAATGCCCTCTTGGCTGAACTTTTGGCTGTCAGGACAGAAAAAATATTTGCAAAGAAAGAATTAAATCTTATTTCATCACTGTTAGTTTGAAGCAGATTTTTTCCTATTTTTAGGTTCACCAATGTACTGTAGTCACATGCAGTGAGTAAATGATTTTTGCATCTAGTTTCCTCAGTAATCTGGGAATAAGGAAATCGAAATAAGCATACATCCAGGAGATTTTCAAATTCACAAACACATGGGCTCTTTGTAGTTAAAACTGTCATAAGATGTGGCAGAGCAGGCTTAGTCAGAGCCTGGTTTTTAAAGGCCAGACGTGAGAACAATGGTCAGTAAAGACAATCTGCCATTTCCTGGAGACACCTAGTCAGTGAAATACCCCTCGTGTATTTCCCAAACACATGAAGAATCTGCTTTCATTCATCCCCCAGCTGATGCAAATCCCTTTGCTCTCCCTTCCAGTGTATCCATCACTGCTGTCCTCCCCCTCTTTTCAGAAATCTGAATTCTGCCTGAAGCCCAAACACTGCTACTTCTCATTATCCAGCTTTATGAATGACAGTCACTGGCATCTGAAAAACAGTTGGAGTCTCAGTATCATAGAGGGATCCTTTACAGATATTACCAACATGGAGCATCACAAACCATACCTACAAAAATCATGACCTTGCTTTTTCACTTTCTTTCATGTACATGTCTTGCATCACTCCTCTAATTTTGAGTATATAGAGATGATGATTTCTCAACCTCTTCTCAATGCCCAAATTAGTAGGAGTGCATTTTGATATTTCTTTTTTTTAATAAATAATAATTTTCCCCAAAAATATGAACTCAGCAAAGAGTTTGTGGTCTTAATTAAAAAAAAATCAATTATCAAAATATTTGAAGTACAACTGCAACACTGGAAATGTAGGAAGATCTTGCTATTGTATCTGAATATTAAACATTAATAGTGACCTTTTCACCCCCTTGATTTCTAAAAAATCCTAGCAATTGGATGTTTTTACAAATATATTAGTACTCAGTGTCATTATTCTTCCAGCTATTTTTTCATGTTTGCTTCTATATCTGTTTCTCTTTATTTGTCTGATACCCCCATCTTTTAAAAAAATCTTAACCTAATCTTGTTTATTTATTTTTTGACTTTTAAAACTAGAACTATCAAGTCTGCAGGACTGCAGCTGGGGTGGTTGGAGTGGCTGAGGAACTTCAGTGGGAAGCACCTGCGTGAGCCTGCCCTTCCAGAACTGCTGGAAACTCTGGGATGAAGCAGCCTTGGTTGGTGTGTGGTGTTCCTGTGAAGTGCTCAGAAAACATGGCACACGGAAAGCAAATGAACAGAGCCATTAGCAGGAAATGAGGAGCAGACATAGAGACAAAGGCAGAAGGTTTATTTGGTGTATAAAGGTAGGAAATTTATGTACACGTGCACAATGCAGTTGAGGATACAGAAGTACAAAGAGGAAGAGAGCAGCATTTCTGAGGCCAGGGGATGTCTCATGATGACAAGGCATTAGAGGAAGGAAAGAACTCAATTACAGGTGAGTGTTTTCAGTTAAAGAAAGAGTGAACTGATGCCCTGCTAATAGAGCTTAGATTAATAACTTGCATGTTGCTGTAAATTCATATAAACCTGTGTTCAATATTGCATAAAGACTCATATCAAGTGTCTAGTATTGAATAGAGTGTTGGAATCTGGATACAAATGGATTCTTTTTCTTTTCACATTTTGTATATAGGTCAATGTCAGACATACTGTTATCACATTTAGTGTTTTTTACCTTTCTTCAGCATTAAGACCATGGTGAAATTTCTCCTTAATGTGTCCTGTAGTGCATATTCTATAGAGTACATAATGCTGCAATTTAGTTATGTGGAAACTGAACCCAATGAGAAAATAAAACCAAACCAAACTTCATTATTTTCTTAATTATAGTTATTAAAGAAAAAAGGTTAAAATGGTTAGAACAGCTTCAATTAGTATCAGCACTTTTTTCATTTAAATTTTAAAGTTTCTTATTGCTTTGTCTTTAGTTAGCGTTCTGAAATAGGATCGTTTTTATTTCAAGTTATTTGTGATTAATTTTTCATTTTTCATTTCAATAATACTGAGTAATGTTTTTCGCTATGATTAAATGAAAGCTACAGTTTGGAATGAAATTTCCAACATAAGATGTTATTATTTAAAATTTTCTCACATTAAACCAATTTTCTAAAACTGTATTTTCATTGGAAAAAAAAAATCCAAAATGAAGTCTGGTTTTGTTTTTTTCTCTTTGCCTGTGTTCTGTAATTCCCAGTATTACATGTGATTGCCAGTAAGATAGCTAAACCTGTATCTGACGTTATATATAGTTTTGTTTCTGACACTGCTACATTAATTTCATCTCCAGTGCATTCCCATCTAGTGTTTATTGACTGCTGACAAATAGGAAAGAATTTTTTTTGCTAAATTTATATATATGTAATATAAAATTATTTTTAATTATTTTTAATAAGGGTTTAACAAAAAAACTTCCCTAATCACTTTTCAGGTATGATAAAGCCAGCAAAGGAATTATCCTTGTGTACAATTCTCATAGGTATATTCTCACTGTGCTTAATTTCCACACGAAGGCAGATGCTAGGAACAGGAATATGTGACAATAATGAATCATAACTTTTTTCCACAAGTGTGCAAAAGTTGGTTTACTTCTTTTCCTACACCCTAAAATAGGAGTAGTGTTTTTAACAGCACAAATGTTGCTATATTCTGTGCTGAATGGTACTTAGAAAAATAACAGACTTGGGAGCATTTATGAAAGGTGGAAAGTGAAAAATAGTCTTGATTCAGTGTGATCCATATCCTTCTGTGGCAAAACAGAAACTTTAACATTGTACTCAGACACTTCAGGGTGTCCTAATGTCACTGGAGATTTCCAGGGGAGATTTGCTTTTCCTGGATGCACCAGGTCCAACCCACAGTGAGTTAGGGAGGGCTGATGAAGGAACAGGTCAGGTTTGAAGAGGGGGGAACTGATATCAATGATTTCAAGGACTTCTCCAAACAATAAATTGTTCCCTCTGGAGTCAGAAAAACTCCCAGCATGGGAGTTAGTCTTCTCTATAACTCTGCTGCCTGCCATATAGCTGAATAACAAAATACCACCCTATACAGGCTTATTCTTTCAAATCCTCTCTCAAGGACACTATTCAAATTACTAAAAGGGATAGAGAATCTATGCAAATACAATAATGAATGTCCAAATAAATTATTTCATCATTCATAAATGGGGGTTTTGCCTTAAAGAATGGTTAAAAAAAACCAAAACCCCTCACATTTTACAAATGTTTAGTATTTAACAATGGATTTCAGTTGTGCCTGCACTCTCAAAGGCAACTACAATGATATTTTGCTATAATATTTTGTTAAACCTTCTGGCGCTCATAATTTTCAGGTCCCTTTTTTCATTCTTTTAAGGATCCATGGACAGCTGATCCAATTACCTTGCTTGCTTCTTAAGAAGGAAAAATCCCATCTTTTTTTTTGTCTGATGGCACTGATCTACTAATAAATAAAACAGATTTACTTCTAGAAATCTTTAAACAAAAAACAAATATATGATTTTCAAGTCTGAGATACTCACTTGGCCTTTCTTGAAAGGGGAAATTTTGGTAAAGATTAAGATGGTTGCATCTTATCTCACTATAGTACATTGGAGGTGTAGAGGCTACTGGAGCAGAGGATCAGGATTAGTGATATCAGTGCAGGATTGACACTAATTCAGATGGATGTGGGAGCCTCCTCAGCATGTTGTCAATTGCTAATCCAAACCATTACCTAATTATCCAAAAATATCCTGCATGATTTCAGAGGTCTAACTGCCTAAGGAACAGTATAATAAACCAATAAACATGGCGTGTGATGCAAAGACAGTGACCACCTGGAAGATTCAATTTAAAATTAGAATTATTGAAGGCAGTGAGACTTTGCCACTCATTGCAGTAGGGTTGGAATGCCACCCTCAGTAATGTTGCCTGTTAGTTGTCCCACTGTCACCCACTGGCAGTGTCCATGTGGTGAAATGCTCTGTAACATCTGCTAGCATTTGTCCTAAAACTAAACCAATTAACTAAACCAGGTCTGAAGCGATTCATAGAAAAACCATTCAAAGAAATATAAAACAAGTTTTAAAACTCTGATATTTGTATTGCTTTAGTCAAGGCATCTTCTGCTGCAGTAAAACACAAAAGTTTAAAGACTGCTCAATAGTCTTCCTGATCACCCCACTCGACTGCTGGCTCATCATCCATTCGGAGAATGAGATAGGAGAGGAGCTGAAAGAGATTCTGCCACAGGAGCAAAGAGACAAAAAAGGAGAGGTCGCTTACATCGATCTCACAGCGGTCGCCAGCAAAGTTCACGTCGCACAGGCAGTGGAACTTGTTGAGGAGGTTCTGGCAGAGGCCCCCGTTCAGACACGGGTCAGAGCTGCACTCATCAATGTCCTTCTCACACCTGGAGGGAACACTGCAAACAGTCAGCTCTGAAACCAAACAGGCACATTTTAAATTCAGACCCTTTGTGGGGGGAGGGAGGGAGCAGAAGATGCTCTGGGGTGTATTTCCATGTGTTCATGGTTTTATTAACTGGCTGATCACCCCCACTCAATCCTGGACTTCCTATATGGTTTTCAACCACAGAGAGTTAAGCAGGTAATTTCATCTCTGTAAAGCACTTTATGGTTAATGGTGCTTAGCAAGGTGCAATGCAAGTTCTTGTATGATTTCAGAGCCAGCTCTGGTGCAAGTCCTGCTGAGAGCTTGCTTGTCCTTTTCTTTGTTCCAGGAAGCTGAGGGCACAGTTTCCTTCTCATTCATCTGGATATAAGTCAAACAAATGTGTGTTTTTCCCAGATGAATGCTCCTGGACATACTCACCTGCTTTTTGGGGGTTTTTTTAACCTTTTTATTTCTTCCCTCAATAGATCCCAACACAATTTCCTATTGAGTCTCTCTGAGGTGGGCCCCAAAAGAGGTAAGAATGATGCAGGACAGGTTTTATAAGCCTTAACATGTATAATTAAATGTTTTTGAACTAATTCTAGTGATACAGGAAATTTGAGTTATAATTTCTCAAGGCACCCAATGGAAGGATAATGAGGGATGTGCAAGACTATCTGAAAACTATTGATTTGGTGATTTTCTGCCCTGACAATGCTTTCTTTTAATTCCCTCCTCCCTTTTATTAAATAATGCTAATGGTTAATCCTGTTTTTTCCAGGTAAAAATGCAGGTATATACTTGGAGAAGAATGTGAGAAATTCTATCTGAATTATAAGGAATTGCTTTGTTCAATCATATTAATAACCAAGCAATAACATTTTAATCTTACATTAGAGAAGAGAAGTTTTTATATTGAACGTTTTACTCTATTAATCTAAACTTCTTTCAATAGCTTCCTTAAATGGTAAATTATATTCATATACTGCAAAGAGCCAAGTTATTTATCCAACTTATAAAAATTGTATAGCTATGAAATTACCTATGCAAATTTTAAAAAAACCAACAACCTCTCAAATCTTCCAGGGAGTCAGGTACCTGAATCCAGCTGAGTTTCAGGAACACTTGAAAACCTAACTCCCTTTATGTAATTTTAAAAGTTCTGGCCTGAATTAAATGACAAATTAGTTTGAGAGAGAGAGCTCTATTGTCTTTTATGGAGATTAATCTTTACACATTTACCTTTCTGCCTGCTGTTAACTTCATTGGGCTTTTTTAAAGTGATCCCAAGTCAATTGATTGGCATAGAATTTCTCTGTACTGTGCACCAGTGGCTTTCTGAGAGCTGAAATATTGTCCTAAAGGAAAATGCCTACTTTATCAGCCTAATACATAAATATACAAAGGGGTTTAGTTCTAATTTTCTTATTAACAGATAAATTTGAATTTGTTTTGGAAAAAAAAAAAAAGAAGGGAGACCTCCAAGCCTGGAAGCACTGCTGGTTTATGGTTTGGCAGCCTGGAGGAACAAAGGCCAAGTGGTGGATTTGAGAGGCTGGAGAAGAGTGCCTGGCTGCCCCAGCCAGCCCCGTGCAGCTCGCTGGGCACAGCGCTGCTGCTCAATATGAGAGCTCTGGGAACTGTAAAAGAGAGATTATTGCCAGCCTGTGGGATGGAGGGAAGGAAGGCTCGTTCCCAAAGCTGCAGTTAGCAACTAGGCTGGCAGGGGAAAGGAGAAGGAAAAAGTGCTTTCCTGCTACCTTGAAGTCCCAAGAAATACATGCAGTGCAGAAGTGGCTATGAATATGCTTTTACTTCTTAAAACTTTATTTTATTGTATCCTTTCCCCCTTGTTGAATATTGTGAGGTGGTACCCAGGCGACCTGGCTGTTAACAGTGCAATTCAAGTGTGTCTGCCAACTACACTGTGCATTGAGTGGGTGGAAATCTTCATTTCATGTCTTTTATAGCCTACTGTGCTGTTTCCACAAAATCAGTGGACTCATAAGTTTTTGAGAGAATGAAAACCTTTTGTTGGAAAATTTTCTGGGTTACAGCTTGGTCCTGTTGAACTTTTGGATATTATACTCTGACAGAATTCTAGTTTCACCAGGAGTATGTACAGTTTTTCTTGTCTCTCTATCCAAAATGCCCTTACCTGTTCAGGCTATGACTGGGACAATGCCTTCCTAGGTTTCTGCAGCACCTGATGCCTTGAGGCTCTCAGCCCTCCCTACGCCAGAGCTCTTTGAAGGCCAGTATTAATTGTGAATTGTGCTACAAGATACAAATTTCTCTGTGAGGAAGGTCCTTCTGTTCCAGGCTAAACAATAAGTGGGGCAAAGTATTTCTTAATCTCTTCTAAAAGCACTCAGTAAGAAAGCATGGTATACCATGCCACCAGGTATGCCTCCTCTTACCATCCCTCTGATAGAATAGATTGTGTATTCACAGCACAGACATGTGAAAATGAAACAGCTTTGCATATTCGTGTGCCAGGGCATGTAGCTGGTTTATGTGTATGAACAGGATATGTGTGTTTGTGTCCCCACCTATGGAAAGGCAACCTTCTAATTTGTAATTTGAAAATTCAGCACAGAAGCAGAAAAAGGCACAGAGAAGCAAGTGTGCAGCAGTGTTTAAGAAATAATATCTTGGGCTGGATTACTGGTGCTTCATTGGACTAAACCTGGCTGCATTCATTTGTAATTTTTGTCTAGAACCACAATACTTCACACCCTCAGAGTCACTCTGGCAAGGAACTGCTGCACTTAAACAGCTGCCTTGTATTTCTGCCAAAGGGCTGGCTGCTACCCTCTGGAAGAGCTTTGGGAAGAGGTGCTCCCCAAAGTGTGCAGGACAAAGCCTCTCACCGTTCTCCCACAAAGCCCGGCAGGCACATGCAGGTCAGCTCGCCGCCCAGGTCGGTGCAGTTGCCGTAGTTGAAACATGTGAGGTTCCTCTCTTCATTCCCACAGACTGTGTAAGGTAATCTTCGATACCTGGGCAAACAAGAAGGCAGCAGCAGTTATTTGCACTGTCCTTGATTCTGGATGTCTCTGAGCTGCAGCAGGGAAGCAGGGTATTGCCCAAAGGAATGACAGCTGGAACTCAGATTAGGATTCCCAGAACATGTTTTGCCTAATGTTTTTAATTTGATGAATTTACAGTAAATTCACGAATACAAGCCGCACTGACTATAAGCCGCATCTCTGAGTGTTGGCAAACATTTCGGTTTTTGTCCATAGATAAGCCGCACACGAATATAAGCCGCTTTGTCGTTCGCAGCGAGGACCCGCGTGCAATTAGTAACAGAACCGCGGGAGGGCGGGGTTTACTGGCTGAGCTAAGGCTGTGCAGGCTCGGCCCGCTAGGGGCCGCTGATGGGGCCAGGTGGCCCAGCACGGTGCTGCAGCTCGGGGCCGGCCGCTGCTGCCCCTGGGCTCGGTCACCCCGGGTCGGCGCTGCCCTGCGGTGGCAGGCAGGGACGGAGCTTCCCCTGCTCCTACGGCAGTGGCGGCAGGCGGGGACGGAGCTTTCCCGCGCCCGTGGCGCCGGCGGCGGGCGGGGACGGAGTTTCCCCGCTCCTGCCGCGGCGGCGGCGGGTGGGGACAAAGCACCCCGTCGGCTCCCCGAGCCACGGCAATGGCTGCGCGGGGCTCCTGTCGGCTCCCCGGGCCACAGCAATGGCTTGCGCGGGGCTCCTGTTGGCTCCCCGAGCCGCAGCAATGGCGGCGCGGGCTTCCCCCTTCCTCCCCGGGCCGCAGCAATGGCGGCGCCGGGCCCCCCCCGTCTCTCCCCTGGGCTGTGGCAGAGGAGGAAAGAGAGCTCTCCCGCCTCTCTCCCCGCCCCCCGTGCTGCCTGCAGGCAGCCAGGCTCCACCCGCGGTGCAACAGAGTAGCGATTTGTAACAATCGCAAAATGCCGACTTTGCAGCTGCTCGGCTCAGCACTCTGGCAGGCACTTCTGAGGTTGTATTAGCCGCTCCTGATTATTAGCCGCATTTCCGGTTTAGGAGCAAAATCTTAGTCAAATTGGTGCGGCTTGTATTCGTGAAATTACTGTAATTTTTCTTTTCCAAATATTTACTAGCAAATTAATGATTCATTTCTCATTTAAAAAAAATATAAAAATGGACATCACTCTACTTACATTACTAATGTAGTTCTGTGTCATACCTGGACAGCTTAGTATAAGAGTACAAAAGAGACAGACTTAACATACATAGCTAAAAAATATTGGGCCTCCATGAGGCATCTTCAAATCTGAGGATGTCCTTGCTATTCAGAAAAAGTCAACAAAACCTGTCAATTTTAGTAATTATATCCTCAAAAACTGTAGTTGGGTAGCATGAAAATGGTTGTCTGTCTGCACCCTTTGGGCTGGAGTAGACTGGATTTGTTGGAGTCCTCTGAAGGAAGGAGAAGGATTTTGTCTTCTTGAAGAGGAATTGGACATGCTTAAAGGGGAGAATTTTATGGTTGGGCAGAGAAGGGCAGCTAAAGGGAAAAGTCTACAGCCTTTCTAGAAGAGAGACTGGGCAGAATAGGAAACAGCACATGAGCAGTGTCAGAAGCAATGGCAAAAGTGGGCTGTGTGGTGTTTGCAGCCACCAGGACTGAGAGTCAGCTGGGAGGAAAAGACCAATGAGAAAAGATCCTGTGGGTGGGGAGAAAAACAACTTCTTTTCCTACTCTTATTTTCTCTTACCAACTTGGAGTCCCTGTATTTATAGAGATATATTACTCTTATAAAATATTGTTTTAGAGATTTAAAAACCTTAAGGGTTTTTTTTTTTTTGTCTGAAAATAAGATGTAGCACATGTATTTTCAAGCTCTGGGAGATTTGTAGTCTTGTCATCAGAGTTCACAGGACCAATGCTGGCAGCAGAACAGGGAAGCAGAGCTGTGCCTTGTTATTTCAATCCTTGCCTCATCAGTCTCTGCCCAAGCTGGCAGCTCTCTACTATCTCAGTCCACATCTAATTGATCTGTACAACTTTCTGTATTCTTCATACATCGACTCTGCAGCCATGATTAATACAGATACAGAGCCAAAACATCTGTGTTTAAAACAAAGAAATCAGTGATATAAAAGCCCTTCAGAAGAGACTTAACAAAATCCTACAGATCAGCCTTGTTTACAGTACCTGCAGAACCTCCCCGTGAAGTTGGCAGCACACAGGCAGGAGTATCCATTAATGCCATCCACACAGGTGGCCCCATTCACGCACTGGTGGTCATGGCACTCGTCTATGTCCTCCTCACAGCTCTCCCCCGTGTAACCAGGCTCACAGCTGCACTCATAGGAGGCAATGCCATCTGTGCAGTTCCCATGCATGCAGGGGTTTGAGGAGCACTCATCAATGTTGACTTCACAGTAGGTGCCAGTCCATCCATCGGGACATACACAGTGGTAGGAAGTGTACAAGTCTTCACATATCCCCTCATTCATACAGGGGTCAGAGCTGCAGAAATCTGCCTGCAGACAGCCAGTAACAGCAGGGTTTGCAGATATTTTGAGAAATTGCTCCTCTTGAGGTTTTTTAGTAGGAATGTCAGCATTTTCAAAGTACGAGAGATAAATGCCACTGATTTCTATGGTGCTCATGCACCCTCGCAGGCCATCCAGGCTGTCGAAAGCCCTGTCAGCCACATAGATGTCTGTCTCTTCTCTTAAAAAGTTGAGGCTTCCTGCAGCAGCTGTGCTGGTTGCTGTGTCTTTCTTGTTGTCTATATCCATGTGCCATCTGGAGGACTGGGACAGGGGCTCCACCATGGAGACCATCACTTGGTGCCACTTGCCATCGCTCACAGGCACTGAACTCGCCAGGGTCAGCCTGTAGAAGCTGTTGCCACTTTGTAATTGGAACACGAGTTTGGAGTTGTGGATACTGATGATGACAAACTCGGGCTCCCTCTCTGCATACAGAAGGATCACGTCAGTGTCCCTGGTTCGAAAGCCAAAGGTGATATTGGTGAGGTCTCTGCTGATTTTCCCGTTGCTTCTGTAAAATATCGCGCTGCTCCGGCCGCTGAACACTGCGTTAGCCAGACCTGTGCAAAGACAGCAGCTGAGAAACAGGCCAGTTTCACACCAACACATGTGGAACAATGTCTCTCTGGTGCACCTGCCATATTACTGCTTTGGGGTTTGCTGAAAGACAGCCAAATTCCACCAGTGTTTCAGTTCTCCCGGTCTGCCTCTCATGGCTGTGGAAATCACAGGGCAGTGCCAGCATCAGCTATAATAACATCCAGACTGTACTGCTTTGTATCATCTCAGGTTATCACTCTAATATACAATTCTACATTGCTGTTACCTCTCTATTTCAAAAAAGATATACATTTTTCACTTTACAATTGTTTTGTAAGTACAGGCAGCTACTTACTCCCCATGACAGATCTGGATGGGGTGAACATTCCTTCCCAATTCCTTTTTTCTTAGCTGTACCTTAAGATGTTTTATAAAGTATTTGATTGGATGCCAATTTAATCTCACCAATGCAAAAGGATGAATTTGATGGAAGTGAGTTGATGGACAGCCCCTTTGAAATCCCTGTGAGCAGAGTCATGCCTGTCATGTTGGAAGCCAGCTTCTCCTGGTGGGCAGGCACTGCCACAGCCCTGTGCTGCTGGGACTGGGAGGGCAGCAGAACTCAGCTCACACTGCTGTGAGTGAAAATTGATGGGCAACGTTGTGGCAGCTTTATGGACATCTTCACAAAGGTATTTGACACCTTTCATTAGCATGGTTTCTACTAAAATGCACTTACTCACTGGGCTGTAAATTTAAATGTTCTCAGGTTTCTGAGGATTATAGACAGGGAGGAGGGACAGGAAGGAATGTCTTCTGTCTGTACTTCAGAAAAAAATAGCTTTGAAAGATCTGAGATAAGATGGGTTTCTGAACTATCTCTGGGGTTAGTAAATCTTGAGGAAAAGAACCCTGGAGCCCCAGTATGAATTTACTGGCTTCATGTCCTGATGCAAAGGCAGCAGAGGTGTAACTGCAGTTCCTGATGCATCAAATGTGGTGTCTTTCTCATAGAAAAAGTTTCCTCTGAGGAAATCATACTAAAAGGAAAGTCAGAGTTTTTCAAGATCATTCCTGTTTTTTTCAAATATCTCACAAACCTGCTGAGTACTTTTTTTAACAGAAGGCACAAGGCAGAGAAGTCACTTCCTAGGAAAGCATTTCTTTTGTTATCCTGTGTTGAACAAGAAGAAGTTTATCCTGTTGCTAAGAATACAACTAGTTAAAAATGCAGTTTTGTCATGCAGGAATTTTTGAATATCTATTAGGGAAACTCCCTACTGCTGCCACATAAACCAGCACAGAAATCTAAAGGGGATGTACTTGAGTCATTGAAAGTGTAAATGAACTTGAGTTTAGCAGAAGGAAACGGTTCAGGTACTTTTCACTCCACTGTCTCTGAGTGTTTCTATTCTATCCTAATACGCAAAAGTAAATTTTATGAGAGAATGTATTTTGATGTTGCCATTAAAGGCATCTCTGAGAGAAGCAGCAATTATTTTAATTTTAGTTACAATTTTAAGCCATCCTGCAATGCTGGTCCTAACAATCTGCATAAAAATAGTATCATATTGGTCTGTCCATGATAGAGATCTTTTGTTGACCAGCCTTCCCATTCCTAAGAGTCAGCCATTCTGACAGCTTCCATCAGACTGAGTGGATTTTTGTTTTCTCTCACAGCTTTTTGTTAGGGCTTTCATGCTAGCAAAACAAAAAAAAATATTTCTTAAAAATCCTTACTTGCTTTTTTCAATTCCACTCCAGGGTGGAAAAGACAAGGAAAGTGGAGAAGGAAAGGGATGTGCAGGGTGACCAATGATCCTAAGGTAGCTAATGGTCATCAATTTTCAAATGGACTGCTTGGCATGCAGATGCTTCTTGGGAAGGCACTGCTTGAATAACTGTGCTGCAGGTATTGAGGTCACTTTCTCCAAAGCTATTCAAGATTTAAGGAAATCAAGTTATGCCATGTAAGTTATGTAGCTTGCCTTTCCAGGAGGATGGAGAACATGCTAAGGTTAATCCAACACTGGATGTCCTCTTATCTCTTTGCAGTGGAAGTGTGAGGGCAATGTGCTATCTATTGGACAACATGACTAGTTGGGATGAGTAAGTCAAAATCAAATTTCCTGTAAACATCAGTGTCTGAGTCAGGGAGTCTAGGGGAGAATTGCTGGGTTTGGTAAGGCAAACCCATTAACATTACTTCAAACTGACATAACTATTATTTTAATACAGAAACAACATTTGAATGAACTTTAAAAGCAGTGAATACTTTGTTTCAAGGAAATGCTGCTGAAAATGTCATTTGCTGCTAATCTCCAAAGATGATTGGAACAACTGAAATGTACCTACATTCAAATCCTTGGTGCACCAGCTGGCATTGTGCTTCATGAGGACAGGGCCCGAGCTCACACCACTTAACCTCCTCACACGCCTTCCCCACGGTGTTAGGGGGGCACGTGCAGGTGAAGTCATCCCAGATGGAATAGCACACACCACCATTGTGGCAAGGGTTGGACTGTGGGGAAAGAGAAAACCTCAATATGATTCAAGGATGTTGGACACTCAACTCTAAGCATGGGGAACTGTTTTAAAAAAATAAGTTTTCTTTTTATTTCAGATGGAAAATGATAAAGACCAGTACTATGACAGTATAGCATGTTCAGTAATTGGTGAGAAACAGTATTTCAATTTCAAAATAATTTCATTCTCCTCCATGCAAATATATTTTGCTTCTGGCACAGCTTAACTAAGCTTGCTCTTTCCAGCATTTTTGCATGTTTTCCTAGTCTGTCATTACAATCAAATAATGAGTGGGAACATACTAAAAACTATAAAAAATTCCCCACTATAAGCATGTGAAAATGCTCTGAAAAATGTCATTCTTACCTTGCAGAGGTTGTCACCAGTGCAGCCTTGGGTGACATTGATCAGAGTTCGGTTGATAAGAGAATTTGGTGAATTGGTGAAGGGGAAGAATTCCAGTGGCTGGTTATTCACTCTGACATCTTGGATACAGCCTTTGAAATACCTGCCATGTCTGTCAGTCTCTTTGTTATCTGGTAGGCCTCCAATGTAAAGAATATCCTTCCTTTGGATGGTTAGTGCTGGAGTAGAAATAAAGCCTAGGTAGTGAGAGGACTGGAACAACTCCACCTTATTTGGTTCTATTTTTAATGTTATTAAGTAAAAGTTTCCATCGTTCACGGGATGTTTCCCTAATAACTTCATGGAATTTAGAGCTAGCATGGTGAGCTTCCCACCTTCCAAATAGACTCTTATGTAGAGGTAAGTACTGTTTCTCAGAGCCAGCAGCAAGCCAGAAGATTTGCGTGTGCGGACAAACATTGATATGATGAAGTTCTCATTCTGAGTGGAATCAACAGGAAAAGCAGCATAGCCTGAGGAGTCCTCGGATCCAAACCGGCCTGGAATGTACTCTTGAGGTTAGAGATAAGGGAAAAGGTTAAAAAAAAAAAAAAAGAAGATAAGGGAGAAAAACAAAATAGTTAGGGCTAAATGACAAGGGAACCAATGCAATGATTAAATAACTACTTACTGGTGATAGTGATGTATGGTAGTAAGATGTGCTTGTATTTATGGATGAATAAAGACTTGATCCACCTCTAAATAGCTTCTGCTTCAAAATTCCTGTTGGCTTCCATGGCTGTAGCATTAAGCCCCAGTGCAGCACCAGATGTTATATAATTGGGCACATTTTTCCTCTTTATCTTGCTCTGTGTAATGCTGTGTTTTCAACTAGTTAAACAAGGACAGATTTCTACAGTTTCCTGCATTGATCCTCGGAAAGATCATTTTGGAAAGAACCTACCTGCTTTGATTCTCTGATGACCATGGAAGTTAATGGAGTTCTGGGATTTTTGTCTCTTTTTTTTTTTTTTTTTGCACAGATTCCAATCACAGAAAGCTGCTTCACAAAGCCCTCTTGTGAATAGATCACCTGTGTGTGCTGCATGGGCTCCCCTGTTCTCTGACAGATTTTTTGCAGGGGTCCAACACAGGCTCACCCACATCAACTTGTATCCAGTCTTGAATGCTGCTCAGTCCCTGAGTGCCCAGAGTGTTGTGGGAGAAACATGATCCAGCATCAAGTAAGTTTTATTTCTTTGTGCTTATCAATTAGAATGATTAAACCAAAACCATCTGTCCGTCCTTTACCCCTTATTTTTGGTAATGATTTTCAGTCTTTTAAGGATATGAAATATGCAGCCAAAACTGTAATTCATTCTGACGAATCATCTCTTTAAAGAACAGCAAAGTGTTTCTATTTTTACACCATAAGTTTTGTGATCTTGTCCTCAACATTACAGACTTCCTGCCTAAACAGTTTCAGGAGCTATTTTTCATAAACTCCTAGAAAAAATAAACCAAGCTTTTTTTAAATGCTCACATAGCTAAAGATTCTTGTCTGTTGTGCAGTAAAACTCCTGGAGCAGGATGTCCTAGGCCAGCTTTCTGCCTGCAGAACTACCTTTTTTTATGACTGCATTAAAAAAAAAATTTGAAAAATAGGGGACTGACCATGAAACCCCAACAGATCTTTAATAACCACACTGCACTACTACGTGGTATGGTCATATTCTTTAGCAACAGGAATAAACCCCATACAATTTCTTAATTTAATTTGAAGTAGTTTATTTCTATGATTAAGATTGCCAATATATATACATCTACTTATTAAGCAGATTTAATGCCTCAAAACACCAATTAAAAAAGAATTTATTTCTAAATACAAGAGTTTTAAGTTATATCTTCTCTTAAGGTGGTACTGGAGGCTGAGATATTTTTTCCATGAGGGTAAAAAGAAAAATTCTGCTGAATTGAGGATTCTGCAACTGCAGTATTAGAAAGAAGCCTTGATCTCCAGAAAAGCATTTCATGTTTACAATTACCTTGTCACATTTCTCTCTATTTATAAATATACACATATATCATCAGCCTGATCTGTTTGATGAGATGACTAGCATCACCTTGGTCAATATTAACCTCTTGGGTCACAACATCTGGATGTTGATCAAAATGAGTCAACATCTGTTTGTTATTTTGTATATGTAGAGAAAATATTGCCTCTTGTCAATGGAATACTTGGCAGCAACTTTTCTTCAGAAAGACACCAGCATTTCTTATGTTATGCTTTACCACAAGTCTCTCTCATTCTACCTCTTTAGAAACCTGCCACACTCTTTTATATGTGACATATATCTAGAACCTATGTACCAAAATGGCACAGTGCCACGATTAACAAGGAATATTGTGGTCAGCAGGAAAAAAAAAAACATGCTTTCTAATCATTCTCAACAGTTCTAATGCCAGTATAAGCTGCTCCTGGCCCTGAATGGTTTTAATTTTGCTTCATATAAGGAGGCAAACATATTTCCCAGATGTTGTCCTATATTCAAAAGTTGCCTTCCAAATCTTTGGATAAATTACAGCTACACTTCAAAGAAGTCTGTTACAATTACCTCTCAGACTTTGTCATTTTGCAATAAAACCAAAAGGAAAAACTATTGAAAGGTATTGATACGTATTAGGTAGAGCATGCAAAATGAAGTTGTATTCAAACATTTGAAATGTATTTGAAGGCCCAGCTTTCTGCAGCAGTGCATTCAACAGCCCCTGAGGCCAATTGTTCAGCTGATGTGAATCAGTGTAGATTCAGTGGCACCACTGCAGCCATGCCAGTTTACACCAGTTTAGGATCTGTCCATTCCAATCTGACCATGGCTCTGCTGTTGTGTTTAATTTTTTCCAGTCCATTTGGAAAATATATCTACATAGATATAGTTATGTTTGTATACATGTATATACATACGTATTTCTTGCTCCCTAAACATTGCTCTGCTGATCATGTGTGGATGAGGAGGGCTGAGGGCATGGCATGAAGAATTAGTCCTGTGCAATTTTCTCAAACAAAACTGCTTGTTTGAAATCCCTAAATCTTTGCCTGGGGAAGGATTGCAGAGCTCACCCTAAAGCATTCCTGAGGGATGCTGTGTTTACAGCTCTAGGGGGCTTCACCCAGCAGACGCAGCAGGGAGCTGGACAGGGAGCTCCTGTTGTCCTTCCACTTTGCCCCAGCCTGCCCTGCAAAAATCATTTGTAGCAGGGAAAGGGCTCCAGGCATTGCAGCTTTTGTGTTCCTGCTCACCACTGCCATGGAAGCTGCTTGCTGAGATGAGCTCTTCTGCTCAGCCAGACAGGGACGTGTTTCCTTCTGGTCAGCTCTCTGGGAACAGCAGTCTGCACTGGGGATTGTCCAGCCCTGCCTTGGGACCAGCTGAGGGATGAATGAACCCTGTTTCCAGCGCCGAAGCCCTGCCTGCTCCTTGGGCTAATCAGATTAAGCTAAGAGTATAATCTCATTCATTTTTTTTAAATTGGAATCTGTCTTTTTTAACTTGCAGTACTTTTGCTTGCCTTTCCTTGCCTTAAATGAATCTCTTTATAAAAGCCTAGAGAGCTCCCGGATAAAATTTTCAAAGAATGCTTTGAAAATAAGTCTTAAACTCCAAGTGACTTGCTTGCTTTCTACATTTTACTCAGTATGGATAACCTCCAGTGAACTACAGTTTCTCAGAGTTTATGGAGTGCTAAGAGCACTGACAAGATTTTCAAACAAAGGAGTTGGAATCCACTAGTTTAGCCTGAGGTTTTTTTTGTCAGGCTGAAAAGCAGCCTTCCTGGGAAACTAGAAAATAGCAGGGTGTGCCACTACTAACCTCTTGCACTGGCTTACCACTTGACATTAAGCTCCAGAGATCCTAAGAGTCACGCTGCTGCATGGCCAGGTGAGCAGGATTGTTTCTGGCCATGCTTTCAGCAGGCACATGAAACACAAACACCAGCAGTGTTCTTCCCTTACCTGCTGCACAGTCTGGCCCTGTGTAGGGCCGGTAGCAGTCGCAATGGTAGCTCAGCCACAGGTTGATGCAGCGTCCCCTATTCTGGCACGGGTGGGGGTCACACCAGTCCTTTTTAGCACAGCCTGTCCTGACATTTAAAGATGATCCAGATGATACATTCTCTGGAGTAATAATATTCAAGTCTATCTCAATATCCTGAAGACAGCCTACAAATGAAGGTGCAGAATGTGTATTAAAGGTGTTCTGTAGAGAGTTGCTGTTCCCCACTGGTAAGCCGCCCAAAAACGTGCTCTGAAATGCAAACATCACCAGCTCGTTATCTACCTTAGCAGATGTTTTATTGAGACAGGATTCTACACAGGAGCTGTCAAGCAAATTAAGAACAACAGCTCTTGCCAGGGTTACCTCCACTGAATGCCATTCTCCATCACTGACATTATGTGGGATATGCAAAAGAGCCTGTGGCTGATTATTGACTTGCACGGATAAGTGTAAGTAGCCATTCAGTAGTTCCAACTTTGCAAAGGTGTTTTTCTCCCCTCGGTGAAACAGAAAAGCTGTGGCTTGCACAGTTTGGAACCTCAGGTTTATATTATAGAAAAAATCCTTTTTATGGGTCTGGGGATTCTTCAGCAAAAGGAAACTGTTTCCTTGAAAAGAAAATGTGGTTGTGGTTTCACAGTGTGTGCCAGTATACCCAGGTGAACATATGCAGCTAAATCCATGTTGGCCATTTTTTAAATGTGGGATACATATTCCATTGTTTTGGCATTGATGATCAGTACAGCCATGCAGAACTTCTGTACAGTTCCAGCCACCATAAAAAATCCCTTCTTTGTCTGCAGGTGGGCAATGGCAAGTGTAATTTCCAGGAAAATTCTCACAGATCCCACCATTTTGGCAAGGGTTCGTGTAACATTCGTTGACGTCTTCATCACAGTGAGTACCTGAAGAATAAACAAAGAATTAGGCATTCTAATTTGAATAACTGGAGCCCAAAATAACACCTATAATGATGTGGTTTTTTATTATCTTTATTATCTGTTATCTTTTATTAGAGGGGAATGCCTTGATAAATAGATGATGGACAAGTGAAAAAAATTCTTTAAATATAAAAAGACCATTCAATTGTCATGGTTTCCTTGTGCATAGTATTATGTAAACACCTAAGTGATAACCACATTTTGGAGACAAGAGCCAAATATATGGACAGATTTGATATGGATAATGTGATGAAATCAAGGCAAACATCATCAGATGGGATCAATAAATTGTTTCCCACATAACCTGTGGTAGAAACTTAGAATGCTTAGTAAGGAACTGAATTGTTTATCACATACAAAAACCACAAGAGTTGTTGCTTAATTCCTGTCCATAATACAGTATGGGGATGAGCTGGAGTATGATCTACTGGTCATTCCTCCTTTTTCATGTTCATCCAAACAGTGTAAGAACTATAGACTGTTATTCCTGGTCCCATATGAAACATCTTGGAGCAACAATCTTCAAGTGAGAGTCACAGGACTTACAAGTGATATTTGACATGGTGGGTCAGACAAGTGGGTGAACATGCCTGCAAAACGTATGTACTGCAAAAAGTACTACAGGGGAATTTTTTTACCTTCCTTTATACAAAATATAAAGCAAGAAAAGATGAAAAGAATATTCTCTCAAACATCTCAGAGCTTGATTGGTAATGAGAGCACTTCTGCAGGAGATTGTCAATACAGTCTCATATTTCCTCTTCTTCCACATATAATGCTTGGCTTCAGATATATCTGGTAAAAGGAGAACTCTTAATCTCAACTCCATTGTAATTGGATAGATGTGGCCTAAGTGGGTGTGCTGGATCACACTTCACAAAGAAAAACAAATCTGTTCCTCTTGTAAATCTAATCTATTTATCCCTCTGCACTGTTGTTCATCTATGAAGCAGTAATTACAGTAACTTCTCCCTTGAGCAATCAAGTGACCGATATGCATGCAGTGGATCAGGGAAAATCTGTTTCTCATCTCCCTTGGAAGCAGTAAAAATATCCAAATCCTTTTCTGATAACTCATGCTAAGTGCAACTCTTAACATTTCCACTTTCCTTCATAGTTATTTTAGAGAAAAATGAGAGACACTTTACAGATAGTTTTCAAACTAGTGTCACCAGCACAAATTAAATAGATGACTTTTCATCCATCCCCACAGTAAAACTGCTGCCTCTAAATCAGGTAATGAGATGTGCTGAGGCTTCATGGAGTGGCAGCTAGGTATACCGGGCACCACACCTAACTTTATGTACAAATTCACATCAGGCTTTATTTCTGTAAAAAAACACAGCCATTCCCCGCGGAAAATTACAGAGCAGCATTCAGTCACAATGAATTGCTTCAAATAGCAGTAGATAAGTGTAGTTACTCAGGCTAATTCCTTGCCTGTCCACTTTATTCAATCATAAGTGTAACTGGACCCATCTGGGAGAGTGGTAAGTACAGCAGAGCCAGGAGGGAAGTGAGAACTGGGAGAGATTTGGTTAAAAGATTAGCCTGAGTAAAGCAGTCACAGCAGGTACACAAGAGTCTCTCTCTGCAGCCATCCAACTCACTCATCAGTCCTCAATTAAAGCATACACTGATTTTCCCCTTGAAGCTTCAGGCTATTGAGCACAGCTAGTGCCATCTCCCTGGCCTGGCAGTGGGGTTTTGCTGCAGCAGTCTCTCTCTGTTTTCCAGCCAGACTCATCTTTATTCCAATGAGAAGTGTCTGTGTATACCTTAATGTGCAGTGGCATCTGGCAGAAATGTGACTCACTGGGGCTGACTTTCTCCAAGTGAAGTGCAGTTCTCAAACCATTCCTGACTGGGGGCCAGAGCCATGTCTGCTTTGACCAGTTTGTGGAAATTTCAGAGTTAGCAACTTGTTCTGCTTTTGCTATTCCTGTATACGAAAAGTGAAGTTACTGTGAGCTGTTTCCTGATTTGATCAATGTTTTAGAACATCTCCTGCCTGATACTGCTCCCTTCTCTGCTCTGCCATCGAGAACAATGTGTCCTTGAGTCTTTTACAGAGCCACTTAAATACACAGATTTCATAGTAATTTCAGTGTCTCAGTACAATGCTTATATTTTAAGTAGTGATATGAAAAATACATTGCAAAATATTTATTTTATTGGGTTGTGAATATAGATATACACACATGTATGCACTTACATATATAGGCCACTATTTCATAATAAGATTAGCACAAACGCAAATATAGGTCATACCAAAAGACAAATAATAAGTCACTTTTTTGTATCAAGAATAAATAAATCAGCTGTTCTTGCAAGTGATGCTGATACTGCTTGTTATCTGCTGATTGCTATGCAAGCAAAGACCACTGTCAGTCAAGATAAAAGCACTCTAGATAAAAGGATTAGTCAATATTTATAGAACTGTATAAGCAGTTCAAATAGCTCAGGTTGGAGATGTTAGCATGCAAAAAAAGAATTCTCAAAAGATGTGAGATATACCAAAACAAGTGCAGACGCAACCATTTTTTTTCCCAGTGGTTACATGCATTAACTCTGCTAAGCATATTCTTGTTTTTAAGGGGAAAAGTAGAGTAGAATCATATAGCACTTTATCTTCTAAATATATTACACACTAACATAAAATTTCAGATAATGTGAATATTTCTAAAGATAATTACTTTTCCCACCTGTGAAGTTTTGGGTTTTTTTCAAAACAGAGATGAAACAGTTCCTTTGATTCAGTTTGATAGCAACATTCATCTGTCTCCTTTTTCCACTTACACATTATTACTATATGGTGGCTATTTTCTGTTTACCTCTTAATTAAACTCTCAAAATTAAACTTTCAAATTTAGCAGCAAAGGTTTCCTGCAGAAGCAGGATGACAAAAGCAATTATTCAAGCATAATTATGCTGAATGCCACTGATTTTCATTTTGATTAAATAATTATAAAAGTATTATCCAAATGACACTTTTGATACACACCTTTGGTTAGAAATCTTACTGCTTACTGCCTTTTGCCTTTCCAGTCCCCTGACACTACATAAATATCAAGAAACTACAGGCGAGCAATCTGGTTAGGTTCTACACATTCACTACAGTCTAAGTGCACAGTCAAATTCACAAAAAGAAAATATTTACCTGTAAACATTGTCATTAAAATGATGTAAACTTGTATCCTAGTTGCAACCATCTTTTTCCACAGGAAAATTTCCGAAAGAAAAAGATCGTTTAGCACTTAAGCAGTTGACAGAGTAAATTTCTGTAAAATTCAAAGCGGTTCTTAGTATAAAGGCTTCCTTTCCAGGATTAGCTTGCTCCACTTCTGTACCTGCTGATGTAGTCTGATGGTGTATTTTGCCCAAGCCAGATCAACAAGGCTTAAAGTAAGACCCATTAAACTGCTTACACAATAGATATGTATCCTATTTAAATTCTTTTTTCTCCAAGTTCGTGCTCACACTGACTGTTGTTTGTGTTTCGCAGAAGTGCATTTTATCAGGATCCATTCAAAACTGATTGGTCACTTTTTATTTTTTTTTTGTTTTACAAGGTGTTTTTGTTTTTTAAGACTTTCTTTTCCTTTCGAGAGGTTTGTTAATCCAGATCAACTCTGTCATGGTCACTGTCATTCAGAGAAACTGTACATCTCAATAAGCAGATCGAAAGGATCTAAAATTTGATCCTGTTTCTTCATTTATAAAGTATTTTTTTCTATATTTCTACTTAATATATCTTATATATCTACTTAATGGAAGTCTGTGTAGATTGAGTGTCCTAAAGACATGTAAAAATTATTTACTGAAACATTTTTTTTGTTCAGCAACACATTTTGATTTAGACCAAGTTTAATGAGGGGAAAATTGAGTTTGGGAGATTTAACTACTTATTTCTGTGATAATTTTAGCAGCAGACATTATTTTTGTCACTTACACTTATCAACTTCTTCTTCTAACTCATTTATTCACTAATTAGGAAATTCCTAACCTTGTGTCACATTTGGGCTTAGGTTCACCAAACGACTCGTACACAAAGCACAATTTTGGATTAATTTAATCTGCAGTTCACAATTGGTTTTATGGAGATGCTCAGAAATGTGCTGCTTCTTCCAGCCTCTGACACAGGCATCGAGTTTTCCTACAATACATTTAAATACTAAAGAGTGAAAATTTCACTCAGACTCTTGGAAAGGTGAGTAAGGCAGCTTTAAACAAAATGAAGTTGATTTTGGTAAGTTAGTGTGAATGCACTTGATTAGTAGTGCTTATCAGGCATCTTGTGCAGCAATTTGATGTTCAATGTTCATGGCACTTTATTTTGAATATTGCAAGAAGTTGGAGATTCTCAGTAACAGTCATTCTTTTGGCAATGTGAGTGTGACAACAGGATTCTGAGGGAAGGTTGTGACAGACACAGAGCCAACAGGTGGGGACACACATCTGCTCCTACAGCTCAGTGACCACACGGGGCTGGTGGCACACTGAGACGGGAACTTCAGAGCAGGGTACTCAGCAAACGGCCCCAAGCCCTGCCAGAACCACTGCTGGGAGTTTGAACAAACTTGCCAGGAGCAGAGACTCTAATTACAGTCAGATATTGTGCTTAATAACATTTTCATAGACAAACCAAGGAGAAAATTCCATGTGAAACCACCATAAAGTAGGTATAACACTTGTGTAATCCTGCCCAGAAAGTAATTGTCAGAGGTTCCCTGTCAAACTGGGATTTGATTATGGTTTGGGATTGTCCTGGCTTTGCTCTGATTGGTGTTTTCATAAAAGATGTGGATGTTGGCTCAGAAAACTTGCCTAATACGTTGTCTGATAAAGCAGGATTAAGTAAAGCATTTGAGTTTTTTACAGATAAAATGACCTTTATAGGTGAACATAAGAAATGGGAGAAATGGTCTGAAAAAGATTGTGTTCAATTCTGGAAGAGCTCACTCAGTTTCTGTAGTCTAGGCTAGGATAATCAGCAATCAGTTTCAGTCTACAATGCTTCAGTTTCGCTGAGTCCACTTTTAGTTCTGTAGTGCAAGGAAGATTTGGATCAATTAGGAAGAATTCAAGGAAAGCAATGAGAATGACCACAGGTCGAGAAAAAATGGCTTTTGAGAAAAGTTTAAAAAGTAGAGCTGTTCAGTCAAAAGACAAGCAGAGGAAATGGGACGTGGCAAGAGTTTTTCAGCATAGAAAAGAGAGCACTCTGTGCCCTGAGACCACAGCAAACAGGTGAAAAAGTCACAGGTTTGGCATGCACAAACCAGGTCACACTGTAAGAAAATATTTCTAATGATAATAAGATGACAAAGCCTTTGCATATGATGCCCACTGGGAACTATAAACTCTTATCCTTAAATATTGGCTAGAGACAAAAATGCAGTGAGACACAAGCCAGCAGATGCTGCCTTAGACCTATAGACAGTCCAAATGATCCCTTCCAAGTCTATTTTTCCATGGTTTTGTGCCTCCCTTGAATGAAATAATTCCCAGCAATTGAGCTGTGGGTGTGTCAAACTATACAAACTATATCTTTGCACATACATGTATGTCTACACATACAGGTATCAAATGCAAGCAGGAGTAAACCTTGGAGAAACTCAGATTGTGTCATCCCCTTTAGAATATACTTTATGGAAGACAAAGAGTTTGCAATAGCACTCCCTCCACCTGTATTTTAGAATTTTGGAAATGTCTGTCATAAAATCCTACCCCAGGTGCAAACAACTCTCTCTTCAAGGGACTCATTAATACTGAGGCCAACAGAAAGATCTGACAGAGCACATATTCTTCAGGGCCCCAGGTTTTAGCAGACAATCATGAAAATTCTAACTTTGCCACATCTGTGCAGATAATTGCAAAGAGATAATTACTTTTTGCTAGAAGGAGGAAATGCACATTCATGAGTGAGTAAGCATAAGGAAATAAATTGACCATCTTTGTGTCATCGTAATTAAACCCCATGCTTGTGGGTATAAATCAGCCACCATGCAGGTCAGGAAGGAAGTTTTACTCTGAGGTACCTCAGTGTAGAGCAAGTGAAGGATATTTAAATGGATTTTTTTTTCACCTATTTTTCTTCAGTAAAGAACTGGCTTACATTTGATACTGAACTTAATGTGAACAGTGCTCTGATCTTGCATGGCAATTTCTGTTGCTCTCCTGGCAGGAAAAGCTTGTGTAAAATGAAGGACGTAACACAGAGCAGAGCTGGAGCGTATGAAAAACAGGATTTTTTAAAATAGTAGGATAATAAGCATTTGTTAACATTGGGCTAATTTGCACATGATACCTTTCACACAGAACTCTGATTTTGTAACGTAGTAAGACCTTGCTAGTTATTCCTTTATTGCAGACAAATTCACTATTCTGCTATTTTTTCTCTTGCCATTTGAAATGTATGTATTAAGTTAATACAGGCTAGGAAAAAAAAATTAAAATAGAAATAGAGCTGAGTGGCTTGGCTTAATCATTAAATATGTCACTCTAGCTGAGGGATATGGAATTCATAATGTGCTACATTCAGAATGGCATGCTGTAATTCAATCTTTTTAAATGTTGCTGGCTCGAAGCTTCATAGACTAGTTTGAATTTTCAGTAAAAATGAATTTTTTTAAAGTAGTAAAAACCCCCAATCCCTTAATCTCTTCAATCAGTAAAGGTTTTCTGAGAGCAAAAGTACTTGGAAATGTTTTTCCACTTGTTTCACGTGTTTTGTCACACCTAAAATAGTTTTCATTTGAAAAGGAAAAAAAAATAGAGAAGAAGAAAACCGTGTACATGCCATAGGTGATTAGTTGTTTAGTGAGATCTGGTGTGTTTGTTTTATTTTAGGAATATTGGAACCAGGCGTCTGGGCTGAGCTTGGCTGCAGCCCCCGGGTGGACGAGGCGGCCCCGGGTGAGCGCAGCCACGCGCGCGGCACGGCCAGGGGTCAGGGGACACTGCCAGCCCAGGGCCAGGGCACGTCCTGCAAGGCAGCACAGCAACTCTCCTGCCTGCTGCCTGCACCTCCAGCCCCTCCTTCAATATGCACAGCCAGCCATGTGGATCCAATTGTGGGATTAGGATCTGAATCTGGAGTAAAGAAAAACTTGTTGAAGAAATACGTCCCTGCGTGGCACTCATTTTGAGTGATGGAGGCAAGGGAGAAAATCAAATGGTGGCAGCCCAGTTTCCCCAGGCTACTTCCCCCTGGAGTGGGTTTTCTGGCTGCACAAATGTGTTGTAGCTATGGCCATGCTGAGGGTATGAGATAGGAAGGGGAGCAAAGAGGAGGGAAAGCACAACAGGGTGTGACAGGTTAAAGTAGAAAAAGGTGGTGGGAAAAAGGGTAGGTAAGATTTTGGAGTGAAAGATGTGACTGGGAAAAGGAAATAAAAACATGAGAATCAGTGGTAGCCCCGAAGATACTTGTGTTGGCATTTGAGACAGAATTCTTGTTGGACACGTGGGCTTTTGGGGGGTAGTAAGAGAGCAGAGTACATGTGTGTGGCCATCCATCTATTAAAGATATGTGAGGGATGCTAAGAAAGACTCAGATCCTAGATAAAGTCTACACAGAGATCTGGGCTGAAACGGAAAGTGGGAAAAGGAGACCGTGGGAGTAATACCAGAGACAAAAAATTTAGAAAAAAAATAGCCATAGATTTTTTTTGGTAATTAAACAGCTGTGTGCAGAGCAGAGAAGTCATTTCACAAAACACAGATGATTAGGACAGAATAATAGAAAAATTTACATTGAAAGGGACCTTCAAAGGTCATCATCTGGTCCAGTGCTCCACTCAAAGGGTCAGGACATCATCCAGAAAAGAAATTTTAATAACAGGTTTCAGAGAATTTGTTATTTTGTACCTAATTCTGGACCAGGTATTTAGAAGCCAAAGAGAGATATTTGATGTTTTGCTTTCCAGTATAGGGATTTTTGGTATGCTCTGTAAGTTGGAAAAAAGAATATGTGTAATTCAGGAATTTTTCTACCTTTTAGAAAACAGTGGCAAGACTGTCAAATTCAAAGCATTAATGATCTGATTTGCATTTTCTGTAGATTTATGAGCTTGTACATTTAGATGATGTGCAGTTGAACTGAAGTATATCCAGTGGGATGTTAAAACAACCAGTACCTTTGAGTTGTTTAATTAGCTCATACAAGGTCATGTTTCATTGAATTGAAAATCTGTTTGGAGCAATTTGGAATTAGAAAACAAATTATTTTTCTGTCCTGCAAACACTGAAGGGCTTTAAAAGAGTGCTTGCTGTTGATGAGCACACCCATTGAGAAATGTGTGCAGTGTCTTGTCTCCCCTAAAAGGGATTTTCTACCTTGTCTCTTGTTGGCTGTTTCCTATTTGTTTTAACTGAGTTAGGCAAGCACAGTCACTGTGCTGTCTAGTGTGAAACAGCTTCTGCCCTGGAAATGGCACTCTGGAAAATTCAAGTCATTTGCAGGATTTTCTCATTTTGTTATAACTGATGTGAATCTCCACAACATGCAAAAGTGACTGTGGTTACATAACTTCATTGTCAGTCCTTATTGAAACAAAGTGAAATAGCCAAAAGGCCAGAAAATCATAGTTTAAATTGGGCCTATAGAGTTTCATCAATAGTAGAGATGTGAGAATAGAAAAATGTAAAATATCAGTGGGTGAGTGCACATAACGTTTATGCTGTGTGTATTTTGAGCTGTGCACAGCATAACTGTATAAAGAGCATGGCTATGCTGTGTATAATCACATTTCTCTATTCCTAGAGTATATGTATTTACATTATTTATTATCACTTTAAAAATAGAAAAAAATCTGAGCTTTTTATGCTTAGTTATCCACTTTTTATTATTTTTATGTGTGTTTTCTTTCCTGATGGGGAGTTTCCTGGAGTATATTACAGGTATGAGATTTAGCTAGATTAAATCTAGTTTTTCTATGTCTTTATGTGTTACAGTTAACTTCTTTAGCTGTGCAGACTTTTCCGCAGTAGAGCATTTAAATAGTTTTCTTTATTTGCTACTACAAGCGGTGATTTACCATGATGCTCTGGCCTCACAAACAGGTCTAATAACAGATTCTGAACCCTCTTTGTTAAGGAAAAATAGTGCCACAGGACAGAGGCTACAGCCCTAATTGTATTGATCATTATAATTCTCTGTATTAGTGTCATGTTGTTAGCACAGCCAGACTCGAAGAATTACAGCAGTGGGAGAGCAATCTGAATCAGATCCACCAAATCTACTTCTAGCAGTTAATTATCAGCATAAATTAGCTGTCTATACCAGGTTTTTATTCTTCTCTCCAAGACTGTTTATTGGAAGTGCAAAGTTCATTGTCAGCCAGGGAAAGAAAGTGTTTTCCTTCATCTGATTCTCCTTACACAATCAACAGAAGTCATTTTCTAAGTTAATTCAAATGTTTTTAAAGGGATCAGCATCCAGGTCATCAGTAAAAGGCTAGCTTAACTTCTTTGAAATTCTCCTTGTACCTGAAAAAATCAGTCCAGGCACCTAAGCAGACGCAGGCTGTGCCTTACTAGAGTCACCTCTGAGTTTATTTCAAACAGTGCCAACGAGCAGACATAAAAATACTGGGCTTTATCACTTGTTCCTCTTATTAGCAAACACGGTATAATTAAGAGCTAGATGCTACAGGGAACAATTAGTGTAAAAGCTTTTATGTAGTATATCACATAAAATTAGTTTCAGTGCTCACTTTATCAGCTTATTTTTATTACTTAAAATCCCAACATATTCTTTATGTCCTTGAGAAGACCTTAGACCTGGGACTCATCAGTGCTAATTAATTGCCAGTAAACTGCAAAATTCCGGGTTTGTGCTGCCATTCAGAGGGACCTCAGCAGGCTAGGGAAACAGGTAATCTTCAGGAAGCTCATGAAATTCTGCAAAGGGGTTCTCCCCCCAAGTTCTGCACTTGGGGACAGAAAAGCCCATCCAGCAGAAGCTGGGGTCAGCTGGCTGGAAAGCAGCTCTGCCATGCTCTGAGCAAGGAGGGCATGGGGCAGACATGGGCCCTGGCAGCAGAGAGGACCAACAGACTCTTGGGCTCTGTTGGGAATTGTGTTGCCACAGGTCGAGGCAGGTGACTCTTCACCTCTGCCCAGCACCAGGGAGACCACACCAAGCCCAGCTCTGCTCTCCCCAGGTACCAAAAGGGAGCAGGTCTGGCCAAGGGCCCTGAAGGGGTTAAGGAATGGGAAGGTCTGTCATGAGGAGACACTGAGAGAGCTGAGGCTGCTCAACAGTTGAAATAAAAGCCAGTTTTAAAGGCAAGAGGGAGCCTGCCTTATTAAAATATAATATATAAATTTCACCCCAATTCACCAGTTCCTTCCCTGTGTATTGCCTGACCTTGTGAATGTGGCTGCTCTCATGGATGGAATTCTTCTCAAGTCATGGTCACATAAGTGTGACTCTCAACTGTATAGATGTCCTGCTTTCAATTTCAAAAAGCTGTATCTTGTAAAATAATTCTTTTTAACAACCACAGGTGAGAAATCTGGCACATAATTGTACTGTAGAAGTTAAGAATATTCCTTGCTCCATTCCCCCCGTACACAGCTTTGGCAGTATTAGTCCAGGAAGGTTTAGGAGATTATGTGTACATGACAACCCAGAGGATTTCCATCATGGTGATTTTCCTTCCAACCCTTTTTTTGAAGAGCGTAATGAACCTATGACAACAAGCTTTATTCTCTGAGGAGCCTGACATTGCTTCTGTTTAATGGATCAGCCAGTTTGTGATACACCAGCTCTAGACACTTTCTTCCCCATGTCAGGCTGGGGTACCTCTTCAATATTTCCCATCTGTGCTGACCTGTGTGATCAGGAGGTCATGTCCTGAAGTCAAACCCAGAATCGAAACACTCACTCCTACCACGGCCAGACTATTAATGCAACCCATTTAATTTACATCAACTTGGAACTTGACATTCAATTTCTCAGTGCAGAAGCAATTATTTTTAAAGGAACATGCCAACAATATTGCTTGGCTTAGAATGGTGAAAGTTCAAAAGGGTAAAAAACATTTCACACCATAAATAAAGAATTGATTATACTTGAAAACAAAGTTTGTAATTACTACTGACATTTCTGCGCCTAGATGAGGTGCCTTTTATGCTTTAAAAACTGATGTCATTCCTGCCACTGGCATTATGGGAACCTTATGTAAAGGTCTGAAATAGTCCTTTGCTGATATTTTAAGTACAAAGAGGAACACGAGCATTTTGCACAATTCCTGGGTCAAACACTTATTTTTGGTCAAGAAGTGGTGAAAAATTCTTTGTGGGTGCCTCCCTTTTGCCCAGTAGTCTGTCAGCAGGACCACTGGCATAATTAGTAAAATTCTTAATTTGTTGCTCTTGTGTGAAAGCCAAACCTACATTGTGCTAAGAAATTTTAACTAGGAATAGCCCTGTCGGGGTCATCAAATTAGTCTTTTCTACTCAAAACCATGATGCTTGTTTTCTCCATAGCTTTTACAGCCCTGGGTGGACACTGCAGCCCTGGGTGGACTCTGCATGACTGGCTGCAGACCAATGACCCTGAGCTCCACATGCAAGATCCTGCTGACCAAACTGCATGGTGCAAAAGCTGAGAAGTGCCACTGAGAATTCGGGCTGGCAAACAGTGTTCATCACAAGTCTTTGGGAAGCAGCATCTCCCAGATCAGGCTGCAATGACAGCACTGACACGGCAGAACTCACTAATGTCTCACAGATGCTGGACATGGACACCATTTCACGCTCCCTCTGCTGGCTCACAGGTACAGAAGGGATACAGAGACCCCGTTCTCAGAGCTTTGCTGGTACCAAACAAATTGCGTGCATTCACAGCAGCTGATACTTTTTTTAGCAAGGTAATACAAGGTTATGCTAAGCTGTGTAAAAACTTTAACTTCTAAGCCAAGTGATGAATGGCATTATACCATTTATATTTGATGCCTTAGCAGTTTAACAGCAGACTGAATACTTAATCTCGATGTAGGTCAATAATGTCTTCATAACAAACATGTGCAGGTTTAGCATGCAAAGATCGTGCATTTCCCACTGTCAGAAGCCAGGCATGCAAAATAATTATTTAAAAGTGAAGACCAAAAGAAACTGTCGTTATTAGCCAGCATGCTGCAAATTTTGCAGAAAGGAATGAAGACAAATCCTTGATTCTCATTTCAAAACAATCCAGCCAGAAAACTGTGCCCTTCTAAATAGCAAAAATGCAAGTTGGGGACCTTTTTAAGCGGCAAGGTTTTCTATAAGAAGAGCAATAAAGTGCTCTGAATTAGCTGTTGTGTATGTGTTTACACATGTGTGTGTTGCTTTGTGTTTTAGCACATATGTGTGAGAACACGCATTTATTCTACATGCACATGGTTCAGAACTACCAGCCCATGTTCTTTTTCTGATTGAGCTCCACCAGCTTCTCCCATGCTACCCATGAGTTCCTCTGTTATGTAGGGAAAGAGAAGCAATGCCTGCTAAATGTTTGGCTGTATAATTTAGTGCGTTTCCAATAAGCTGGATTTTAATGGGGTTCACTATGGTGACATTATTAAGGCTATTTTTGAAATCATCTGTTGGACAAAACACTGAACTATTAAATCAGGTCATTTTGTTTATCATTTGACATGTAACCTTAAATATGCCATAAATTAAAAAGCATTGAGAAAGTAAAATATATTAGTCCCATAGTGCAGGTCTTCTCTTTACTTGCCAAGCACTTTCTCCAGAGCAGTGAAAGCTGGATGTGTAGATCTAAAGGAAGTTCCTTTCTCTATGGGCAGAAGTTGTGCATCTGCTTAACTTTGCAATTTGACTGTAACTGAACCAGAACAATGCAGTCTTACACAAAGCAGTGTTAAAAAGCATATGCTCTAAAGTAACTCCTGAGATGCACAAATCCACTTCTGAAGGAGATGAGCAAAGTCCTTCTGTCAGTTTGGTGTATGCAGTACCTTTGATTTCACCTGGGTTTGTGCATGGTTATCACTTAGACCACACTTTAAACTCAACTTTCATTAGTGGTAGCCTGTGCCATCAGATGTATAATGCTGCTGGGCTGGGGAAAACCAAGAAAGAAATGAAAGGGCCAGAGAGATTTTTCAATAGAGAAAGACAGAACTGAGCTGGTTCATAAGCTCAGTCAAGAGGTAGCAAAATTGGATTGTATAGAGGCTATAAATATATGAGTTATGCCAATTAAAAAGACTAGGAAATGTTTATCCAGAGATTTAAGAAAGAAATCAAAAAGGTAAGTAGGCAGTGCTTGAAGAAGGCCCCAGGAGGAAAATTCTTACTGGATAGACTTGATTTAACAAGTAGTCAATCATATGATGGAATGACCTACCAAGAATGAGTGTCAGGAAAATAACAGGTGTTTAAAAAGCATTATTCCTGATGCCAAACAATATCCAACTCCCTTATTTAATTTTTTTTTCTCTAAGCATTTTCTGCCAGGTACTGGACGCACTAATTCACTAAATCTAAGGACATTATCTGTCTGTGTGTTGCAAGGTCTGGGAGCTTATGGATTAAAAGCCATTCATCCACTCCTCCTTCCCTTCAAGGAAAAAGCTTTTCATGCTAAAAAGTGTTTATGTGCAACACTGTTTAAAACAGAGAGATGTGCCAGATTCAAAATATCCACTGCTTCCAGGCTCTGTCAATCACACTGGACTACATTATACAACTTAACATATCAGTGCAACTAGAGAAAATAGATCATGGTAATGATGGGTCAGCTGCCAAATTTGAAAGCACAAAATTCTATACATGTTCTGAAAATAATAATGGTAGATGCTTCCTAATGTTTGAATATCATATATTTCTAACTAAATAAAACCCCCCAAAACATCTGACCTTTGTGCACTCCTTTGGGGCTGAATAATGCAGAAGTGATGGCTAACATGTCTCTGCATTCCTAGTTGCAACTTGCAACAAGGAGAGAGATGGTAAATCATATTTCTCATAAAAAAATGCACATAGATATCAGGGCTCTAAATGTCTACATGTCAGTCCCAGTGCTACAAACCAGGTAGGGACCTAATTCTGTAAAGAGTTGTCAAGAAAAGCTCGAGAGTTCATTTCCTAATGATCATGGTTCAGCTTTTACAAAATTTTAACATAGAGTGGCATTACCAGTAAAAATACTTTTCTGTGAAAAACTTCCCTTGTATAATAGGAATAACAGGGACAAGCTGAAATTTTCAATAAAGCTGAATTTTATTTCAGTAAGAGGAGCCCTCTGCATAGTCAGTGCCCATGTTGGGTGCATATTTTGTTTCTAGGATCTAAAATTTTGTTCCTAGGATCTGAAACTATTTCAGTCTCTATTTGGAGCACATGAATTGTGCTCTGATCTGATAATGATGTACAAACACATCCTTCATGGGCTGTGAGATTCCACTATTCTCCAAAGTAATGTCATTCATTACAATCCTATTGGACCTTATTCTATTTTTCTGAAGTGTGGATAATGCACAAACATTCAGCTTCTAGTGAGGTGAAGCCCAGGCTGCAGAATATTGTGATCACAGAAATGTTTTCAGGTGTTATTAGTAACACTTAGGGACATATGCTACTCTTTTCTGATTCTTTAACCAGTGGTAAACACTAGGTAACCATTGTAAGTAGAGTCAATACCTTCAAGCATTCACTCTCACAGTCTGCTGCCATACAGGGGGCAAGTTAAGTCATAAGAAGATTAATTTTTGCCAAAAAAAAAAGCCATTAGGCTTTCATAAAGTGTCTCAAGATATGGGCTGTTAAGGAAAGAGCTGTCACGAAAAACACAAGTCAGTCTTAGTTGCTGCAGTGATTTATATGGTGAAAGAATGTAAAAATTACACTTTCTTTTACTAAATAGTATTTCTTAAAATTGTTCAAGAGGAACACTACCTGCAGCAGAAATGAAATTGAAATGTCCCACTAGTTCTGTCATGGTAACTGATAAAGGAATGGCAGATTCATAAATTCTTCCAGCTCCAACCCAATTTCAGTGCTGCCCACAATGTTCTGAGGTATTGCTGCCCTTGCATGGCCATTGCCGTACACAGTGTGTGAAATGTGAGCTCAGGCTTGGCTTTCCTTCTGGGGAGCTATCCAGAAAGAGTAATAACACTCACCTAACAGTGTGCTTGGTCTAAGCATGTGACAAATCATTAGTGCTTATTGCAAAGAAAGCAGTTTGATTGTGAATAAAGAGACAGGCAAGAAACCAGGGAGCATGCCTCATTCTTGGGACCTGAAAGCATCTGCTGCCCCCTGGAATAGACCACAGATCAGTGATACAGGATACACTTTGTCTTTCTAAGAGAATATTCCAACCATTTCCAAAAATTAAGAGAAAAGGAGAGCAAGAAAAACTCTGTGACAGAAATAGAGGAGAAGCCAACTGAGAAGGAATCAATTCTGATGACTGTGTGAACATCTCCTTACCAGGACACTACACACTGAAGAAATGTTAAATAGTATTAGTGGGTAGAATCATTAAAAGCTTGTCCAAATACTCTTTCAAGATCAGAGACTTTGGCAGAGCTGGAAAAGTACTCTAAAGTGCTAATTGTCTGTTTGGTGCAGAGTTTTTACAGGCAGTAGGTGCCTGCCGGGCCCTGAAGGCATCCTGTGCTGGTCCAGCCCATGCCTAAGCTGGCCATGGAATGCTGGAGCTGTTGGAGACTGGCTGGGAGTAGGGACAAGATCATCTCCTTCCCCTGTGCTTTTGACCACAGGGACACGTGGAGATCACAGGGGCTGGGACAGAGCTAGGGCAGCACTGCAGGTCTCTCTAGGAAAGCAGTAACTTTGCCATGCTCAGAAAGAAGCCACATTTTTCATGTGGGGCTATACATCTGCCCAACAGACCAGCCGAGCTGGTTTTGTAAGGGAACATTTCACAGCAGTCCAACAGTGAGAAAAGGCTCCTATACTCACTGTGAATGGAGTTTGGGCAGTGAGGAAGGGTGTTTGCATGCCAATTACAGCTTCTCTGTGGTTCCAGAGTGGTAAGAAGTTCAGAGAGAGAGAGCGAGATCTCAAGCCCTAATTCTGTTTTTCAGCAATTCATGTGTGTAGTGCACACAAATGTATTTGGAATTTTTCCTTAAACCAGCTAATTGTGATGGGTATTTCCTGGTATCAACATTTTCTTTGTTGAAGCTTTGCTTGTATGGGAATAATGATTAGCCAACAGTACCTGTTAATTCTGAGTTGCTGTCTTGCCTGTGGGAGAAGCCTGAGTCCCACTGAAAAGAGGAGTAGCACTCTTGAAAGCTTCTTATCTTCAAAATTTCTTTTTCTCTCTGTCTTTTCTCCTTTTGTATCCTTATTCTTTCTGTGATCAACTTATTCTAAAGTCTCAGAATCAGAGAAAATAACCCTTTAAACTGTGATGACAACCATGAATTAACCCAGTGTAATGGAGGAAGGATTGACTACCATGGTGTGAACAGCTGAAGGACAGATGAGGAAATAAAGGAAAACATAAAATTTGGATTTTGGAGGTGAGATCTTTATTATACATCTGCTTGATTTAATTTTTATAAGTCATATTGCTGTATATAGCTGAGGATGGCAGCTGTGTGATCATTGTGCTGATGATTAAGGTCTAAAAAATAAAAGAATGGCCATAATTGTTTTTATTAGTTATAAAAATGTATGTATGTATTTTAAGCTTCCCAAGGTAGTGGTAATGGGCTAGTGCCTACAGTCCTACCCACTACCCATAAATAATATTTATGTCTGTCCCACACTTATGTCAGAGGTCAGAGGAGAGGAGGATGGCTGGCTCAGTCTGTCCTGCTCTCTGGTGGGTGCTCTGCCCACAGCAGCACCTACAGACATGCAGGGCGATGGAAGCTCTGTGTGCTCTATGTTTCTGTCACCCTGGCTTGAGTGCAGAATGAGAGCCCAAAAAATTTAGTTTCTAGGTACTGGTCCCATGATGTTCCCAGTTCAATGTCTGGCTTGAGGTTTTCTTTCCTTAGCTGAGTGTTCAGCACTCTCCCATACTGGCCATTTATCTGCCTCATCTTCTGGCTCTGGGAGACAGTTTCTTTCCCCCATGCATATGGCAGGAATTCAGTATGCATACGACACCAGTCTGATCATATCATTTTCTCTTGCAGTAGTCCAACAGGCTGGGAAAAGGGCCAAGAAAATTTAAAAGGGAAAAACAGAAAACAAGACAAACGAAAAGGCCAAAAACCATTTAGGAATTCCTGATGCCAAAGCAAGCAGCAGTGCTGGTGGCACAGCTGGCACACAGCAAATAACAAGACACCAGCAGTGGCCAGGCCCTCAGCAGCCAGCACTCGTGTGTGACAGCAGGCACCCTGGAGTGGGCTCTGCTGCTCTCATCCTCACTGTGCTGAAGGAAAATCCATGGGCTTCATCCCTGCTCCTGGCACTGTCTCCCTGCCTGGGGACTGAGGGCAGCACAGCTTTTTAGGCACAGGAAAATCCATGGGCTTCATCCCTGCTTCTGGCACTTTCCCCCTGCCTGGGGCCTGAGGACACACAGATTTTTTAGGCACAGGGAGCAGGACCTGCCCGCCTGGCACACTTGCTGCTCCTTGGGCTCTGCTCCACCCTGGAATGTGTCACTTGGTAGACCTTGCAAGTACAGAAGCTCTCTAATTTTGACATGGTGTTAAGTTTATTACAACCTGGTGAAATGAGTCACTACCAAATCCATAGCTCTGCCTTTCTCCTTTCTCACAGGTTTTCATGAGCAAAATGAAAAGTTTAACCTTTCAAATAACAGCCTTTTTAACAAACGTGCAGTGCTAGAGCAATACAATATATCCACAGTATGAAAGGACACGGTTCTAGGGTAACTATTGCCTTTACCTCGCAGCAACAAATCACAAGACCTTTAAATGAAAGCCCAATTTATTAAAAGTACTGTTGTGCTAGGGGGCCAGCATGCCAAGGTAATATAAAAAAAGCTGGGGCTTGCTACTGCAGTAGTACTGACACCTCTTGAAATCTGAGTATCCACAAACACTGATTTAAACGGGAATGGGAGAAGTTTAACCCTTTGTAGAACTTGTGCAGAAATTTTCTATCTTGGATCTGGATAAGGAATATCTAATGTCCTCAAGAGTTTCTAGCAGACATAAAGCATCCAGACTGGGATTTATGTATTTATTGTTATGAATCAAATTGTCTAAATAGATAGATTTTGCAGATT
This sequence comes from Catharus ustulatus, assembly GCF_009819885.2. Taxonomy (NCBI): domain Eukaryota; kingdom Metazoa; phylum Chordata; class Aves; order Passeriformes; family Turdidae; genus Catharus; species Catharus ustulatus. The sequence continues at coordinate 24,197,909 of NC_046229.1, forward strand.
TGATCCTTTTAAGACTTTCAGTAGGACTTACTGTTTTTCAAGTCACTTGAGAAATCACTATCTGTAACAAAATACTGCCAGGTACTATTTATTACTTTCTTCCAGTTTGTGAGGGAAATATTTTATCCTGACATAAGCATGTGTTTAAGTTCCATTATCTCCTGCCCTTAGATATAAAACTGTAGTCCAAAAGGTGGATATTCTAAGTTTTTTAGTTCAGTTACACTAATTTGTTTTTGCAATCTTATCCAGTAAGTTCAAAGATGCTTGGTTACATATTGGCAACCATCCTGAGTTTGATTAGATTTTGGATCAGGCCCTTGCAATGCAGGCTATATGGATTATTATTTCTGCATATATATTATATTCTGCATATATATTACCTGCTCTGGTGAAGTATGATTTCAACGTTATATGAGGGCTTTACTGATGATAGAGGCATAACAAAATTAATGTGGTTTATTAAATAAAGTCTCTGTCCTGTTGCAATAGGAATCTGAGGGGTTGTACTTAAAGCTCATAGAGTAATTCAGGTGTTAAAGCTGGAAAAGCTCCTGAGTTTCAACTGCAGAAATGTAGGATTTAGGGTGTCAGTGAAATACACTGATACCCAGATGAAAGGATCTGACCTTTTTTCCAGGAGGCTGTTAGTTCTATCTCCATTAGATAAGCACCATATAGCAAATGGTCCTGATCAAGGACTCACCTGCTACCTTGAATCATACTACTGCTATCACCTCTAATCCTAAATCTTCTTTAATTCTAATTTAAAACTATGCGCTTATTTATCATTTGGCTATAATTGGAGAAATTGATTGTCCGGATCAGAGGTAAACACTTCCAGTCCTGCCAATAGGCTTTTTGTGCTGAAGTTTCTGACATCCAAAGAGGCTGAAGCTCATTTTGACCACTTTTTATTTTCAGGTTACCTGGGAGAAGGAGAAAGACTAGAGAGAAATGTGCAGTGCTCTTACTACAAAGTGTCTTGTTAGAGATTATGGTCTTCCTGCCAAGGTGTGGGCAAACTGTTTAGTAAGAATAACTATTTTGTTGGGTTTTTTCCTCAAGAAAATTATATAGATAGCATCCAACAGGATGTATATAACTAAACTTACTTATGGTTGTTAAAACTGTAATTTAATTTGAATACTGAGTCAGTAGACATTTCAGGGTCTTTAATACTTTCTCTCCCTCATGCTTTGGAGAGTCCTGCACTGTGAATAGTGAGATTACGGATTGAAAAATTGATTTGAGATTGATATATTTACACACATTCTGACACACTTTTTTTTCCAGACCATTTAAGAGTTTCAGGCTGGGGGAAGGAAGTCCTCCATATGACCAAAACCCGTAGAATCATGACCCAAATCAGGCAAACAAGCCAGGTGAAGGCAATTAATAAGGAAATGAGAGGACAAAGGACGGTTAATCAACAAAACACACCTTTCTGTTTGTCTCACAGAGCTTAGAAGTTTTCAAATTAGGACAAGAGAGGAGGAGAAGAAACTGAAGGTCTGGACATCACTGAAAGGAGGTGAAGAGAAAGCAGTGGCATGATAAGAGGTAAGGGTGCTTGGGACAGCCTGAGTAGAAACCTTATATTATGGTGTCTGAGGCAGAACAAAAGAACAACAGCAACACTTAGTGACAGGATAGGGAAGGACAGTTAACGGGAAGGGCAGGAACAAAAACAAGTCTCGATGCCACTTTGAAGAAAAATAAGTAGTCAGAGTGAATGCTGTGGTCTCCATAAGCTTTTGTGCTTGTTATATTGGAGACAGCAGTCACGCATTTCACATGACATGAAGTTCATAAGCTGCTTGGGAGATGAATGGAATGAGAAATTGAAGGCTGGTTAAATTAATACAGCTATTAATTATTTTTTTCCTTCAGAAGGAACAAGCGGGTGGAGCTGACAGAACAGTACTGTAGCCCCAGAAGCACACACATAATTCAAACCCGAGTGGTTCGCAGCTGTGCTAAATAGCGCTGGCTGTGGTAGGATAAAGGAGGGTCTGGACGCATCTCTTTCAGGATTACAGATCGCTGTCAATCCAGCTCTTTCTGCTGTGAGGACAGAGCTGTGCACACAAGTGGAGGTTGTTTTGCTGCAGGCAGAACGGGGCCAGCAGCGGTACCGAGCGCTCTGTGGGCTCAGGCCCAGCTCTGACCCTGCCCAGCGGGACCAAGCGCTCTGTGGGCCCAGCCCAGTGGGACCAAGTGCTCTGTGGGCTCAGCCCAGTGGTACCAAGCACTCTGTGGGCTCAGGCCCAGCTCTGACCCTGCCCAGCGGGACCCAGCGCTCTGTGGGCTCAGCCCAGTGCTACTGAGCGCTCTGTGGGCTTGGGCCCAGCTTTGACCCGGCCCAGCAGGACCGAGTGCTCTGTGGGCTCAGGCTCAGCCCAGCAGGACTGAGCGCTCTGCGGGCTTGGGCCCAGCTTTGACCCGGCCCAGCAGGACCGAGCGCTCTGTGGGTTCAGGCCCAACCTGGCCCAGCAGGACGCCCTCCCCTGACCCAGCCCTTACTGGTGAAGCCCGGCGGGCAGCGGCAGATGTAGCCCTCGGCCTGGTCATAGCGGAAGGCCAGCGGCAGCCCCGGGATGAGCCCGTAGAGGCCGGCCCAGGAGAGCTCCAGGCAGTCACCGCCGGACAGGCAGGGGCTGCTGTGGCACTCGGCGATGTCCTCCTCGCAGCGGGAGCCTGCGTACCCTGCGGAGACACCGCGGTAAGGGCACAGTGACATTGTGGGGACAGCCCCCACCAAGGCAGGCCGCTCACAGCTCCATCCTCCCTGGCCTGAAACACCGCCAGGGAAGGGGCACCCTGTGCCAGGGCCTCACTGGCGTCACAACCCTTACAGTAAAGCTTTTTTTCCTAATATTTGATTTGAACCTATTCTTGGTTTGAAGCTATTTCCCCTTGTTGTGTCACCACATTCCTCCTCCACGTTTCTTGTAGGCTCCTTTCAGAAACAGCAAGGCTAGATGGTCTTTAAGGTCCCTTGCAGCCCAAACCGTTCTACATTTCTATCATTTCTATTATTTCTGTCATTCCGTGTGCTATTCTTCCCTTCCAGAGCCCAAAACATACACTGAATAGTAGCTGCACACAGCTTCAGGCTTTGTCATGTGCTAAAAGTTTTCCTCAGCTCCTTGAAGGTGTGAATGTTCCCTTGCAGCTCCCTGCTAGGCCTTGGCAGCAGGATTGGCTACTCTACATTAGTGAGCTGAGCTGTGCCGTAAAGGATTAGTTTGGGTCTTTTTTAGGCAGTAACGTGGAGATTTGTGTGGGTAACAAGGCACTGCATTGTGGTGAAATACACTCTCAGGTTGTGGGAAGGCAGAGGAGAGCAGGGAGTAAAAGTAATTTGGTGTTTATAAAGTGCTTCATTTGGAGGTTAAAGTGCTACCAATGATCCCTGAATTCTGAAAAATGTGAAGGCTTCTGCCTAATTTTCCCTTATCTGTTGCACCAAGACTCATGTAGTGCAGTAACATGGAGGCATTTTGGCCTCACAGTGCTGTCTGTGCTCCTGCACACTCAGTAAGCTCACAGACATAAACTGCTGCACAGACTTGTGGTTTGTGTGCTGATAGAGCTGTGCAGTCTCTCAAGAGCACAGGGTCTGTGTCCCCACTGGGGTGTGGGGTCTGTTTGCAAACAGCTGGTAGAGAACATAGTCTGTAGGTTTCACTGCCCACTGCCAGACAGAAGATTTTAGGCTGCTTTAAAGGTTGTGTTAATGAAGACTAAAAACAAGGTCAGCGGCAGCAGTGACGCGTGTATCACACGGTTTGAGGGATTAAGTAACTGGGAGATGGCTCCCACCTTTGACTTATCTCCTGTCCTCACACCGTAATGCCAGTGCCTTTTGTTTTGCCCGCTTCTGCTGTACAGGAGAATCCATTCTTAGCTGGAATAACAAGCACCTTTCTCAAAGGGCTCGGCCTTATGATGAGTGAAGCCCATGTAAACACAAGGCCAGAGAGGACTTTTGAGGTTATGGAACTTCGACCTTGCAACCTTTCATTTTATCAGGGAAAAAACAAAAAAAAACCCAAAAAAACCCCCAAAAACCCAACCAAAAAACTACTAGCACTCAATGAATATTTATAGGAGACCTTGGAGCTTACCTGGCCAACAGTGGCACGTGTAAGTGTCATTATGGTCCTCACAAGTGGCGTTGTTGTAGCATGGTTGTGACCAACACAAGGGAGTGAGGGTCTCACAGTGCAAGCCCATAAATCCAGTCCCGGTGCAGTTGCAGCTGTACCTGCAACATAGAATGCAATTTTCACTCAGGCTGGAAGTCAAGAGATCTGGGCTTTGTTCCCAGATATACACAGGCTTCTTGTGTAGCCTTGGCTCGCAGGTTGCAGGGCTGAGTCCAGCTTGAGACCACCATCTGGTGCTTTAGGAGAAACTGGGAACTAACAATGAGCTTTCCCCTGAAGTATGTGGTTTTGTCTGGGGAGAAAGAACTGCTTGTGAATTGGTTTTGACACAACCCTAAAATTATTGATCTTTCTTTATTCTTCTTATTTAGTTTTTGGGAGGAAAAAAGCTTGTGGCATTTCCAATGCTTTTTTTAATTTTTTTTTTTTTTGTAGGATTAATATTACCCACAAAATGAAAAGGGGGGGAGGCAGTAAGTGTGTTAGTATCCCTTCCTCTTGGACTGGCAGAAATTGAATTGGCAGAAAAATAAGGAATACTTTTTTTCCTCAACTACATGATTTTTTTTTTCTTGAAAACCAGCCTTTTATTGTTAAGTTAGAACAAAAATGTAAATTGCTTACTTAGTAATAACAACAGTAATACAACTCCCTTTGGTAGCAATGCAACTACAACATGAGTGAACAAACTGGTGTATATATAGAAATTAGCAATGTGCAGATATCAGTAACGTCTGCGAAGTTTTATGTGCAATTCTTTTCAGGAGAGCTGAGTGCTATAAAAAGCTTCATTCCTGTTCTTTGGTCATCAAGTATAAAAATAACATGTACACATCATATGAAAATACTGGCTTTTGCAAGATACAAGTTAACTGTGCAGGCTTGTATGATCTTGTGTATGATTAGTTAAAAATAATTATAGGAAACAAAAATTCCTGCTTCTATTTTCTTTTACGTTAAAGTGACACACCATTATTGTACAACTGCATTCATAGGGCATCTTGCTGAACAAGATATATAAGTATACTTGATAATTTCTGTGCTTAATATCCAAGTCTTAGACTTGGAGTAAATATATGAAGAGAAAGTGAAATTTTTTAACATAAAGCAACATCAGAGAACAACTGGCTTCTGCAGTCTAACGGACCAAGAAGTGTAAACTTTTTACTACACTGTTTAAGTGTGTGCATAAGCAGAAACTTCTGGCAGGCCAGTTTATTACTGTGTATGGATTATTCTTAAATCAGAATCAGAGATGACTTAGACCAGGTGGCATTTGAATTTCTGATATAAAAAGTAATGAGGAAGATGTGAATCAGAAAAGTAATTTTCATTCTGAGGTATGTTCTCAAACCTGAAGTCTCCTTCTTCTGAGTTTTTCCCACATTTCTCCCATGCACCTTCAGTTTGGTGTTGTTCAGCTTTGTACTGAAAGCTTCTTCTTTTCTGCCTGTGTCCAAACTACTTTTCTCTTTGGTTCAGAATCGTGGAGCAGGGAGGAATATCCAGAACTCACTGCTCTACCTGTGTGCCTTTTTCTTGGGTATATTTTAGCATTTGACACTGCTGCCATCCAGGGATTCTGGATGGTGCTCTGCTTGTGAGTAGGCTACAGCTGAGCAGGCAGATGGCTTTTTATAGTAAGAGTGATAATTTAGATGCTCTGCCTAGCATAGTCTTTTGACTTCTTTTTGGCAATCTGCAGTAAGCAATACTTGTAGAGATTCTTTCCTTTAGACTCTCCTATGGACATTGGAGCTCCTGGGAATATTTCCTATGGAAAAAAGATATGGAGCATGCAGAGGTGTCCTCTATCCATAGGCACTCTAGGTTTTGTAGTCCAGCTAAGTCTGTTAAGTGTGGAGTTTCAATAAGAATGTTTATTTATGTGAAAATGGTTTTTTTTTAAGAGATCAGGTCATACTTTGTTGCATTCATGAAACATCACTGGAAGGTCAGACTGAAATTTGTGAGAGAATTTGGTTTGGTGTTTGTATTTACAGCTTTTTGTGCCAAATCCATTGCCTTGTACACATTTCTGTGAGAACTGGTGGCAGACACCTAAGCCTCAGCTGAACTGTAGATTAGTCAGAAAAGGAAAACTCCTGCTTAAATGCCACAATTCTTCATTCATCTCCAAAAATACACAAAAGAAAGGAAATTGCTGGACACCCTTCTGTTTTGAAATACATTTTTGTCCATCCTTTCATCACATAACAAATGCAGAAAGAGCTCCAATTGTTCTCCAGATACCCTGCAGTATTACAAGCCAATTAAAATTGCATGTACCTCAGATTTAAAAGCCATGAGAAAAATAAGCAGGATTAAGTCTGGCCTGAATGAGCATCCCAGTTGCTCACCTCACAGATGTATCAAAAGGCTACACAGATCTGTGAGTGAGTCAGGTCCAAGGTGACCCCCTCTCACTGCTGTTGTGCTTTAGCTACACTGGGAAATAATAAATTGCTTTGTCCTCCTCAGAGCCATTCAGCACTGCTGAAAAGAAGCTCCACTAGGCTGGTGCCATGTCACCACACTGCACAAAAACGCATTTCCAGAATGTGATCTCTTATCCTTTCACTCAAGGCAAGCATGCCTTTTGCTGACAGGACTTCTGGACTGATTTTTGGGGTACCAAAGTCTTCAAAACTGCTTTATAGAAACTGGAAAATACATAATAAAGGACAAATTCTATACTGGCAAGAGGAGCACCTGCATGAATACACTGGGGAACTTTAAGACTGAGCTTATATACATGTGTGTTCAGTTTGGGAAGCTCATGCTGAGCCAGAAAATCCAGTATTGGTGAGTGAATGCCAGAACTCTGCTTGGACCTCTGTGTGGGGCCAGTAACAGTAGGTGGAGAATCTCGTTTTTCCATTGTATTCTCCTTTTTTTAAAAAAATTACTATTGTTATTTTTTTTTTGCCCATGGACTACAGGTTGTTTTGAACAAGTAACTGTTGTACTATATACCTGTAAAATTTCTGACATATTTCCTAATGACATCTATTACTATGGTTACAGTTATTACAGTTTTTCTCTACCTCTCTCTCTAATCCTTCTGTCTGTCAGTGTGGGCAGCTGCTGTTAGCAAATTCACTTTTATACATATTTCTTGGAAACTAAAGTTTTTTGGTAAGCATTAGAAACAGAACTCGTATTTAAATGACAGTATTAACAGCCAGGAAAACAGCGTGTTGTAAATGCTCAAAGTACAATTTGAAAAATATACTTCTTGGTCAGTCTTTGCCATAAATATTTTGTTATCCTATTGGCTCTGGCACCAGACTGGCATTCTTTAATGGTTTTCAAATAGCAACCGAAATTAGTGCAGGACCAAGGAGTGAAATCTAGAATCTGGAAGGAAATGAGTAGCAGGCCAGGCAGGCTCCCGTAGCGCTCCCATCTGCAAAGCCAGGCTCCAGGAGCAGCTGGCCAGGCTGGCAGACGTACCCGCCGGGCCCGTCCGTGCAGTGTCCCCCGTGGAGGCAGGGCTGGCTGGAGCACTCGTCGATGTCGGTGTCACAGAGATCCCCGAGGAAGCCCCGCGCGCACGAGCAGGAGAAGCTCCCCAGGGAGTCGTGGCAGGTGGCCCCGTTCAGGCATGGCTGGGACGAGCACTCATCGATTTCCACCTCACAGTTCGTACCTTCAAAAGCAGAGAAAATAAACCCCAGGCTTAGGAGACAGCTTTGGAAATCTCAGCAAGAACTGCCTGAAGTACAGTAGTCACAGAATCTTTTTTTTTTCTTCAACATTTCCTCCTCAATGTGCTTTACACAGCTAATTTTTTCAAAGCTTGGCAGAATTTGCAAAAGAACAAGCCAATTGTTTTCACAAGAATAGGTAAAATAACTTTTTCTGTTAGCTTGAACATGGAGACAGGACAAACTAATTTTCGGTTTATTCAAACAATGCTACTATCCTATTTACATAATGCAGAAGAGACCAGCTGTTTATTGATCTCATAAGAGTCCATTTAAAGTTGACTTTTAAATGGACAATTCACAGCTGATTGAATTCATTGGGAAGTATCTTGTTTAGCAGTGGATTACTGCTTCATTTTTTAAAGGCTTATCAATGTGCAAGTAAATTGGTCTATGGTGCCGTGTTTGCAGCAGGTCAGAATCTTGGAGCTGCTCTTCAGAGATAATTGCTGAAAGTAAATCAGTTCTAATATGACCTTACAGCTATTTGTGATAATATACAGGTTAAATATACACTCCTTTTTCTTATCTCTAGCACAGTCCAGGAGACACTAAGAAAATCTAATAATTAATGCCTTGCAGCTTTGATTATTTCACGGGTTTGTATGTTTATGCATTTATTTAGTGTTTTGAGCAGTAGAGTAATATTTTCAAATTATTTTCAACTGCCAAGTCAGTTTGTTTTAGCAGCTACAGTATCAGCTACAAAACAGATGCAAAGTGGTAAATTATACTGAAGAAGCTGCTTTGAAGTGAATTTCCTTATTTTTTATTTGGCTTGTTGAAGTTGCAGCAGTATTGAAAAGTTTACAGGGGAATTTCCTACTTGAAGGATAAACTTCAGCCCTGAGAAAGGGTTCATTTTTTTTCTTTTTTTTTGTAAAAATGAAGTTTTCAGTACAAGATACCTGTAGACTTTCAAAAGATGGAACAGGCATTGTTTGATGATGGGTATCACTCTTGCAATTTATTTAGAAGCTCACCTTTAATTCTTTATTTATGCTCCTTTTGTCAGCTCTGTACTGCTGTGGAATTTGTACATTATAACTCTGAGCATCTTTCTTAAAACACAGAGATTGATAATATTTAGCACTGTCACTTCATGAATAATTAATTTTGATGCTTGTGAGCATCTTTGTTTTAAAAGAATAAATCTGTACTATGGATAAATATCAGGAAATATCTTAAAATGACAAACCAAAAAACTGCAGATGTTGACTCATAACTATTTTTCATTGTCTTTAAACATTAAAATGCAAGTTCCTGTTTTCAGCAGTTGAGAAATAGTTCCTGGAGACCACATAGTGGATGGGGAAGCAGCCAGTGGTGTGCCCCCAGTTCAAGGTTCACTGCTCAGCCAACCACTACTTTCAGCGGGAGCCTGCCATGAGAGCCCGGCACAGGAACGCTCTCTTATGGCTTTACGGTAATGTACATTACAGCCAGATATAGTAAGCAGTCCCTCTGTGGTCATTGCCCTGTGAATTCACTGTAATTATAAACAATGTGTTTGCAGAAGTGTGTCTAGTGACCGTAAATCTGCCAGAGCTTGTTAACAGCTTACTGCGAACACTAAAAATCATGTGACAAAACAAGCCCTGTTCAACTGATCCTCAGCTCAGCCAAATTTAAAACTACAGGCCTGAGAACAGCCTGACAATTAACATGAGAACATAGCGTTGTTGTTTTGGTTCATGTCTTTAATCTATCAAGCCCAGTAACCTGCCTTCGGCAATGTTGCCTCAGAAGAAAACTTCTCCCTGCATAATGCATCCAGCCAATGCGATCTGCCATGCAGACAGGGGGAATCCCTTCCTAGCCTCTGCTGAGTCTCCTGTCAGGCTTTCTTAGATGTGAAGAAGAGAGATGAAAAGATTAGATCTGCATTTTCACCTCAGTCTAACATTCTGTCATAAATATGCTGTATGCCAAATATCATATGCCAGGCGGGAAGGAGCGCGCCAAGGAGCCCCACCGCAGTTATTGCACAGGGCTGCAGCACCACGAGCTGAGGCACCTCGGGCTGTCCTGGAGCAGGCTGAGCATCCCAGCATCTACCAAACCACACAAATGGTTTGAACTGAAAAGCTGAGAAGGTGAGGAGAATTCACATTTGTAACTAGGGTTATTTCTTACACTGCTTGCTTTTCTAATGAGTCCTACTGTGCACTTCTTTCTACAGCCCCAGCCAATGAAAAGTAAACACAAGTGAGGATGAAGGACACACAGCCAATGTTTTCAAACTTGCATGCCTACAGATAGAATGTAAAAATCACTTTCTCGTCAAAGATAGTAGGGATTTGCAGGCTCAGTCTACTTCCACGAGGACCTGCATATATGGCTGGAAATTGGTAACCAGGTCACCCTTTCTGCTCTCCTGCACTAAAGCGCTGTATACTCAGGCCCAGCAGGTCCAGAGGGCAGTCCCCAAATTCCTCATTCTGTATAAAGTAATCTTGTGTGCCATATTTGAATAGAGAGTGTCACATGGCTATTTTACAGGAATCAGGCTTGAAATGACAGGAAGAGAGTTACATCCCAAATTAGACAGAGGGAGAAGTTGTGTTTCTTTGATCAAAGCTTGTCCCTTTTGAGCTTGGGCATCTCAGTAGAGCTGAATTCCTGGGCTGGCTCAGACACAAGGTGGGGAGTGCTGGTTTGGAACTGGAAAGCTGAGGAAGGAAACAGGCTTTGCACTGCTGGCAATTGCTGTTGGATAGAGCATGTTGTTTGCTATTCCATCCCCAATGACATGGACATGATCCTGTTGGGAAGTGAGATCTCTACTTGAGGTTTTTCATCCCATGGTAGAGCTGCTGTGGTTCTGCTTGCCTTTAAGTGCCTGAGATTTATTTATGATGCATCTATTAATATTTGCATAGCACATACATTATTGAGAATACTGAATGGAAACTTGGAGCTCTATCAGGAGTGAGTTCCTCAAATTCTACAGATGTCATTGCAGCGATGGTTACTTCACAGTAAAAAGTATTGCACAAAGAACAAATCCAGCTCATTGCACCTATTTTGTCTGCCACTGAAATGCTTTTTCTTGCTGTCTTAGACTGAGACTGGGTTTTGGAACTGCCATGCACTCCTGGGAGTTCACTCTGGAATGTTCACCGGCAATGGAGGACTGACTTCAGCAAGGTAATTAATGCACATAGCTGCGGGAAATAACAGGCTCTTAGACCATGCTCTGTTGGGGTGAATTAAAAGTAAGTGCAATTAGTCCAATGGACGAGAAAATGCAATTGATTAGGGTAGCCAGCAAAACTTCAACAAACCAATTGAACTTCATTATTTAACAGCTGTGTGACACATGTCTTGTAAATAATTTCACACATGCAGAACATTATCATAGAAACCGCAGATTTCATGCTAAATTTTGCAATCTTTGACTCTTGGTGTGTTCTAACCTCTTCCATTTGTGTAAGAATTATGTGTGATGTTTCTCAGCTATTTTAAGAAGTGCTGCAGCATACCAATCACACAAAATAGCAGTCATAGCCCACCAAACAGGTAGCAACAGCAGCCAGTCACTCATACATTTGGTTAACATTGCAGCCATACATTTTCTATACCTTCTTTACCTACATATTAAAAGATATAACCCAGTTTTACATCTTAGGGAAATGAGATGAGGCTGGATGACTTCCCACAGTAATTCATGGTGGATAATAATGGTTGGCAAGATCCCCTGACAGGGTAAATGAGGGGTTTTATTACCACTGGGGACACCTCGAGGCTTTCATCCAGTAATCCCTCTGGCTTGTGCATTTAGCACAACTCACAGCAAGGTGCAAAAAAAACAACAAAAAAGAATGCTTCTGATAAATCATTTTGTTAAGTAGCTTTTTTAAGCTGATGTTTTACTGCTAGAGGAATGGTCTGCTACTTCTCTATAGAATTCCTGTGATTAGTCTCTTTGCTGCTGGAAGCAGTGTCGGAGCTGTATGTCAAAACTCTGCAGCCCCTTCTGCTGTGTATTGTAGACTTTTTCTCCTTCCTTGGTCCTCTCCTCATTTCTTAACTCTGCTTGTGCAAAGTGTGGAGCTTTACTGGCTCTTTTGGTGAGAGAAAAGAGCATCAGCTTGGGAAACAGAATTTCATGATGAAAGTGGAGCAACTCCAGCAGAGCGAGTTTCCATCAGCAGTTTGTGTTGACTTAAATTTTTTATTTCTTTTTGTTTGGGCTTTACTATTTCATTATGTTTTCTCTCCCTTTGTCTCTAAGGTGTATATTCTGACTCTTTCAAACCAAGTTTCTGGGCTGTGGATCCAGACCTGGACCCCACTAACAGTGCCAGTTAAACAAGTACAGTTTCCTGAATACAACAGGAGGTCTGGGCTGAGTCTGATCATTGCAGAGTAACCATGCTGGTTGTTAATAGGTTTTTCCTTCCTTCTGCTCTTTGGCTTTTCCCCAGTTGTGTAGTTTTCTCCTCAGTTGGCCTGGGCTCCAACACCCCCTGGCAGCAGCGGGGTGGCAGGAAGGTAACAAGCTTCCTTCAAATAACATTCTCTGTGCTCATAAGGGATATTAACGGAGGGCTGCCTTCCAACGAGCGCTGTGTTAGACACAGGAAAGCTGCTTTTTACCTCTGACTTCCCCTCCTGCGTGGGGATTTGGGGATGGAGCTGTAAACCACATCTCTTATTTCTTATTCATTTGAATCATTTGAAGCAATAGGTGTTTTTTCTCCCCTTTTTGCTGTATGACTATTTCTTTTCCTTTGCTTACCTGACTGGCAATCTATCACTAAAATGCGTCCCCTTTTCTCCTTTTAATGATTCAGTGTGCTACCTCTCACAGTCCTACTCCTGAATGCAGCTTTGAAATTTGAAGGTAGCTGTCTTACTCCTGAATACAGCTTTGAAATTTGAAGGTAGCTATCTTCCAACAAGAATTATACGCTTTCCAAGAGAGGAAGTAGGGAAGAAAAATCACACCTGTACCTTAAAAATTGAGCTACATAAAATGGGATTATCAAAAAATGGACAGTTTGGGAACACAACACTTTTCTATGTAACTTACATAATGTTCTATCTGCAAATGCCCTTTGTTTCTGGGAAGGGCAGATGAGAGAAATTTAATGTGAAATGTCTACGTTTAAGGGTAGTATTTGTCTACTTGGATCTAATTTTTAAATCTGTTAAACATAGGTTTTGATTCTTAGAAAAAAATAGGTATAGCACTCCGAAGAGAGCATTTTGAGAATGTTTCTTTTAAAAGCAAAGTCCACCCAACCCTGTGACATAGCTTGGTGTTCTGCTGTGTAGATTTTGGTAAATGTGCGATTTCTTTAGTCCTCCTCTTTCAGGTATTAGTAGTTCACAGTGATGTGGTTGTCTGTAATGTACCAATAGCCACTGGTGCCAAAGCTGAAGGCAAGGTAATGCAGATATGGATAAACACGTGTGGACGAGGGGGTTGAACCTGGAATGTGAGTTATGATGGTTCTTTGTTGGAACCCTGGAAACTGGGAGTTTTGAACTTTCTGTGCTGTCAGGCACTGACCCCCAAAAGAACACTGCTTTTGACCTGAGGCCTTGGAGAAGGCTTCCAAATTTGAATTACAGAACTAGAATCACTGATGTGTAGTTTGAATAGAAGTGTGTAATACCACATGGAAAGGTTTGGAATTTGGGGCTTTAGAATATAGTAATACGTATGGGACAAGATGGAGGTTTTAGGGTGGAAATTTTCTTTCTTTCTTCACCTTCTTCTTGGCTTTAGGTAGTACATTTAATTGGATAGAAAATTCCACACTGCGGGTCATGGGTCATTGAGTCAAAAGTATAAAAAATTTAGATGTTAGTTTTCAATTGGACAATTAGGCTTAAAAGACCTTGTAATGAGCAAGATGCATCACTATTTCTTCATCTTTAGCTTGTTAGCTAGAAGTGCTGTAGCACTCACTGTACTATAGATAAGAATTAATAAACAACTGAATCCGAACACAAAATTCCATCTCTTGTGCTTTTAATCCCGACACTTAATGAAGATAAAATATGAGGAAAAAAAATAATAGTTCTACACGACCCAAAGGAAAAGTTGCTTTAATAGGGCTCACCTGTGTAGCCAAGGGGACAGATGCAGTCATAATGGCCTATCTGGTTGAGGCACATTGCCCCGTTCAGGCAGGGATCCGAGGCACATTCGTTCACTTCCAGGTCACAGTGCTTGCCCTGGTAGCCGGGGACACAGTAGCAGGAGTACTCATCCACGCCGTCCCTGCACAGGGCTCCGTTGCGGCACGGCTCCGAGATGCACTCATCCAGATCTCTCTCGCACAGCGCCCCGGTGTAGCCGGCGCTGCAGAGGCAGGTGGGCCCCGCCAGGCTGCTCTGGCAGGTGCCTCCATGCTCACACGGGTTGCTCTCACAGCCACTGTCAGCTCTTTCACAGCTAGGTCCATTATAGCCAGCAGGGCACTCGCAGGTAAAGCTGAGGTTTCCAGCAGAGCCTAGGCAGGTAGCGTTTTGGAGACAAGGGTTTGAGGAGCAAGAGTTGGAGGTTTTGTTGCAGAGTTCCTCCACACTGTCCACTGATGCATCTGCACAAAGGCAAGGGTCATCTTTATGACCAGCAACACATGTAGAGTTCTTTTGGCAAGAGTTTGACAGGCACCTGGAATCATTCCTCATGCAAAGTGATTCTAGGAAAGAAACACAAAAAATCCTGAGGACTTCCACAGCACTGGGAATAACCAACAGCGAAAGAAATGTAGTTCTTAACACAACTGTGCTTTAAAACCAACAGCTCCAATTGCTGGCTATTGAGAAGAAACCACTATTCATGCATTAGTGGACTAATGAAAGTAAAACAAAGACAATTATGAAAATTTGAGTAGGATGTAATTTCCTGTTCTCGCCTCTTTCAACAGCCATGGTCTGGAGTGTCAGGATTGTTTAAGTGTATAGTTGAGACAATATTGGTTGTTGTCAACTGATATCCAACAATATGGAACACATTTAGGTGTATTTAAGATTTTTGCTTATTTTTTTTGCTACTAGAGAAAGGAGATAAACCACTTGTTTTAGTTCAATACCACTTTTGTGGTGGTACCATTCTTTTGTGGTGGATGGTTTTTTGCACTGGGTTTCACAAGCTACATTACTCAGATGCAGTTATAGCTCAAATGAACAGTTCAAACCATCAGGCACCTTGATTTTGATTTGCTGATTATAAACAGCAACTTCACAGGTGTACAGCATCTCCACCATAAAGACTCTACCAAACACGTGAGAGGCAAAACAGCCCTGTGAGAGCCTTCCAGCCTCTGAAGCTGGACATGGTGAATGTGGTGTAAAGATGTTCCTTACTCTCCTACCCTCTGGGAACT
Source organism: Catharus ustulatus (assembly GCF_009819885.2). Lineage (NCBI taxonomy): Eukaryota > Metazoa > Chordata > Aves > Passeriformes > Turdidae > Catharus > Catharus ustulatus. The sequence continues at coordinate 24,213,143 of NC_046229.1, forward strand.
GAGCTTCTGACAGTAATTAAAGGCCACTTGGAATTGCCTTGCAGCTGTAAAGAATAACAATAGCAAGAGCTACTTCTCACTTCCCAGTCAAGAGGGTGAGCTGTTACCAGCACTGTTCAGAGTCACCTCTTGGATACACTGAAGCAGCTGTATCTGGGCCAAGACTGTGTCAAATGAAGCTCAAAGTTCCTTTAGGAGAGAAAGCCATTTGTAAGAGAGAAACTTGTGAGCTGGAGTACAAAAGTTGCATTAAATTATCTGTATATAAATCCTGTAAGCATCTTTTTTATTATTCTTTGTTTTATATTTTTAATCTGGAGTTTTGTTTGGATATATGAAGGGTATGTGTCTTCTACAGCAGCAGAATAATGAGTGTTTGTGTAAACAGGGTGCTGTGGATGAGCTGAACTTCTCAGAGGAATTCGGACCCATCTACCAGCAGTCTCTAATTTCTTCCCAGGTCTTGAACTGAGATTTGGGAGACCAGACACAATAGAGATGGAGATGGGGCACTGAAACAGAAGTAGTGAGTGATGGAGACTCCAGTAACTGGAGTTAGACCAGTGCTGATAAAGGCCTGAGACAGATCTCTGGAAAAGGGAGAGGCTAGGGTTGGTCACCTGAGGATACCAACCAACCAACCATGGAGGAGTGTCAGAGAATACAAACTGACTGGTTGTGGTGTGTTTCCATAGTGTGCATTTTAATATATAATACAATTTAATCTGTTTTTCTCCTAGAAGGGGGAAGTGGAAGAAGAAAGTATCAGAAGGCTTAACTAGCTCAGGAAAGACTGCTTGTGTAGCTTGGACAGTAAGATAATAAATGGAAAGGCTGAAAATTTATCTGTGCATGACTGTTGTGCTTTCTGATTTGAGGTGTACACAGGAGCAACAGTGCCTCTGAGAATTAGAAGCACCAGTCTGAATGAACTTGATATTCATGAATAGGTACATTTACTGAGCCAAATTAATTAATACTTGTTTGAACAAGGGGAATAGAGATTTATGTAGTAACATTGATAACAACAGTGACACCGTGATTTAAAATCAACAGTGGATTAAGGATTACATGGAAAGCAAGCTAAACATTGATTCGCTAGAGGAGAGCTGGAGTGTTACCTCATGTTCTCTGAAGGAAAACTGGACAAAAATAGTACTTTTGGATTAGTCTGCCTTTAAAATGACCATCCCCAAACCTGTTAATTATCAGTTTTGGGAGCAGGTATTTCATCCTGATACAGTGTTGGTTGCACTTGTTCCAGCTGAGAGCTTTCACTGAATGCAAAAATTAAAGACACTGGTCATATGTACTGACCTGCACCACTGTCAGCAGTAATTCAGACCTTTCTCTTCCTCAGCACACTGTCATATATGTTCTGATGTCCTGGTTTACATAATTTTGTGTTTTATCCATGCATTTAGGTTTTTTCTTTAGCCTGGGTAATACAGAGCTTACTGCAATCTATTAATTACAGTTAAAATGAGCAAAACTGTGTTTCTTAGGAACTTCTGCATCCTGCATTTTCCTTGCACAACTTTAGAGAGCTTTCCTTTCATTAAAGTGCATGTTTGGGGAAACATTGCAAATTTGAAGAAATTAATTATGATCAAGTTATAATGCAGTCTAACTGTTTCACTGTGTAAGCTACAAGAGGTGAGGTCAATCATTTGAGTGCTTTCTTACACAGGACCATGGTGACATGAGAAGCAATTTAGTTAATTATTACTGCTTTTCCAGAGATAATTTGCATGCAACAGGCTGGATTTGTTATAATGACTATGTGAGGACATGATGTGTTTGCCAGCCTGCAGTTTTGATAGAAAGAGTAGCTGAGAGCACTGGTTAAAAAGCTTCATAGCTCTCCAAGGCAGTAAGAGTGGAGGGAAAATGAGGGAAGGAGAAGGACAGCCCTAAAAGCACTGTCTGTATGGAGTGAAGGCAACCAGTTTGTCTCCAGGGTGACATCACTATGGGAAAAACACAAACCAGAAAACTTTTCCTGGATTTTTTTTTAAGCAGTATTTTAATTTCAGCTTTTTTAGCTTTTATAAAATTAATTTCTAATGCAGAAATTGCCAACAGACATTCAAGAAATCAAATATTCCCTACAGGATACTCTTGTCTGATTTGTACGTGAAGTTTATAGTGAAAGAGCAATATTTTTGGCATTCTGTCTTTATTCTAATGCACTGTGCCATGTTTTTTATTATTTGTATAGTTTTTGAGGAACACAAGAGTTCTGAAGGTCTTAGCAGAGATGTAACCATGCTGAGTTTAGCTTAGTTGTGGTTTAAAGGCTGGAACCAAGAGTTTAAGGGTACTCTATAGCAGCTTGTCTCAGTAGCCTAACTGCATCTCAAAAAGGTGATTGTCAAAACTATGCAGTTATCACACAAGGTTATCAAGTGGTAGGCAGTTCACCTGGAAATTTTCATGACTTTTTTTTTTAAATCACGTTCCTGAATGATGTGAGTGCTTCAGCTAATCCTTGCATTCTGCACTGCTAGCTCAAACATGATTTTCCACCTATTTCAGGTAAGTTATTTGCACTATCTCCCTTGCTGCCCTGTGGAAACTGAGTTTCCTTGCTTGCTCTGGAGTGATGTGGAAGAATGGATTTGGGAACTTCCTGAGCTGTGAGCTGCATGGAAGGAGGATGAAGAGTATGGCAGGTGGAAGCTCCTGCATGCCCTGTCATGCAGCGTGATGATGCAAAGACTGTCTCAATCAGAGCAGATGCCTAAAGAATAACTTCTTCTGCATTCACAGAAAGAACTGTAAAGGGACAGAAATGTTTCAGTGGAGCTTGGGTTTTGGCCAGGTTGTGGAAGGATAACCAGGAAAAGCCTCATGTTCTACCTCAGAAGTGCAGAGGATTGGTTTTTCATTCCTAAACAATTAAGGTCACTTCAGCAGTGACTTGTTCTGACAGAGTCTTAAAACTTGTACATTACGTTAGGAAAAATGGAAACAAAATGCTGATTGCTTTGGATTTACACTGACTGACACTCGAGGTAATTATCAGTCTCTTTATAAACAGTGGTATTTTAATCTAATTACAAGATGATTTAGTGCCAAGTGTTTTGCCCCATGGTTAAATCCTTGAGATGCAGATGAGATGGTTGGCAGTGAAATTCTTTGCAGTAAAGCTTGCCATCTACTGGCACATCACCCATACTACCAGAAACATGGCCATACCTGCAGCTATTACAGGAACTGGCACAAATAACTTAATACAAGAAATGCCAAGAAAAAGACAGTTTTAGTTTCAGTTTTTTGCTCTTGGATAAGATTTTTTAAATTCATTGAAGTGATCTTGTTAGTGTATGAATAATTGAGCTTATACAGCTAATCAGCACTAAAAATGCATGATTTTGGCTGGTAAAGGCTTCTGAATTATCAGAAACTACTGTAGTGATACAGAACATTTTTTATGATATTAGAAATGCATGTCAGTGAGGAAAGGCCAAAATTTAATTAGGGAAAAGTTATCATAAACAGGGCAGGGATTTTGAAATGGCCAAAGCATTTTGGCACAGTTAATCTGATTGTTAAACTATTGTTCCTCAGTAAAGCAGGTAATTTTGAAAAGCTCATCTGCATATCTTTCCTGACAATTTCGAGGTGTTTTTTCCCTAGATCCTGTTTGAACTAGAGATTTACTGAGTTCATATCCATTTTTCAAAATATCATTCTAAGTTAGGTTGATAAGATCAAAAGTAAAGTGAACTGATGATCCCAGATTCTGACAATTAGCAATCTCAGCCACTCAATGCCCCTAGATAAATCCTTTCCAATCTGTTTTGAGTCCTTTGTGTCAGAAATATCTTTCAGCAGAGACTTGTTCTTTCAGGACACGACTCTTCCTATGAGTTGGTGAAATATCATAATCAGTGGCAGCATTTAAATTTAAATTTCAATCACTGCTAATCACACTGTTATGAACCAGAGTTCACTTGGCTGTGGCCATGCCTGCACTTTACTAATCATCTCATTGTGCCTGAAGGCTGCTTGTAATTTGCTGTGCTGTTATTCAAATGTGCCTTCTGCCCCTGAAGGAGGACTCTGAGCTTCACAGAAGCTCTCAACACTAACAACTTTGGAATCTTTTACATATGCTGCAAGATTTTCTGACCTTCTTAATAGAGCCAGTCTATTTTTCTAAGGGGAAAAAAATCTATAATAAGGTAGAGAATTTCTTGATACCCATATAGCCATCATCACTGATGATTTTACTGTGCTTTGAGGGCTTTTTCCCTTCCTTTTTTTTAACAAAGAGTTATTACTTTACACATTTGAATTAAAACTAGGAAGCTACACCAGCTAATGCAGATAAAACAGTTCACAACAAAACCTGACTTTTTACTAAACCATAAATTTTGGAAAAAAAATGGACAGCAAAATAACCCTGGTCTATGAGATGAGAGATAAAATTTAAAAATTACTCTTAAGGAAAGAAGGATTGAATTGCAATCCCAAGATGTTTGGATCTATAAAAATCCCAACTCCAACATCAGAAAATGCATTACCTGTGAGGTGTTTTTTTTGTTTGTCGGGGTTTTTTTTGTTTTGTTTTGTTTTTGTTGTTGGGGGTTTTTTGGGTGGGGGGTGGGGGTGGCTTTTATTTTAGTTATGTTTTTTTAGTTTGTTGGAATGCCATATATAATTGACATCTTGGTGGTAATCAGTGACTAGGAAGAAAATTAGATCACAAATGAAGCAACTACTGCTTCTCTTAGTGCTGTTACTTTGGTCTGGATTCTGTTGAATCAAAACCAGCATACAGCATTTGTTCACAGCTAAAGGCTTACATTGTGATCAAATCAGCTCACCAAAAAAGTCACAGGACAACATGATGGTAGCAAGGGTTTAGATAGCCCAGTGGCTGGAGTCAGAAACATGAACCTTCAATGCTCGTGCTCATTACTTGTTTGAAATCTGCCCTTGGGATTTTAAAACAAGTGTGTGAATCTGTGTCACTGAAATATCAAGCTCTGTTACTATACTGAGATCTTGAAATAATTATCATTTAACTGGAAATATTAAAATATTGCCCAAGGCATTTACTGCTGCATTGAGGAGCTGTGGCTTTGGTGTAACTAATTTTCTCTCCATTTATCTGCAGTGCACAGTAGCACAAAAAATACAATTAATCACTATGACAATAACTTCCCAGTAAAGACAGCCTTAGAAAGTTGTGGGTGTGCAGATAAATGTTCAGTCTTGATGAATCATGAAGAACTGGGGAAGAGATAAGCACAGCTGCATAATCAGCAGGGACAGAGGTTGGGATCAGGTACCTTTACCATGGACTGAAAGGCAGAGATGTCACTCCTCCATCAGCATTTGGCAGATGGGGAAGGAAAGGAGAGGAAACCATGGTCTGATAAAACAGAGCCAGGTAAGGGGCTATTTTAGCCCTCAAAATAGCTTTTCCATGTAAACAAATAATTTTGTTTTTTTCACACAGTCTCAAACCTTCCAAGTATTGCACTGATACAATTTTACCCTTTTCCATCTCCCAATACATTTGTATTACCATCTTAATTATTCACTGTGATGAGCAGCTTGTAGTTACTGTGGTGCCATTTGTCCTTTGAAAGCTTCATCTGAGAGGAAATCACCAGCCCCCAAACCCTACCTGCTCTCCCCACAGCTGGAATCATTATTACTCAATCTGCTCAATGCAAAATCCTACTTTGGGAAGGGATGATCAAACTTTTGCCAAACCAGCAAGCACTTGTTGTGTCTGCAAATACTGTGGTCATAAAGAGTTAATCCTGAATCTTTAACTTCAATTGTGTGTCCAAAACATCCTAGCATGTTGTTATAGAAACCACTTTCAGGCTTTAAATCTTGAGTCACGTTTATTACCATAGTAACCAGCACCACACACAGGCAGGAAAGAAAAAGGGTGGTTACTCAAATATTCCATTGCTATCAAAAAATCCAAATTTGGTTTCAGGTACATTTGTATCAGCAAAATCAAGGAAAGTAAATTAACTTATTTTCTGAAGAAAAAGTATGGTACATTAGTGTAAGAGTAACAATAGAATAGCATTAAAATTTTAAAATGTTGTTTAGGCAACACTTTCAAATTAAAGCTACTGGTGATAGAAATTACAGAACTGGTTATTAAACCAATGTCTGCATTTCACTCTTCCCTAAACTTTTGTGTTCACACTTACTTGCTGCTGATCCCTGAGAATAAAGGCAGTTACTGTCTGTCTGGCTGTCATGGTCCTTCACTGTCTTTTAACATTTATGCTACCCCAGACTCCCTTACCCCATGAGCACTGCAGCAGCCCTTACAGACTGCACTGAGTGCCACAGCAACGGTACCAGCTGTGCCAAATAAACAAACAAAAATGAGATATATGCCTTCTTTACTTCTAAATGTAAATAATTTTTGGCTTTCGCCTTATTTGGCATCATACCCTAGTGTTTGTGCTGGGAACAGGAGGAGAATCAGGCCCAGGAGCCCAACAGGGCTCCTATGCATTGAATTTGGAGGATTTTTGGTTCAATTGGACATCAAGGCACAGGGCTACCAGCAATACAAATAGACTGGTTTCTAATGAGAATGAAAGATTCTTATGCTCTGTTTCTTTACATTTAGCACAATAGCACTGCAGTTTAAAGTGGTAGTGTAGAGTGATCATCCTGCTTTTACTGTGCACAGATATTTTTGTTTGTCTAAGATGTGAAATAGTGGCTGATCAGGCCAGGAGGCAGCTGATATCCATTGCAGTAAGTGATGTGGACACAGATGTAGAAACTGAATTGATTTCTGCTGTGCAACCCTTGCTACACACTATCCCTGAATGTAGCTCTCCCCTTTAAGAGTTTCATTATATTTGTCCACATTTTTATCTTCTAAATCTGCAGAAGAGAAGCAACACAAGTATAATAAGGTATTCCTTGTCCCTCTCATGGTGCTGAATTTTTTTTTTTTCAGTTGAGATCAGTCACACAGCTGAATTTATCCTTACTAGTACAGAACAGGGCTGCTCCACACAGGGAGGTAGGAGATAAATAGACAGGTGAGCAGCAACTGCAGCACATGGCAGTGGGAACCTGTGGGCCAGCTTCAAACTTGCCTTTCTATCAGCTCTTCAGAGGTAAAGAATGTAGAAAATTTATTTTGCTCAAAATCTGAAGCAATTTTATTTAGGTAATAAGCTTGATTGCTTATAGGCGATTTTGTGAGTTAAATGTCTTTGTACCAAGGATTCAACCAATACCTTTCCTGCCTGAACTTCTCTTAAGGCTTCATGAAAGCTGGGGACATCCTCAGCATGTAACTCAGGATACAGAGCCATATGTGTAAAGATTTCTCCTGTGAGATGGAAGGTTTTGCCAGAAATAGAGAAAACCTCAATGGTTTAGTTGGGAGTGTAAATTGTCTTACACTTTAAAATGTTATTCTGGATTGCTTTTGGTGAGGTTTCTTGGCATGCCTAGATGAACTTGTTTGGATGGGAGGATTTGTGGTGCCTTTGTGAGAGATGCCTTGGTTCCTAAAGCCACAAGAATCTACATCGAGTCTTGTAAAATTAATAGAGCTCAATCTGCTGTTTGTAAACCTGCTATCAGAACACACTGAGGGGTGCAGGTGGTGCTGGGGAAGAGGAAAGATGAAAGCAGTGCTTACATTTGGGAAGATTCCAGCAGTATTTGCAGCTGTGCCAGGAAGGAAGGACAAAGTGTACACCTGGGAAGTGGATGCCTGGCAAAATAACAAGGGAAATGGTGCCAGAGCTCTGCATTGGGGTGGGGTGGGGGGAGGTTCAGGAATACAGAGGGAGTAACACAGCAAAAAACTGTCAGTTTGTGAGTTTGGGTAAAATCCAGTTGCTCCTGCTTCTGTGTGAATCCCAAAGAGTGGAAAATATGGAGCAAAGGACAAGTTTGTCTCTTGAAGAGGCCAAATCTCACCTTGAGAGGCACAAGGTCTCACAGCTTCTCCGGAGTCCGGAAAGAGATTAAGGCATTTTTGTGAGAGAGGCCTCCAGCTGCCACTGAGCTGCTGTCTGCTACTGAATTCAGCCTCAGGAAGGAGCTGAGAGCTTGGCTAAGCCGGGGGTGCTGCCCTCAAGCAGACCAGCTACTGCTGACTTGCAGCACTGAGGCTTGGTTTAGGTGAGAACATGCAAGCAGTCAGGCTCCCACTGTGCTCAACCACTAACACAGGAGACAAAAGGCACGCAGAAATGCTGCCAAATGCTGCTAAGAATCCTTCCAGCAGAGGGGCTAAAAACTGAGTACAAAATTGATTTCATGTCCAAATTCTGGGTCCATGTGTTGCTTGCATTTGTAAGGCATTACAAGATATCCTCTTCACTCTCCTTTATTTATGGTACCTCCATTCATTACTTCTTTCCATTTTTTTTTAATATGAAAAGAGCATGAAGCAGTGATTCTGATAATACAGTGCCACATAAAGGTGCTTTGATTTTAAAATGTAGCCTCAAATGTCTGCAATACTGACCCAGGTAGGATTTCTTTCTGTGAGTCATAACTGGATAAGCTTAAAGCTCTGATTGTTAGAAATGAGTCATAGCAGCCTGTAATATGGGGCAATTCTTTCGAAGTCTCTGGGTGTAAAGCCATGTTCTGATGTGTGCAGATGTTGAGATGGCCTGCAGTAGGTTCTCAGTAACACAGCTGAGGACTAGATGTTCCTGATGACATCAAACTGCAGCATATCAAAGTCATGATGCTGCTTCTCTCTCCAGACTTAAAAAAAGTAATCAGCCTTGTGACAGATCAGCATTATGTAGCTGGAAAGGCAGTGCACTGTGCTTTAAATGTCACAGGACTCAGAAGAAAGCTGCAGTTTGGCTACAATGGGCAGTAAGAACAGAGAAAGCAAGGCCATGTTTTTCCAGCGTGAACTTTGTAGAAGAGTTCACATTCCAGTCCTTTCTGTTACATGCTAAATTATTTTCAATGGAAATCACCTACAATTAGCTCTGCATGAACTAATTACCAACTGGGATTTCAAGACTGCTCGGGGAAAGTCACAACTCCTGTGTTTTGGGACAGGCTGGAGTGTCATGGGGAACTGGCACAACCTGAATTTCCTCAGCTGTCCTGCTGAGCCCCTGTGCTGAGGGCAGCTTCCCCTCAGAGCCAAGGGCATAACACACCATTGTGATGTGATTCTGAGCTGCACAAGTTGTCCTCACCAACTTCACATAGTAGTCCCAGGACACAATGTCATCCATGGCACCAGCTCCACAGGGTACCACAGATGCCTCTGGGCTCTGCTGAAGTGTTCACACTCCTCAGGATGATCCAGAGGACAGTGATGCTTCTCTGGCCTGCTATTCCCCTGCATATCAGATTTAGCCATCCTGTTGCCGTGACAGGGGGGTTTTGTTTCACACAAATCTGCTCTAAAGACACAGGGAGAGCACTGGGTGTTCGTGGTGCAGTGGCTGTGGAGTGAAAAATAAAAGATCTGCAAGCAGGAGCAGTGAACTAAAGCCTCCATGGTGTGACATCCATGTGCTTACTCTGTCTCAAGAAACTTTTGTGCAATGACGAAAAAACTAAAAGGAATATTCTGTTTTGGGGGAAGGGGCCTTTGTCACAGTACCAGTCTAGACCTGTACCTCTAGTACAGAGCATTATACATTATAGGGCAGCATCATACCCTGCTTCATGTTAAATTGTGGTATATAAATAAAGGAGATCTGTGTGACAGTAAGGGTCTGGCCAGAAAAAAAATTAGCAAAGATTTCATGGCAATAATGAATAATTGATAAATACCTAGTGACTATCTTGCTGGGAGTATTTTTTTTCAGAGAGATATATGATGGGGCTTGTTTTATGATCCCAAAGGGCGTCACACATCATAGTGTGCTGAGAGGCTGCAGAACAGATTGAGAAGTAGTTCTCAGTACTGAGTATCTAGGGATCCTCAAAAGCCATTTCCTCTTAGGATCACATTTCCTTTGATCATTTGGGTTATTAATTATAGATACCTTGAACAGAACAAGGCACTGTTACTGGTCTCATTTAAAAGGAACAAAATATTGTACTTAATTAGGGGTTCAGCTCTGGTGTCTTTTCAAGGTACTTTGGTATTGATTTGACCATAATAGCCTACTGTAGCAAATATTATGCCATTAATAATAAAGGGAGCTCGTAGACATAAAAGTGTAGGAAGAAAGCACCAAAATGTTTGTCATTCAGCTAGCAGTTAGAGTATAACAATGCAATGTAGCATTTAGAATAAATGCTGTATTCCGTGGTTCAGAAATGTCTGCACTTATTTGGAGACCTTTCTTTTGTGTCATTTTCTTAATTGTATCAAGACCATGCTTCATCAAGTGAATTTAGGTAGAAGCATTTGAAGCTTAATTTTCTCTCTGGATAAATAGAAGCATATTGTTTCTGCCTTGACTCTTTAGGCTAATTTTGCCTCTGTTCTGTTTTGTCTTACCTGTGCTACGGTCATGATTTAACACATGAAATTAGCCATGAAAATTAACCAGGTGAGCATCAATCTGCATGTGTGCATGTTCACTTTACTCTTAGCGTGTATTGATTCATCCTTGTCATCAAAAAATTGTATTAATTGATGGAGAGAGGTTTATTTTTTGTAAGTTCTGGTCTCATAAAAGGCTTTGACTATCATTTTCTTCTCACTGCAATCTTGGAGATGTGTGGCAGAGATATATTCAGGATTTACTGAATTGCATTCATGGGTTACCTCTCAGAAAGCAGAGGGTTTCTCTCCCCAGGCAGGTGGGTCACATTCCTGTTGGGGTGCATATGCAGGGGAAGGGGCAGGTCTATCAGCAGGCTACAAATTAGCACCTCCAGGCTCCTGCTTCTCCTGGCTCAGGCACCTGGAGGGGGATTAGGCAAAGGTCTCCTGGAGCCCTGGAGCCCACACCTGTGCCTCCTCATTTGGCTGTTGGATGCCAGGATGGCCCTGGACTTCGGGAGGTGTTGGAGAAGAGTCTCTGTTAGGAGAGGGGCAGTGCCTGGCCACCAGCCCTGCTGTTCCCAGGGGCTCTCAGGCAGAGGGAACAAGCTTCAGGTGGCTTCCCTCCCAAATATATTTAGGGAGAAGACAGCAATCTGTGGTAATGAAGAGGGGAAAAGATGCTATCCTGGAGAAGCAGTGCTTGTGTGACCTCCAGGGAACACCATGGATGCCATACAGGGAAGTGTTGATGAGCTTCTGCTTTGGAAGGGATGAACTTTAACTGCACTTTTCAGGTAAGATGTGGATTATATGCATGCCAAGATAGTATAAAATAGTTTTTTTAAGTAATTTTTTTTATTACCTAGGTGTTCTTGTAACTACTAAGAATTTGATCTAGTATCAAAACTATATATGCAGGGATTTCTTTTCTAAAACAATCAAATGAACAAGCCACAAAATAAAACCCATCAACCCTCCCCACGTGGTTCCTGATGATCAGAATTCCTACTCAAATCAACAGTAATTTTGTCAAATTACTGAATCACGAAGCCTCACTTGTCAAATACAGCACTTTAGCATGTCCATGCTGTACCTAAGGTAAGGAGTTTCTCAGAAGTTTAATTCAAGTAGAAATACTAAACTTACCCCACGTGTGCTAGTTTTTTTTTTCCTATTATCACAATATCTGACATTTGTCAGACTGATTGTGATGCTTTCTCTCTAGGCACCCCCCCATTCTAATTTGTGAGCCAACAAAACAAAATTCTATTTTATTATTAGCAAAGGGAACTAAAGCTCTAGTAAACCTGATTTCTTTTTTTTTCCCTGTGGTCTTTTTTCTCTTCTGGTTGCTCCCCAAAAGGGATTCCAGTTTGGGATACTTAGGAGATAGTGTAGCTGGAGAGTTCCAAGACAGCATTTCACAGTAATTCCCCAGGAGATGGGCTGAAGTATCTCCTGTGATGTACCTGAACTAATGGCAGTAAGACGGATTGTTATCTAGGAACATCTGAATTTCAGGACAGAACCCATACCTGCCAATTGCCTTTGAGATAACTTTTGCCAGCCCTGGCTGAAGACTTTCTTAAATCAGCTTTTTATTAAAAACTCACTAGGAATGTGGTCTAGAAAAAGCAAAATCTTGTTTTCACTAGCCTGTAAATCATCACAGTCCCTCAACTATTTTCATAACACTTTTCGTTTTTCTTCTCCGCATTGCCATGGCTGTTTGCTGCAGTGATTGAGTTTTCTTAACTGTCAGAACAATGTCAAGACAATGTGAAGACAGTGTCAAGGCAAATATAGAAGGGTGACAGTGTGAAGGAGGGAAAGAGAAAAGAGCTGTCAGTACTCAGAGTGCTCTCTAGAGAAAATATTTTCATGATAAAACCATTGTCACCATGCACTGAACAAGAGAGAATAAAGTGGAGGTAATTAAGTTACTGCACTAGGAACATGTCTGGATGACAACTTGGAGGTAAAGTAGAACTTAGAAAAGTAGTTTGTGAGGATGTCTTTTGTCCATTAATCTTGTCCCACACCATCTCCTAGGCGATGCTCCCTAGTACTTTTTTCTCTTTCTAAGCTGTGTCCCTCAGGGAGGAAAGACATTGCATTGCCCACTGAGAGAAGCTGAAGGGTTTTCCCACTTGATATGATTGTCAGACACTTTATTAGGTGTCATGAGACAAGACCTCTGCCTGTGGATAGTCAGCACTGAAAGATGCACTGAAATCAGTTCAGAGTTAAGGCACAATTTGCCTCCACGTTGTATTTTTTTTAAATATGCTTGGAAAGGTGACACATTGTCACAAAGATGAGCAAAGTACAGAAGTGCAGCTCATCTAAGGCTAAATTCTGGTACCAAAGTCCTGTACTACAGCTCTACTAAAGGCTTGTGCAGAGTGAGGTGCTAACCTTTAGAACAGTTTTCAGTTTTAAAAACTAGGCATTGGTCTTGCAGAAAATCTGTGAATTTGGTCTTTGTGCATGTGCTGCTCCTTCCTCCTCAACCTTAGAGATGGGGAGAATGAAGGGCTTTTCTAGTATTTCTGTCCTCTTTCTGAACATCAGAATAATAGGATACAAGAGGGTTTAAATGGACATTTGTCAATATATCCCAGTTCTGGAAAAACAGACACCCTATTGTCAATGATTTCTAAATAATATTACAAATCCCACTGGAAAAAAATTGAATCATAAATAGTTCCATAAAATCCACCAAATACTTCAGGGATTATATTTTCAGATACGAGAATTGAGTGTAAACTATTCAAAATTGAAAAGGCTAATTATTTTCCATATATTGCATTTACATATGTATTATAATTTATTTTAAGGAGGTAGGTTGAATTGTTAACAGGTTTTCTTACTTGTTGCATATGAAATAACTGAACCATAAAAATGTTTGCTTTTCCACCATTATCCGATTGCTGGGTTATGCTTATTTGCAATTCATGACAGCATTAAGTAGAAAAGCATCAAGCCTGGGTGACCTGTTTAGATGAACTGCAAATTTTATTCCCAGCTGCAGCAGCAGCAATGCTCAAAGGAAGCTGCTTAAACTGATTGTAGCCTAGGTTATATATCACTGAAGGCTGACTTTTCCCCCTTGCCCTGTTAAGGTTTTTTAACCTGAAAATAGTCTGCCATTTTGGATTGAGCATCAGCTGGAGAAGAGTGCGTTTCTTGCCTGGGGCTCAGATGCCTCCTCCCATTAGTGTTCACACCTCAGCCATCATGTGCCTCTAGCTGGATCTCTCCAATCCTCACAAAGGAAGGGTTGTGGGATGGTGAGTGACCTGGTCCGTGCAAAAGAGGCAGCTAAAAGTGATCAGATGAAAGAAGTGACATGTAAATTCTTACAGTCAGCAATGGAAATTGCACATACAAAAAGTGCCTCCATTTGTTATAAAGAGTGAGTAAACAATAATGCCATTTTAAAAAAAAAGAAATGCTTGCCATAATACAGATCTCTCAGGCACAACAATATCAATATTAATGTGTGTGTAACATATGAAGGGATCTAAATTTAGTGACTTGAACAGGGAGTTCACTTGGATTGTGTTCACAGCTCTCTCACTGCAAGCAAGGTATTCACCTTGCCCTTCTCAGCTCAGTATTCTCACCTATAAAACTGTCATGTGCCTCCTTGCAGGCTCTGAGGCCCAATCTGCTTGTGTGTTGTAAAACATGAAAAATACCTCACAAGGAAAAAGCTGAAATTATTTTCATGGCAGAAATTTTCTCTGTGTATTTGCAAGGGAAAGAATCTAAAAACGTCTGCTCTTCCACACTTGTATGACGCTGATGGGCATGACCACACCTTTAAGAATAACTTTAAAGTAGTAAATGTCTTTGAGAGAGTCTAAACAAATGTCTAGACTCAATCTCAATGTACAAGTGTTAAGTGCAGGGAGGACAAATGCGTTTTGCAAGGTGAAATGCTGGACTGACCTTGAACATGAAAAAAGAGCCCTTGGTATTAGCACAGGAAAATGTTAGATTCTAAGACTTCACTTGAGAAGCAGAACTAATTAGAGAAGATTAACAGAAATGAGGCATATAATAGCTGGAATAGGGCATGACTGCAGTTTGAAAGGCTGAATCACTGGACCTCTCATCGAGGTCAAGATTTTAAAAACACTAGACCTTTTTTTAAAGGCAAGTGACAAGTTTTACAGATGTCCCTCTGGTAGCTGAGCACTCATTATAGAATTCAAGCTCTGTTGTGCACATAGGAGTTTCCCCTGTGTTAAGATTTTCTCATCCTTGATATCTGGATGCATTTTTGAGCATGGGGTCTTATTCAGGGCCACATTCCTACTACTTTGCAAGGGATCCTGAAGAGATAGTAACCAAGTCTGCACTGCAGTGGTAACACAGTGGAGACTTTTTCTTTGGTTTTTTTTTTTTTTTTTTTTTTTTTTTTTTTTTTAATGAATCTGGTTTGTTTGTTTTCAAAAGGAGTCTGAAATATGCATTGTGGTCTCTTCCCTCATACTTTCCACTTCACAATTTTTCCTGTCACTGACCAACTTCCAACTAATTCTAAAGACCTTTTATTACTGAATGGTTAAAAAATGTGTCAGAATTGGTGAGGCAGCACTTCTGACACACTCCCTGATGTGACTGCTTTACCAGCATTGTAGTAATGGGCTCAGCTAAAACCCAAGTGGTTGACATGGAACAGAAAGTGTTGGAAAGGACTATTGGTGATCATCTAGTCCAAGGCATTGCATCAACTAGAGCAGAAAGCTCAGCACCCACTGCCTATAATGTGACTACTTCTCGGAACTTTCTGTAATGATTTAGTACAAATTTCTTATTTTTGGAAAGCCAAGTTTACTGTAAGCATGTGTAACCACATGCCTGTGGTTAATGAAAGCATTGGTTGCTCACCAGGGATTGCAGAAAAGAAGCGTTCACCCATGAGAACCCAGAATTCCTCAGGCTGATTCAGAGCCCTTGCATAAAAGACATGCAGGTTTAAAAGACAGGAAGATCCATCTCTCAGCTCCCTGGGTGTTTGCAGTTATGCCAATAAAAGTAAGGAAAGGGATGCCCTGTCTGTAGAAATGTTGACATAGTATGTCTGAAACTGAAGCACAATTAAATAGCATTGGCAGCTGTTGTGTGAGTGTCCTCTAGAACATGTTTTTGTGTTAGCTCAAAGAAGAAATTTTGCAAGATGCAAACAGATTTGCTTATCTCTTGCACAAAAATCTCAGAAAAATGCAGTTCCCTCTAAGTTTAGTTTAAGAGTTGGACTATAACAAGCAAAGTAATTGTTGCCAGCCAATCAAAGAATCAATTTAAAAATCTCAAGTATCTCAAAAGTCACAATTTTCCATCTCCTTGAAAAGAAACCACTCTTGATTACAACCCCTGACTTCCTGGTTTCAAAAATAATGCCATGCTGGCCCTCACTGGACATAACACAGCATCTTCACCAAAATGAATGGACTTAGGAAGTTAAACCAGAAAAAATAATACTGAAATCAACTCTGCTCATTTCCTTGTGGAATAGCAGAATTATGGGAAACATATGCCTGTGTGACTGCAGCAAAGAGGTGTTGGCTGGAGATAGAAGAGGACCACTGTAGGGTATTTTCCTTGGTCCCTGGGCAGTGAGAACACTGACAGAGATTTCTGGGAACACAAAGTACCTGCATGAATCTGTGAGCAATTCCCCAAACAAAATGAAGAATGGAGCGTTTATGGCTTTAAGGCTGTAATAGAAGCACTGTAAAAATAGATCTGATTTTGTTCTGCTGTGTAGACAACTACATTTCTCCCTTTTTTATTCCTTTCTATCACTTGTCAGATCATTAGGTCAGTCTGCTGGAAAGATTTTTATAGCCAGATCCTTCAAAGGTGTTCAGTGTCAATTCTTCCTTCTCCTGTTTAATTCCATTAAAGTTTGGCTCCGAGCACCTCTCATTCTTGTCACTTCACTACTGTGGAAAATGGCAGCGATCCCAAGTTGCCCACTTGTTTTTTAGGAAACACAATATTCTTTGGAAATAGCATTTTGAATGTGAAAATGACAATTGATTTTAGTAGCTTTAATCTTCTTGCACTTTTTCACGAACTCCAAAATGGAAGATGTTAGACTAAATTGAATCAGACATTTAAGACATACTCATGAGAAAACAGAACAGATAGTTCTTGTTATATCAAACTGAGAGCATTTTTACATGGATTGAGGCTTGCAAAATGTTCAGTACCATTAGTATTACAACTGGAATTACAAATGTCAGCTGTATTTAATGAGAGACAAGGGATGGGTTTAGTTAGAAAAACCAAATTGGTGAGTCCTACAAAACGATGGCCAGATATTTGCTTTTTGCAGTTGCACTGCAGAGGCACCTATTTGCATTCTGCTCCCAATATATATAAAGACAGGAATCAAAAAGTTTGGATTATCATTCCACAAACACTTTTTTCATATTTTCCTAAATGTTGTGGTATGAATCAAATTTTGTGGTAGGTGGAGGCTGGCTTTCAGAATTATTTTAAGATTGAACAGAGAAAAGAAGAGCTTGCAAGGGCCTTGCATATATTCATCCCATTTAATAGCTGTGATGCAATCTGATACATCAGTGTCATTCCCTGGCTTCTCTTCACTGGCATCGCACATTTGTTTTGTGAAGCAGCCTCTGCTTTTTTCACAAGACTGGTGC
Source organism: Catharus ustulatus (assembly GCF_009819885.2). Lineage (NCBI taxonomy): Eukaryota > Metazoa > Chordata > Aves > Passeriformes > Turdidae > Catharus > Catharus ustulatus. The sequence continues at coordinate 24,230,276 of NC_046229.1, forward strand.
CATCTCTCTGCATCTTATTTATGAGGTTATCAAAGGAAGTTAAGGGGCTGTTGGAGAAGAGCAGGCACAGTAAGGATTTCTTTACACCATGTAGACCTCTCTAGTGTTTTTGCCTTTGTTACAGCCAGCACAGCTGCACCCTTCCTGCAACAGAGGTGGCTGATGCCCAGGGAGCAGAAAGGTGATGAGTATTTATTCAGACACACTCTCAGGGGCTCCCTTTCCAGCTGTTGGGGGGGTGGTGAGTTATACTGCAGGCTCTTCACTGCAGATTACAGAGCCTGATCTCTTCTTTCAGCTGTGCAGACACTCACTGTGTTCACACCCATGAATAGTTTGCTATACTGGGAGTGATATCACAGCTGCTTTGGAAGCACCTACAAATTGCCACAAAGCTTAGCTAAACACCTCTGAAGCTACTGCTGTATACAGATGTCTTTTCAAGGCTGCATTATTACAGTGAGAGTTTTGGGTTCCCTGCTGTGAGTAACCTGTCAGTACAGGTTACTTAAATTGCAGTTGCTTGGGTCCTTGCAGACTGATGACTGTCTATCATTCTGAGTCCTTGCTTTGGCTTGCTGTCAAATCATGTTGTTTTCAAAGTCCTCTAGCTCACATTCAAAGAAGGAAAGAAATGTGTCACAGTGAAATTCAGAGCTAGGGCCCTCCTTGTGGAAGAAAGAGCTACTGAAGTGTTCTGTATCATCCTGTTGGAAACCCCAGCAAGGGAGACTGGAACTGCCAAGGGAAAAGTGTGGCCAGTGTACACTGCCTCTTATGCTGCCTGTAGCCCCCCTGGCAGCCTGGATGTGAGTTAGAGCATGTCTGGCCTTTATTTCAGAGGACAGTCAGACTTTGGTAGCACCATGGTATAGGAACATAGTTGTACCTCTCAGAAACCTCAGCGAAGCAACTGTCAGGCCGTTGTGTCCATGGCTGAGCTCTAAGGGAGGGGTACAAAGTTTTGTTTGTTTACTCACAGCCTTCATCTCAATCACTGTGATTGAGATGCACTTTGAAGGAATGTGTCCTGTCTGCAAAGCCCCTGACTAATGCAGTTAAAGATGCTTTGTCTGTCTCATTATTCAAGGAAAAGTTTAAGGGACTAGGCTGCCAGGATGCTCAGCCTTGGGCAGGCAAGCAAGAGCAGTAAGAAGCAAGGAGCTTCTCCCCTTGCCTGCCAGCATCCACTCAGGCCACAATTACTCAGGCACAGCATTTCCCAGCACAGAAGGATGCACCAGGCAAGTGCCCTGATCCTTAGCTGCTGGAGAGGGGACACTGTAATGGGTTAGCAGACCGTGCCCCTTTTCAACCCACAGAAATATTTAGCCCTTGAAATATTCTGATTTCTGTCCCCGCTGATAAGATTGCAGGCAGGCAGAAGCTGCCCTAACCCTGAAGTTGCAGCAGCCTTGTTTTGTTGATGCCTGGAGAGGGACGTTTTGCTGGGCCTGGGGGAGCCCTGCAGAGCTGCAGTGGCAGCTGCGTGGTGCCCGCCCAGAGGCCCTGTCAGCTGCAGTCTTTGTCAAAAGACAGAAGCAGCTTCCTCTTGACCCATTTTATGGGTGAGTAGGATATAATCAATATAAAGTAAACATAAGAATCTCGTTGGGAAAGGGTTCATGTGGGTGTTGGAGTTTTTGCTGTTTGCTGGTGTGAGAGGGCTTTCATACCTTATGGCACGAGGAAACAAAGAAGTACAGTGAGAACTGACAAAGCATGTCAGTCCCTAAATCCAACAAATTAATCTGTGGTATAATCTGGAAAACAATATGTATGACTTATGTTCTTGCTCCAGATGAGTCAATTATTTTAAAGACTCCTTTGGAAAATGTAAATATCAGGACCTTTTTTCCATTCTTGGGCTGCCACAAACAGCAAAGGGAATACTCAAGGTTGCCTAGAGATTGAGGCATTGTCTAAAAAATTTTCTTAATGCTGGGATGTGAATTATAAAAACAAACCCAAAAGTAGAAGTATCCCTGGGAGGTCTTTGTCTGAAAACCCCTGTAGGCAAATCAAAGGCACTTAGGTTGCTATTTCTCTTACTTATTAGAGAGAGTTAAGTAAAACGGACTAAGACATATTTATTTATTGCTTTGTAGCTGGCTGGATATATATATTTAAACCTTGATATTTCATAAATAAGTGATTTTTGCTGCCACCAAAATAAAATGTTAAACTTCTCTTAGATGAAGCAGAACTCCTACTCCAATGTTAATTTGTTGCACTGTATCCAGAATTGCCAGTTAGAACAGTTTCCTAGGAATATACTGCTATTTGTTTTTGTGCAGTAAGTTCCAGTCTTGCATTGCTTTTTTATATTAAATGAGAAACTGGCAGGTGCAGCAGGCAATCCATGTTTTTCCATTCCTTTTCAGGTTTCTGACCATGAAAATTTTAATATTGATAATCCGTTCATTAATTAAATTTTCTTGCATCATACATCAACATATCAAGTATACTCAAAATGCAAGTAAAAATATAAGTGACTTCACTCCAAAAGCAGGGAATCAAAATACATGATCTCTAGCTTGGGGGTACTTTCTCTTCTCATTGTAATCAGCACCTTCAGTAGCCAAAGTGCTCATTTTAAGTCAAAGGTACGAAAAAATAGGAGTTCTTGATTTCTCAAAGAATGAGAGTTATCTATTTTCTCATTGAAATTTAGGCAACAATTCTGTTTTTGCTGCAACACAGGGGCTGGGTTCAGGGCTGCCTTTGTTTAGCACGGCACATAATCCCTAGTTGTGCAGAAGGGAAGGGAGCCATCTGCTCACCCTGCCCCAGAGCCATGCCTGAGCTGTCCTGGAGCCTCAGTGCCACCACAGCTCATGGGCAAGTCCCCACCTGTGCCTCTCTGGGGCTCTGTCCCCTGAGACCTTCACAGATCCCCCAAGGTGGTGCTGACTGGTCTGTGTAACACCAGCTGTGAGATAGCAGTCTAGACAATCTCTGGCAGATATTTATCTAACCCATTCATTAAAAAGTTCTGATATAGCGTCTTAATTATCCTTCAGTTGAGAAAGTTCACACAAATCTTCCTTGATGTACATGGAATCTATTATTTTCCAGAGCCTGCCCTTCTAAAGGTGACAGGGAGCAACTGATCTCATCACCATCCCTGATTGCCATTCTCTTTCATGGAGGTAAGACTGTAATCATGTCTTCCCTCAGGCTTCTTTTCCTATGACCCTTTCTCAGAGGGCACATCTTTCTAAATGTCTTTCTATTTTTGCTGTCCCTTTCCAGCATTTTCCTAATTGCCTCTCTCTTGCTCACAGCAGCACTCAAAACTGGACACAGCCAGTACTGAACAGTGGCTTGATTGCTCTCTTGTGCCTTACAAGTCATTTTACTGTCAACACACAACAGCAAAATATTATTTGCCTTTCCTTGTAACTTTTCAGTGGGGAAGGGCCCAATTTCGCCATCAAAATTTGAGCACTCTAAATAGTTGGTTGGTTCTTTTTCTGAGCTTGGTTGGTTCTTTTTCTGAGTTTCTTCTAACAGAGAGGAAAAGGTGTAGAGATTTGCACAAGGAATAAACTCCCTAGGTGCTTTAGGTTTATCAAAGTAACACAGGGAGAAAAAACTATGGAGAGATTAGACAGATAGATAGATAGATAGATATGTAAATTTTGTGGGGACACCTTTGAAAGGTTTATGTATATATTAAAACATTACATTTATATCCTCTGCTTGTATGAAATGCTTTAACTTTCCAGCATCAGTTTCTCCAGTACATTATCACAGATACAGGATCACATACATCAGTGTTTCAAGATCTGTGTGAGGTCTCTGCTGCTGGTAAAGCAGGAATGATAAAACACCATTTTGCACAACCTCCTTTCCTACCTTCTAGACTCTTTGCTAATAGGTCATTAGTCACAAACAACCTGCTTACAGAGATTGATCCATGTCCTTGCTGCAGAATTCCCTTTTTGTCCCATGACTGTGAATACATCATGCAATGGCTTGCCTTGTATTGCCAGAATCACTGTCACTGGAGGGGGGAGTGTTTGAAGAAGCTGATAGCTTCCACTGTAATTTCTGAATGACAACATGGGATGTGGGGAAATGTTTAATCTCCAGAGGTTCTCAGTGGTGACAGTTCCCAAGTTACAGAGCACACAGCAGACAGGGGGTCTGCAACCTGCTCTTGGAATGGTATGTGTAGCACCCTAAGGATGCCTTGTAAGAATTTGAACTGAGTGGCTTAAGTACAGTTGTGGCTGGGATGTTCTTAGCATCACTTTTACACATTTATCTTGCAGAAGTTGCCGCTTTTTTTTAAAGTTACAGGGCTACTAGTTCTCATTCTTAAGATTTAATTTCATTCCAGAGATGGAGATGTTATCCATAATAAAATATATACATGAAAAGAAAAAAAAACAAACCCAACCCAGTACCGTTACATGTGGGTCATGAAGCTGTTGCTTTTAGCCTACTGGAGATGATGGCAGACATCTGAAGGAAGTTTCATTTTTGCTGTGCTCCAGATGCAGTGTGTGACAGCCAGGAGGGAGGCAGGGCTGCAGGGCTGCTGGTGCCTGTGCTCAGAGTGCAGCTCTGACAGGCTCAGCTCCACGGAGGGCTAATGAGGAGCAGCCAAATGGGCTGTGAATTCATCAGACCACACTAACAAGACTTTGCTGGAAAGCTCCTCACATCATCCGAGTGCGCATGAGGGATGAACTGTGTGAGCAAAACCACAAATCTCTTTATAAGCAGAGCTTTATTCCAAGCACAGTAATTAAGCAGTAATTAGAAGTTTCGTGAGTAATGGGAATAGTTGTGCGAAATGAAGAGTTCTTGTCCACGGGGAAAAATTGCATAGTGCCAGTATCTCAGAGGGGTGGAAAAAGGCTGCAAGTAAAGCTCAGATATTTTGCTCACATTATCAGCATTCCCCAATGAATTTCTATTCTTAACTTAGATAGATTTGAACAGTTTATGAAAAATGCATTTTGAAGTAAATAGTACGTTTTACTAGCTCTGCTGAAAGGTCACTGAAATGGAGAAAAATAGAATCACAGAATGGTTTGGGTTGGAAAGGACCTTAAAGATCATCTAGTTTAAACACCCCTGCTGTGGGTAAAGACAACTTCCACTAGACCAGGCCTTGAACACTTTCAGAGATGGGGCATCCACCGCTAATATGGGCAATAGTTTTGATATTGAAATATTATTTTTCTGTATTTTTCCCAAAAGGAAGACAATTCTGCAGTAGTGGTAGGCAATCCATTGTAAAACCTGTTTAAAAAATCAGTACTTGAATGTTGAATCAAAAGATTTTGAACTTCAGACAGAATCACTTCCAAAACTGATGTGTAAATATACATGTATTTATCAGAATTTCTCTTCCTCTATTTCATAAGCAACTCTCTGCCCAGAATTTCATGCTTGTAATTCCTGTTAGGTAGTTGTACAACAGCAGTGAGTTATCAGTGTTGTTCTGGATTTGGGACATGCTTCCTGTTATACATAATGATTCATGATCCCTCCTCACACAGAGCTGGGAATTTCTGGGTGCCCCCAGATTAATTTTCTATGAATAGTTAATTTAGCATGGTTTGTAGAAACAAATGATGTTTACCAAATGCCATATAAACCCAACTTGTATTGAATACTTGCATACAGAGTTCATGGCTTCTAAATACTATTTATTTTCCAAATTGTTTAGAATAAATAGTTATGAGGAACATTCTACCTTTAAGCAGGACCTAAGATTAGAATCCTTTGGGGGAAGACAAATCCAGTAAATTGATTTTAAAAATATAATGGCTGCTAAAAAGTCTATAAATATCATCACTCACTTTTGTTCCATTTTATCTTCAGCTTTTGTGTCTTGGTCTTTCTCAGCTTTAATTTTTAAGTAGGGAAGTAATTGCAGTTAATTCTTCTGCTTCTGTTTCTGCCTTATCTGTTCACATTTATATTTTTATGAAACATAATAACTGTTAGCAGTTTCAAAAGGGTACAAACTTTCTAAAGATAAAATACCTATCGAGATCATTAAATACACAGTGCTGACAGACAGAGTATGGTCCTGAGCCTGACTGTGGCTCCTGATGCAGCTGTTCCATCCTGGTATACCAGTTTGTATCACACTGTGGCAACAGCCACACTTCTACCTGAGAAAGTTCCTCAGGACTGAAAAGCCCCTTGCTTGATATTGGCCACATGGCCATAACCCAGAGAAAACCCGTGCCACATCAAGATGTCACCCCAGTTAAACGTGCTAAGGAAAAGGCATAAAATGACTTACAATTACTTTCCTTGCCTTTGGCATCCTGCAATGAGCAAAGCTTACCCGAGGTGAAAGCCAAAACTTGTATTTATCTTCTTTCTTTAAACTGATTCCTGGGGGCTTTTTTCTTGTTTTCATTCTAGCAATGTTTTCTTTGTGCATCATGTTTTTAAAGTGACCTTCTTAATTTATAAGAACTTAACTTTTAATTCACATTCCCAAAGCTTTTCTATTTTGTTCTGATTTGCCTGCCTCATGGATAAATGAAATTGTCTTAGCTAATACTACTACTAGTACTTTCCTTTACTTAGATAGCAGACTCTGTCTTAGAGACTTTCTGGTTGTTCATCCTAAAGGATGCAGGCTTTGCAAATTGCTTTGTGAAAGTTTGAGGCGCAGTCTTGGCTTCCCTGATTCACATCAGTACATCCCCAAAGAGAAAATTACTAGCATAAAATTATGTTTCTATGGGATTCTGTATTTTTCTTATATTTTCAAGTGTGGGATTTTTTTTTTTTTTTTTCAGTGCTGGTTGATTCAACTGCATCTGTTTGCTTTTTAGTCTTTAATTTATGTTGGGCTGTAAACTGTCCAAGTAACAATTTGAGTGATGCAGCAACAGAAGGTGACCCAGATTACAAAACACTGTACGCTAATGCCAAGCCTTCTTGTTTAATGGCAGCTGCTCAAAGCTTTGTGTTATTGCTATTCACATCCAACAGACACAAATCAAGCAGCCTCCTCAGGCACACATCCTGCAGATCTTCATTTTAAACATGTTCAAGAGCTGCTGCTTTTCATACACACACAGCAGCCTCACCAGCTGAGGCCATTTAGCCTCCTTGGCTTGTATTTACTCTCAGCCATCTGACACAAAATATCAAGGAAACCCATTGTGACTTCCACTATTTTGCACATTTCTGTTTACGTGGAAGTTTGTTGAGAACATTTTTCCTCTATAAAAGTAGTTGGACTTTCATGCTCCCTCATAATGGACATATTTTACTGTGCCAAATACATCACAGTTGTTTCACAACTGCTTTCTCTAGAGGCTGTAGTTTTAAAAGTGCATATAATACAACAATACTACTAAAAAACATAACATGAACAGTTTAAGCAGAGGATAAATTAGTCTAGATTTCAATCAGAAAGGTTTAGATTTACTGAATGAGTGGTATCAAAACGCAGACTTTAAAGTATAGGTACAGTTTTAGCAAAATAATTACTGTACCTTGAATATGTGAAGCAACAAAATGCCTTCATTCCTTATTTGAAAAAAAAAAACAAAACAACAAAAAAACCAAAAATGTCGAAGCATGGAAATCAGGAAAGCTATCAAGAAATGAGTTCATACAACTTAGTTTCATGGACCAAATTTTTTTGGCATCTCCATCAAATTTTTAAAGCCTTCTGACAACACAAGCTTTCTGCTAGAAGTGAATGTCTAACCATCTCCCCAGAGGACATGTCAGAACAATAAGAAAAAGTGCAAATCTTACTTTTTAAATGGATGAGCAGCAAAAAATTGAGGTAGAAGATGAGTAGAGAGTTAATTCTTGAATGAGCCATATTCATCCTGATAGGACATCCTCCGCCGAGTTGCCTGTTGTCCAAGGGCTGGTGCTGATGCTCACTGCTTTCTCCTCGTGTCTGAAGCTAAGGGCACACCCGGGGCACCCAGCCCCCTGCGAGCCATCTCTGCCCGCGCCCCGCGTCAGGCTGCTCTCTGCAGACACTGATTCTCAAGGCACTTGTGCTTGTTAAGGTTTTACTTCGGCAGGTCCGAGTGATTTTTCAAACCTGGCGCAGATTTGTGTGGAGCTGGACTGGAGTCTCCCGGCTGGGGAATGGTGCGCTCCGCTCTGCCCGGCTGTCCCCGCAGCGAGCCGCGGCACCGCCCGGAGCGCCAGACCTGAGCGCTCCTTGCCTGCCCCCAGAGCTCCACGGCACTCCTAACCACGCTGCAAACACTCCCCTTCTCCTTCCTTTCGGAATTTTCTCTTATATTGCACCGGTAGCACACGAAGTGAAAAGATGAAACATCCACATTCTCAGTCTTTTTAGTTAGTGAGATGTTAGCCCGCTCTCTTAATCGGTATTTAATTTTTTGTGTTGTTGGTGTTGTTTACACTGCAGTGACTGAAAAGCACACTCCTAGGAGCTGGCACAGCACCTCTGAGCTTCATCAGGCTGGGCTATAATCTGGAACTGCTCATGGAGGAAGCAGTGACTTTCAGAGCCAGGTGTCACAGCAGGGTCGCTAAGAGAAAGGGATGGTGATAGGGCACAGACTCCATTTGGTTTTAGCCAGGGCTGGTATGAAATAGCTGGTATTAAGTGCCTTTGTCGTGCCTGTACTCAGGGAGCTGCCAGGGTGGCTTCTCACCCCTGCGTGGCACAGGCATTGTGCTGTTCATGCCCAGCGCTGTCTGGGGGCAGTGCCTCACTGGGGATCACAACTTTGTTCACAGATAAGATCCTTGTCCTGCTCTAGCAGAAGAGGAAGTGAGGGCAGACAGCAGCAGCCCCAGGAGCAGTATTCACACCATGATCCAGTACAAACTCTGGCCCTGTGGCACCTCCCAAACCCAGTCTGTGCATCCACTGTGGGGATGCTGTGCCACAGCACCATTCTGGCTCTGAGGCCAGGACAGAGGCGAGCTGCCTGTTTGGCAGTGCATGTCGTCTTTCCACCACCTTCACCTCTACCAGTCCTGCTGGTCTTTGGCTCTTGGCACTCATTGTCCTTGCCTCAGTGAGAATCCAGGCATTCCCAAGCCCAGGAACAGCCTGAAAAATCTGCTTGGTCATTGCTACTTTATGTTACTGTCAAACAGGTACCACTCAATAAATTCGGTATTGTGTTTTTCCTCCTCACTTCAGCAGAATGTTAATCCTAGTTCAGGAAGCCTTTGATAATGTGTTTAATTTTACATGTACACTTACCTGAACAAAGTACAAGCTGAAAATCAAGTATGAGCTGAAGGCCTCAGATGACTAGGGAGCAGACTGTTGATGTTGACATGAATTCACTAAAGGTGTTTAAAATAGGTAGGTATTTTCACATCACTCATTAAGCTCATTGAACTGATTGATTTTAAAATTCCTTCTGCAGCAAAGCTCCTCCTTCTTTCCCATCTCATTTATGTGTAGCTGCACTCACCCACTCCTGACCTTGTGGCACATCTTTGCAGACCCTCTCTCCCTTCTCCGGGCACCAGCAGTGCCCTATCATCTGCCTCCCAGGAAACCTCCATCCTTCCACTCCCCTGAACCTCCCTACTCCACTCACCAGCTCTGATCTCTGTGATGACAACCCAGGCTGGATTTCCTGACCAAATGTCACGGGCTATGAACATTATGATGAATAGGGCTCCTAGTGGAAAGTACTTAGATAACTATCAATATAATTAAATGGCTAATTGTAGTTTTCAGCTCTTTCACTTTTTGTAATCCCCTTTCTTTTATATTTACATTTGTAATTGTTTGGATGTTTTCTTCTCCTTGCCATCTGTCCACTTCATTTCTGCTTGAAATTATGCAGTAAGATATATAATCATTACAACGTGAGCATGAAAATACCACTGTCATCAGGGAATTCTTTTGTCAGGCTAAATTATGCAGTTTAGCTCAGTGCTGATTGCTTGCTTTAAGTGCATTTTTATTTAAATTTGTCACTATATAACTTACTTAGAACAACAACGTTTTCTGGATTAATGTTCTAGTCAATTTGAAAAAGAAATCCGGTGAGTATTCAGAAAGATAGATCCCAAATTTAAGCAAATACAAAGCTTTCAATTCTGAGGAATATATGGCAGACACTTCAAGAAAATGGTCACATCTATTAAATCTGATTATTTTTCTGAAAAATGCACACGTACCTGTAAAATCTATACTCTAAGGAAATTCAGCAGTTCTTGGGCATGAGGATATGCCATCAATCTGAGAACTTAAATGTATTGTGCTAACACATATGTTGACATTGGAATTACTCTGCTGCAACTCTGTGGTAATTACAAAACATCCAGAAAGTATGTGAACACCTCCTAGGTCTTTTGAAAGTTATTAAAATGCGATCATTTTCAGAATAACCAAAAGAGCTGCTTTTTTCAACTTTTTTGAAACTTAACTCTGCATTTCCCAATGCCTTTTTTCAAATGTTTCTTCTTCTTTGTGAGCTATTCATATCCCAGAATTTCACGGGGAATAAACTAAATGAACTTATCATTGCCCTGATTCCTTGAAGTCGCCTAGAGGAGGAGGTTTGAATTTCTGCAGGCATATAATTTGTACACAGTGAAAAACATAACATCTAAATGTAATTTCCATGCTTTCCCAGTACAGCTTAGCTGTGATGAGATTCTGCAATCACAAAAGTCAGAGGCTATGCCAGTTTTTCAGGGAAAAGGGGTTTGTGTTGTCATTTGCTTTCACTCACGTGCTGCCTTTTCTGTTCTGATTGCTTCCGTGCAATAATGACAGAGTGGCGTGGTATCAGACTACACTAATCAGTGTCATCTCTTCTAAGACATTTTATGAAACTGTCCAACTAATTTCATTATCTAACATCTTTTGCTTCCTGATATAAACAGTGTTTTCAATTTTCAGATGACAGCAGTACTAATTAATTGTGTGTCTTCTGCTTCTCACTGCTAGGCATGCTTTCTGATTGTTCAATGTTGCTCCAACTTAAAGTGCAATTTTTATTGACACCATCCTGTGCCTTTTAGTTCAAATATGTTTACAGGTGATTTTCCTAAGGAATTGATGTTTCTTTTCCAATGTTTTGTTAATTTTAGTGTAAACTACAAAATGAACAGAAATTAGAATAATTCAGTAATTCATGTAAAGTGTAAAATCATCTTGCAAGTGGAAGATACGAGATTACAAAATGCCTGATGCTGACTAAACTGAAGCTTTTATTAAAAATCCCTTTGTTCACTGGCAAGTAAGGTACTGGTAATAGTCAGGAAAAGGTGGGTGATTTCATGGGAGAGTGGAAGAGTGACTGAGCTGAAGATAATGTTTGCCCTAGCAAGGTTTTGGATATGCAGAACTCAGCTGGACAGTGGCCCTTTGTGACCTGCTAGACTAGATATGCTTTGGGCAGGTGGTCCCTTCCCACCATATATTCCTGATTCTCTGAATATAGAGATTTCCTAGAGCATTAGATTTCCTACACAAGCACTAGCCCATATTAGCTCAGTCCTAGTTCTGCATACCTAATGCAGAAAGCCTCTATTTATAAAATAGTCCCTTTTCTCCCCTAGGGTCTTTCATTTTCTTACTCATATTCAATGGTGCTTCTTGCATACATATTTCTCTAAACTTCTTGCTGAATTTCATCAGGGATGAAACCGGGATTCTAAATTTCACTGTTGTTCCCAGTTCACCAATGGGAGAACTTCTTTTATAAAAAACTATGGAGCATTGAAGCATGACATCCTGGTTTTGGCATTAAAACAGATTCTGAAGTATTTATTGAAAACTGAGAATCATGGAGCTTCCTAGAACAATGACCTGACCAAGTCATCCAGATCATCTCTCTTCCTGTTTATGGTACTTTATGTACCTCTACATTGAACAACTGATTATTTTTTTTCTTCAGCTACTTGCTCTTTGGGTAATTACGAGCAGACAAACCAAGGCAATGGATAAACCAGTGTGAATAAGGGATGGCTGAAAGGTCTCATAGATAGAGTTGTATTGTAAGAGGAAGTTGTTTACCTCATTAACAAAACCACTATAGATCTATTTGCATTTTAATTAGGCTCCTTGCAACAAGAACAACTCTGATTGCATTGATTTCCTGCAACACTTGCAAAGTTAACCACCCACAAAAGAACTGGGCAAGAGAGAACTGGAATCTCCTTTGGCCCATACTTTTCCAGAGACAAATATTTGATGATTATAATTAACTTGTTAGTCTATAACTAACAAGTTACTTCTTTTGAGCTTTCTTTTCATTTTTATTAGGGTGTACAAATATCTGGGACTTTGAACTCTTGCTTTGCTCCTTTTATGTCTTTCTCAGCCAGAGTAAAGCCAGTTCTGCCTGTTTTCAGATTGCTAGTGTTTTTATGAAACTGAAGGGCTTTATCTGAAAATGTAAAATTATTTTGCAAGACCTGCCAAGTCATATTGCTTTCTTAAATGTAAAACATTTTTTGAAATTATGACTGCTTTTTTGATTCCCATGGTAGCCACTTCCCTACTGAGGAGCCAACTTAAAATGCAAATTTAACCAAAGATTACAAGAGTGTCAAGCTGATTTTCTCAGACAGATGTAATTTTGGATGTGATAGAAATAGTGGGAGCAATGAAAGCTGTTTTGATTTTCATATGAAGTCTCTCCTGAGTATTCTACACATAGGTAGGCAAAACAGAGTGGCTGTGCAAGGTAGTACAGGATTCCCCTGGGACCTGCAGAAGTCAATAAAGTGTGAGATTCACTTATCTTTGATGAATTTTTGTGAAATAACATGTTTTTATCGTATTGTGTGTGGCTGGGAATCAGGAAGCAGGGAAGCAAGAGGCATCACCAGGGAAGCAATTTCAATCAGATGAATGCTAGGTCAGGCCTTGTCAATGCAGATGAAAATTGGCAATTAGTATTCTGTACCTTGCTGCTAATGAACCATCTAATCAGGAAGTTTCTGTCTGTACCAATAAGCTTCATGTGAGGGCCAAGGTTACAGGAGTGCTTGAGAAAATGAGGCAAATTGTGTTTTTACAAAAGCACTGATATATTAAGTTCTAAATGGGTTGTACATTTATTTTTTCCCTCTATGCTTTTCACTTCAGCAGATTAGATGTGTTTACAGTCTTAAAAATAATCTTCTAATTTTCTTTTTAAATTTCCTTCAGAGAGAGGTAACTTGTACTACAAACCAGAAAGACCTAAACATTAAAGTATTGGAATTAAATTGAAAATCCTATCTGTTACAGGGGACATAGTTGTATAGTTCAGCCACAGTTTCAAAGGTATTTGGAAAAGATTTACATAGGTTTGTAGCATGATTTCATCTGATCAAAGTGGTTTTAGAAGGAATTCAGACCAAACAATTCCAGCAGGCAGGGTAGGGGAGGAGAAAGAACAAGACTCAGGAAGGCAAGATTAGTAACCAAATATTCTTGATTTTAACACACACTTTGCATGTAAACATTTTACTTCTGGTAAACAGTGCAGCTGTCCTAGGGACAGGGCAGGATGATGTCAAGCAGAGAGGCTGGGAAGGAGGAGATGCTTCTAAAACTGCTGGTTGAATTTTGGTGTTTGCAAATAGCGAAAGGTGGCAACACACTTGATTTTACAGGCTAAGCACTGGGCTGAGGGACACAAAACTAATTACTTCCCTGGTTTTCTTCACTGTATTTGCAGTGATTAATCTTTTTGAGGTAGTTTAATTTGCAATGCAAAACACCAGAACACTCAAAAACAACTTTTGTAGCAGTCAAATACAGAAATTTCTTAATTTTTCATGATCTCTAATATCTAATATCTTTTTCCCCCTCTTCTGTGTTCAGTCATTGTATATTGAGTGTGACATGGTTTTGAAAAGCATCTGACGAGTTGGATCTCCTGGATTTGCAGGTTTTCAGTTGAAGGATGTGACTTCCAGAAAGCACAAAGCAAAATTTCCCTGTAGGCATCTCTGAAGTGTCTTGGTGTGGATCATGGCAAGCACTAAATTCCTCTTGGAAATCTTGGCCTCTGTGTTAAAGTATTAGATAATAGTATGGGAACAATAAGAGGGGCAGGTGCCCCAAAGGGATTTCAAGTTTCTGCTAAGATTGGGTAAGACAGCATTCATCTTAATGCCAATGCCTTTCTCAAAGGCTGCAGTTTTGTACTGAACCAAATCCTGAAAGTTTGTCAGTTTGAATTACATTGTTCACAAGGTAAAATGAAAGATTCTGGCTTCCAAACTTGTGCTGATTTTGATTATCTCACACCTACTTCAGCCACTGATGGTGATGCTGACCTCAGTGATGATGATGTATGTGAAATGTTCCATGTTCCAACGCCAGTGAAAGGAAAACACCCCCTGCATGGAGGGGGCACAGTTTGACCTCTAAGCATCATGTTGGATGTGAAAAGGGGAAGGAGGAGCCATGACTACTGTAATTACCACTGTAGGTGACTTATATTCTTCAAGTGTCCAGAGAGCCCCTCAAATCACCTGGTGGTTTGTTGCTGAACTGCATCTTAATTTTCCTGTGTGGGCAAGCTGAAGTCTTTGCATATGTTGAACTTCATGCAGTGCTTTCCATTTTCCTGGATATAAAGTCTTTTTCATGTTTTTTCTGCTTTTTGGTTTGTTTTTTAAAATTTAATGGCATTTTTATAAGTTCTTCCAATACACTGAAAGCCTGGATGAGTATGCTTTGTGCATAGGCAGGTGCTGAGACCTCCAACAACATTCACCAAACGGTTTTGTGGCACTGAGACTTCTAAATGTGAGACTTTCTGAGTTTCTGGGGTACAAGAATTTCTAAGCCAGCATTTTCAATGTAATTACCATTATCAGAGAAATAAGACTTTGCTGTCAAACTGCATCTTCGATGCCTTGACTATAAGCAAGTTGTTTACAAAAGATGTGTTCACAGTAGCAAACAAGAAATCCCCACAGCAGCATGGCCCATATGTGTCGCAGGAACTCCTCATGCTGGCAGGGTAAGATTTCCTCTTAGCTCCCACCTGCACTCAGAACTGAGGACGTTGCCACTGGTGTGACAGAGAAGCTCCACACCCCCACAGCACTTTGGAAAGACTTTTAGTCCCCAGCTAAACCTAAGGGCATCACTCACATGCCTGAAGAACAGCAGATGATGAGGCCTTTCAGAAATGTAGCCCTGCAAGTTGGTAAATGGACTGTAGTCTAAAAAACAAAACTCAAACAGCTCACTCATCCAAAATAAGATTAATTGGAGTGAATGAAACTCTCTGGCAGCATGACATGAGTCATGTTAACCTTGACCCCATTGACTCCTGCAGCAGCAAAGTCAGACTTCAGTATTAATTTGGTGATGTAGATTAATGTAACATGTCCTTGTGTAACACCATCTTTAAATAAGCTGGGAAACCAATAACCCACAAGAATAATACCAAATTTCATTCTGACATGGCAATCAAAAGTGTTCAAGAAATGGAATTAACTTTCTGAAGGCTGGGCATGCAGGATGTACTGTATTTGCTCTTCTCTCCATTAGAAGCTATGGAAATAATGAGTCTAGCAGACTGTACGATTTGTGCTCACTCAGTGTGACTCTCTAACAGTTTGGCTTTTCTTTTGGACCATATTCCTCTATGTGTCACAGGCCACAGTGATGCTGAAAATAAGTGTTATACTTGTAATTCAAGACAGGAAAGAAAAATTTTCTATCTGGCCAAATTGATGATGGACACGTTCTCTAGCAATAATAGGTGAATTTATCCACTCACATTTATCATGACCAAAATTAAGTACAACTGTTTTGTTCTGTATGCCATTTAAATGTGAGAGCCCTTTTCCCAACACTGAGGAGAAATTCAAAGTTAGATGGTGGTCTCTCTAAACCACCTGGTCTTTGAAGTGAAGTGCCCAGAAATTTTCGAAGCCTTTCAGAAGAGGATGAGGTTTCATACTTTATTTTTCTATGTGTTGTGTGTGTGTAGTTGTGAGGTTTTAAAGGCATATTTTATTATAAAATTGCTTAAAAAGAATTTTTGGCAATTTTAAAAGGTATTACCTTCTTGCTATTTTTTCCTTTGAACAAGTAAAATAATTTTAAGGTGTTTTGAAAAATTTGAAACATAAATTAAGATTCCTCCAATCAAACCTTTCAACTAATCCAAGCCACTTGTGATATAACATATTTTCAAGGTAATAAACAAATATTAAAGATTTAAATCTGTGGTTCAGTTCAGAAAAAGAAAAATATTTTCAAAGGAGAATAAAACAATCTCACTCCCAGATTTACTTTGAAGTCTTTTCTCCTTTTCTTGATTCAAATAACATGCAGTAGTGGAAACAAAATTTAAAAACCACTCAGAAGAAGCAAAGCAGTATCAGATCTTCAGCATGTAAAGGCACCCAAGCTCCTATCAGCCCTTTTGCCACAGAACTTAACAGCACTAAAAACACCCATGGTTGTTGTGGCTGAGGTTGGCAAATGGATGGGTGGCATAAAATTCAACCACAGAAAAGAATGCTCCAGAAGGAAAGCAAGTAGCCTTTTGAAGGGCTACAGTGTTCTATCAAGTTTTCCTAGCAAAAGGAAATTAATTTACAAACTGGTTCTCCCCCTCTGCTATTTTTATTGGAAATGAATACTTATCTCCAAATAACATTACTCTTGGGATAGCAGCAAACAACACCAAAAGAGACACGTACAACCCATCATAACATACCAAAAATCACTGAAAGAGGTTTAGCTCCAGTGACACCCCAGGCAGCAAATAGGTTTGGTTCATTTCTTTATTTGGGAAGGTCACTGTTACAAGGGGATTGTTATAGGATTATTTCATAGGATTATGTTTACTTTGGAATGACTACAATAAGTTCTTCTCCTGCTACTGCATTAATTTATGCAGACATTTTACTAACTCAGTTGTCATTTAACTGTTAGGTTTTTTACTTTGGTTAGTATAATTCTTTAAAAATAACTTTCCTCTAGCCATTTCTTGTGCAAGCTGGCTGTTTATTGTGCATTGGATTGCTAACAAAGCAGAATTCTGTATTTCCTTATTTTTTTTGGTTAAAACATTTTTCTCTGTGTTGTGTGCTTGCTTTTTTGACTAGAAGCACTTTAGTCTTGCTCCAGGTTTTTAAAAAACAATAGTGGCCTCAAAGCCTAATTAATGTACTTGTAGTCTGCCTCTTGATATCAGAATCTAATTATACTTTCTTAGGAAAATATTGTAATTACGTACTATTCAAATGTAATTAACGGATAATGAATGTCACCTAAAATAAAATAGGGTCCTGAAATTCTCACACTATAGAGTTGCTCCAGAAACAGATATAATGCTTTCATTATGTAATGTTTGTTTCTAACAGTGGGCAGTTACACAAGGCTCATAAGCTTCATAACTGCAGCCTTTTATCCTACTGTGAGTAAATGAGCAATACATCATGGAATATGTAAATTTGGACAAATAAAGAATAGCAGTTATAAAGCTCATCTAACACTAAAACATCCTTGAGTTTCTGCAGTTGTATGTCTTTGGGGAAAAATGTGTTGTAGATGATATGTACTTTTGACTTTATAATTCAAAACAAATAGCTTCTACAAATTACATGGATAGTGATTCAGGAGGGTGCAGAATAGCATTTTAATCTCTCCTACCTTGAAATAACCTGCCTCTCTAGCAGAGAGATGGAGTTTGGTTCCCAGACAACTGTAAACATGTCAAGGTTCATCACAAAGGGAAGGAGAAGAGCTCTGGGAAGCCTTGATAAACACTGAGCTGATAGGTCTGAGTGCTTCTAGCTGTCCTTATAATTACACAGCAGATATTTTCTGAAGGCACAAAGGCTTAATAGCTGCTGGTAATTTGTCAGCTTCATGTGCTAACCTTCCAATGAATTACCACCATCAGCTTTCCAGTTTTTTTATGCCATTCAGAAACTTAGATGCATTATACTCTATTCCTGAAAAGTTTTCAATAGCAAATTTACTTTTTTTCCTCTTCAATGAAAACTACTGAGCGCATTGTACACCCGGGTTCCTACGTTTGTATATAGCTGTATCTTACCCAGTGTACCAAATTCTGCTTTCTACTGGGCAATGTGAGAAGCTTTTAACCTTGGTAATTTAAATGAACTAGCTAGTTCAGTACCACTTCTTTGTGTTATTGCAAACAATGTATTCCTGAAGACCTCGGAGGGCCACAGCTAGGTGCTAACCTGATCTAGAGTCGACTTTGACACCTAAATGCCTCACTTCTGCTCCAAACAATCCATGCAGTGAACTAGGCAGCCCCTCAGTAAATCAGCCTGATACTATGTCAAATACATTCTTTAGTTCTAAAGAAGTATAAACTAAAATCTTTCTATATCCTTGCAAGAGTACTAAATAAAAACCTGGGATGTCAAGTATAAACCAGTACAAAGCTGCCACCTGAGGCCTTCCATGGCAGAACTCCTAACTTCATGTTTTCTATAAACTTGGATAGACAGAAGGATCTATTAATATTATAAATATGAAAAGATAAGCTCTTGTGTTTTACATTACAAACGCTATTCTCGGGGATTAAAAATACATTAATGCTTATGGAAATGATGGGAAGAGAGAGCCAGACCAGAATGGCTCTTAGGTGTATTCTGTGGCCCAAGAAACAGTACCAGGGCTGAGTGTAATAAAGCCCCAGTTACCTAATCTAGGGGAGGATAGCTGGCATCTCCTTCTACCCGATGATTTAATTTGGCCTGTCAGCCAGGGATAATTGGTTTCTGGTTGACTGAAAAAAGTGACAGTGACATCAGCTCCCTGCTACCCTCCATGACTGAAATTCTTGTTGTCTCATACCAGGGCCTCAGCACTCAGGGTGCTCTGGCAGCTTCACAGGTCTCTTACCAGGCACTGCAATGGAAATGCAGCAGTGTAAGACACAGAGAAACTTTTTCATGCTGTTTACTCTATACATTTTCACATTATATTTCTGAGAACTCAGATAATTTCTGTACATGAAAGTCTGGTTATGCTTGTTTGACTTGACAATTTGATAGTGTTCTTGTAGTTATGATGGTCTAGGGCAATAAATAAAGCAAGACGTATTAGGAGAGGCAATACCTTTTACTAACCAGCTGATATAGCTGGAAAAATAAAGATGATTTTGGGCACATGAAGTCTTCTCAAGGTCATGTTCCTAGAGCTGGGGCACTGTTTTTAGTTCCAGTGGTGACATACACCAGCTGAACTAATAAAAGAGATTTCACTTCTCCCCAGTTCTTGCCTTGTTTAACAGAAAATACCTCTTATGGTAGTGGTGCATTATTGCAAAAGTTTTAATGTGCTCTGTTAAAACCATCACCCAAACCAACAGAAAATAAACATGTTAAGTCCTTGTTTCTTCCTTACACAGCTTCAGGCAGGAGTAAGCTTCGATTTTGTAGCACTGTTTAAGTTTCACATCAGTAGAGGGCAGACAGATATTTTCTCCAGTGCTACTCTCTCTGGTTCAGATTTCCTCTCAGCCTCCTTTCCCCTGAGCTGCCAGGCACTAGTGGATCGGGGGAGCAGGCAGGGATGGCAGGAAGACACATGGGCAATTTCCCTCTACCCAGGATTTTTTCAGTTGCCATATATTTCAAAGTGTGAAGGTAATGCAGTGCACCTGTGAATCTACCTGTAGATCTCGCCTAGTACTGAGTTCAGAATTAACAGACCTGGCATTTCTGCTTTATTGTGACAGCAGGGAGTGTCTTGTTCCTGGCCCCTGCTGACTTCACCTCAGGGCTGCACTGAATTAGCATTCCATGAATAAATCTGATCTGTGGAGTGTGTAGCCATACAGCTCTCTGCAACTTCCACACTGTATGAGTCCCCTGGAAAAAGATGGCAGTGGCCAAGATCGTTGTTATTCAGCTCATGTCTGCCTACAGAACACTCCAGAAAACAAAGCCCAAGCAGAGGTGGTGTCCACCCTTCCCTGCACTAAACTTCCCGGACAGAACCAGGCAGGCTGATACAGTCAGAGGATCTGACCTCCTTCTCTCCACATTTCACTTGCTGCACTTCAGAGAGGAGACAAGGGGAGAAGCCTGATCAACACGATTCACATGTCAAACATCCATAATAGTACAACCAGCTGATTAGTGCCCCAGAGAGTGCTGAATTGAGAGACCGGGGTGGTCTTTTCATGGCCTATGTGAAAGAATTTCTTGGCAATGGTTCTAGCAATGGACTTTATTCAGCACTGTTGGCTAGAAAACTGTTGGAGTCTAGGCAATCTTATAACCCCTTCACTTCACAGCCTAATTTAAACCATTTGTGTGTATGTGGTAGTTGGCAATAAAATACAGAAAAATCTCAGACTAGAGGAAATATAGGCTTTGTGGGTTCTTCCTAGGTCCCACCCATCACTGACACATCTGGGATACAAAAAGGAAGAATGACAACACGGGTCATGTTTCAGCAGTGTCATGCACCATGAACCCATGGCAAATTAGCTATAAAATTCCTAGAGAGAGAGACATTTACCATAGCAAAAATGTTGTGGCCAAAGTAAAGGCAGCTGTTTGAAGGAGGATGTGAATGTATGTGCTACTAGATTTATAACTGGGTGCTTACAGTGATCAGTTCTTAAGGAATATATTGGCAATAAACTGAAATAACTCAGCCAGGTATTAAAACTTGCATGCTATTTTTATGTAATTTTATTTCTGTTTAGCTGGCAGCTAACTGCTTAAGAGTTGATTCCCTATCTGCTTATTGTTTAAACAGTATTTGATTTAAGTATCTGTCCTTTCTAGTTTCACTGTATCTTGGAAGATTTTCAGCTGGAGATGAAACCACCTCCTTCAACACCAAACCTTCTTGCACAAAGCTACTTCTTAATTTCCAATAATTCAAAACTATTTATTTGATACACATACTGTTTTCCTGGACAAATCAAAGCAGCTGCATTTGAAAATTCTGTACAGGTGAGGAAGTGCATATTCTTTGATTGATGCTGTCTTTAATTCAAGTAGAAGTCAGCTTTATAACCTATGTGGGATAGTATATTAACTGGCAAGAAACTGTAGCATGAATAAGCATTGGAACAAAAGATATTAATATAGCTAAATTTTGCCTGTACCACTTGTACTTTGTACCAACTGCAGAAGACTTAATGCTGAAAGAACCACAATGACCTGAGATTTCAAGAACATTTTGTTTCCAGAGTATAATTATAGCGGCAATGCCAGGCATGGTAATGGATCACTTAGCACTGTACAATTTTTCTTTGAACTAAATCCTTCATGTATCGTAAAACAGCAAGAGAAAAAAAGTGTTACCTGGGCTTGTGCTAAGTCAAAATGCCCACTGAACTTGCACAGTTTGGCAATTAGCTGTAGATGCTTTCTGGACTGCCAAGAAACCACATTGTACTCAACACAAAGTAAATAATAGCAGCAGCAAATAAAGAAAAAAATCAGGTAGTTATCTAGGGGAAAAAACCCAAACCTTCCCCCAGGCCCCTCAACAATACAGAAGAAACTATGCAAGTCTTATAGGCCTGTCCCAGGGAGCACTTCCCTAGCTTGGTTATGCTTGCTGGCAAAATAGTTCTCATCAAGGCTGCATTTTCCTTATGTATTTCACTCATGAAAACTGATCAAGCACTTAGTTTTATACCTTCCAAATGAGGGGTTTGCTATGGAAACAGTAAGACCCGAGAAGCCAATTACCCACTAATGATGTTTTTATGTGCTTGCTATTCAGATTAGAGTGAAATGTAAGCATCAGCTTAAAATCTAAAGTGCCTTGCTCTAGAACTTTCTTTTTCCATGCAAAATTAAAACAGAGAAACTCACCAAATAGACAAACTTATTTTTACAGTTTATGTACAGTTTAACTATTCTGCAGAAATAAAAGGTGGGCATGCACAAGGAACACCCTAAAAGAATAAGCAGATTTTCCTCTTCAGTTCAAGAAAAATGTCATAATCTTGATTTCTCTATTATTATTGACACCATTGTTTCACTGTAGAATAACTGAATAAAAGAAATGATACTACTTAGAATATTATTTGAAACAGTTTGCTATTGAATTAATTTGACTGTAATATACTATTAAAAATTAAAAAAGTCAACAACAAACCCAAAGTCAAAGTTAAGTATTTGCAGACTTCAAGAAAGCTACAGGGCTGTGAGTACACGCAGTATGGCAGCACTCAGGAGGTAAAAAATGCTTTAAAAACTTTCAGTATTTTTACTGTATTTTTATTTAAAAATGCAAGACCTTCGAGTCACACTTTGTTCAGTATCCATTTACAGATCATAAGTACAGAATGCATGTCGAGGAATAAAGTTAATCCTGCATTAATCCTTCTTTAAGGCTGTCAGGAAAACAAGCTCATTTTCGGTGTCGCACTCTTGGCAGAGAGGAGCGATGGGGCTGGAGGAACAGGAGGCAGTGCCTTCGGTACCGAGGGGCGCCTCCGGGGCTGCTCCTTCTGCCGCCCGGGAAGCACGGGAAGCGGGAATTTCATGTCAAGTGCTTCAACATACTCAAGCAGAAAACAAAATAAAACTCGTATTATTGAACAGAGCTACGGGAAGCACGAAAGCCGGGAATTGCACAAGCTGCGATGCGCACTGCTCCAAAGCAGCAGACCGCCTCAGTGGGGTATCGTGGCGCAGGGCCGGCGGCAGCTCGGCCCTCCCGAGCCGCCGGCGCTGTTTGAGCGAGCTCTCCCGGCTCCCACTCACTGTTCCCACCCTCCGGCCCACGTCCCGACGCTGGGCCCATTCGGGGCGCGGCCCCTGAGCCGCCGGGCCGGCCCCGCCCCGCTCGGAAGCGCCGCCGTGACCCCGCTGACGCGGGCGGCGGGCCCGGAAGCGGCGGGCGCGGGGCCGGAGCGGGGGCAGCGGCGTTGGGCGGCCGAGCGGCCCCGGGGAGCGCCCGGCGCCGCGCAGGTGCGAGGGACGGGGCCGCGGCGGGGCAGCGCGGGGGAAAGGCACGGGACGGCACGGGCGGGACGGGACAGCGGGGCGGGCGCGGCCATTTTAGCGCCGCGGGACCGCAGCGTCCGCGGTGCCCTGCGCTCGGTGCCGCTGATCCCGCTCGGGCCGGCCCTGCCCTGCCCTGCCCTGCCCGGCCCGGCCCTGCCCTGCCCTGCGCTCGGCGGGGGACAAAGGCAGCGCCCCCGGGCCGCCGGGCAGGGGCAGCGCGGCCGCTCGGCGGGGACGGGCAGGGCCGGGCAGGGCCAGGCGGCCCCGGCAGGCGCCGGGCGGGTGCGGCCTGGCCTGAGGGGCAGCTGGGGCGGCTTCGCCTTGTTGGGGTGAGACGGGAAGAGAAGGAGCTTCGGTGTAATAATAATAACAGTGCACGCCCGTCCCGGAGTGGGGCACAGGCTAAATGCGGCCGGGAGCCGAGCGAAGCCAGCCCGGCCGCCGCCTTGGAGCTAATAATAGGCAGTGTCTGCTCACTGGCTGGCAGCAGGTTATGCCGTGGTCTGCAACGCAAGGAGATTTTAGTGATTTAATGAAAGCCTCGGTTATGCAGATAGATAAAACTAACAGTGAAATATAGAAAGCGTTATTAAACACTGAAGTAATATTTAAACGCTAAGAGTAATTTTTGTAATTCTTTTGCAGAGTATGAAATTACTGTTGCATATTTTCTTAAGGTCCGGAGCAGAAGCAAGTCTTCACGGGAGTTCTTTGCTAATCACCTATGAAGCTCCTGATCCTGAAGTTGCACTTTTGCAATGAAGAAAAGGAGACGGCTCGCTGCAAGTCTAAATGAAAAGGTTCATCTTGGCCATGAGAAAGATACTTCAGAACAGATTCTTGTAGTGGACTGTGCACAGCAAATTGTCTCCAAGTCTGCAGAAATAGCTCCTGCAGATCAACTCGAATCTTCCCAAGAACTTTCACCATCACCAGAACAAAGAAAGCTCCTAAGCTCATTGCAATATAACAAGAATCTACTTAAATACTTAAATGATGATAGACAGAAACATCCTTCGTTTTGTGATTTACTCATCATTGTAGAAGGAAAAGAATTCAGTGCTCACAAAGTTGTTGTAGCTGTTGGGAGTAGCTATTTTCATGCCTGTTTGAGCAAAAATCCAAGCACCGATGTTGTCACATTAGATCATGTAACTCATTCTGTCTTTCAGCATTTGCTTGAGTTTCTTTACACTTCTGAGTTTTTTGTGTATAAAAATGAAATTCCATTAGTGCTGGAAGCAGCAAAGTTTTTAGATATCATAGATGCAGTGAAGTTACTAAATAATGAAAGTGTTTCCAATGTACAGACTGATGTGGTAACTGATGCACCTACACCAGTCGAAACACTCAGTGAACTGACAGGTAAACTATTAAATAGTCATCAGTGCACTTTCTGTGGTCGAAGTTTCTGTTACAAGAAGTCCTTAGAAAATCATTTGGCTAAAGCCCACCGACCCCTTTCCCTGGAGCGAAAGCATGGGTTAAAAATGGTTGAGAAGGCCAGCTTTTCCACCAGGCGCTCCACGAGAAGCCGTAAGTGTCCAGCTAAGTTCGATATCAGTGACAACGAAAGCGGTGATGCCTCTGACAGCAATTTGGAAAAAGTCAGTTCTGACAAGGAGACATCTGAGAGAAGTGAATTTGAAGACAGTGAAAGTGAGTGCAATGTGGATGAAGATGGGCAGGAAGAGGAAATGTCAGGTGAAGATTCAGAATCTGAAGAGCAAAGTGAAAAGGAACAGAACGATGCTGAAGAGGGTTCTGAGACAGTTGACTCAGTGGGGAATATTCCTGAAGGCTTAGCTCCAGTCATCATTCAGACCAGTAGCAAAAAACTACTGCAGTGTCCCAAGTGTGACAAAAAGTTTGATCGAATAGGTAAGAGTGAGTTAGGTTGATCTCATTCATGGTGGTGCTGTTTGTGTGGGAAATAAACCAAGCTTTTTCTCTGTCCTGTAAATATAAGAATTTCTGGATCATCTCACTGATCCAGTGTGCTGCTGTTTTCTCTAGGTGTATTAAGTTGTTATGTCTGTGGTGCTAAATAGTTTCAATAAATTATATGAGCACATTAATTTAAAAATCTGCAAATACTACATTTATTTCTCTTCCACTGCTCTGCATTCTGGTTGTTAGCAATGTGTAAAAGCACAGCTACTGTGGAGAAATAAATGGCCTGTGAGTATTTAGGGTTGGAATGGTACATGCTGTTTCTGCATACATTGGAAGCCCTTTTCTCTTTGCACTTTCATAACTTAGAATTCTAGTTCTGTGCTCAAAAAATCCATGACAAACATGCATTAAAACAAGCGATACATAAAGTACTTCTTTATAAGCTTGTATTACAATGCACCATTGACTAATATGTTTAAATTATGAACCTCTGCAGCTCATAAATTTCAGTACTGTACTGCAGCATGCATGTATGTTCTACAGAGAAAAAAAGTAAGATCTAGTACAAAGCAGAGAGGGTGCTATTGACTTGAGGTAGATTTATCCACAGGACAGAATTTTGTCATCAGAAAAAAGTTGGCAAACAGAAAAGGGAATACAAACCATGTGAAAGAAATGAGAGAGTAGCATTTTTAATTCTGGCAGTGTGTTGGATCCTAAATACAGGTAAAATGTGTAAGGGTTTTTATCTTTCATTCAGTGTTCTGCTATTTGAAAGTACCTTAAGATTACTGGTTTGTTGTGAGGCTGTTCCCCATTCTGCAGAGGTACTCACGATCAGTGTAGTGAAAGAACAGGACTGTAATTTGCAGTATTTAAGAACAGATGTAGGGTTGAGCCCTATGCTGCTGGGTTGAACAAGAGTGATGTGTAACCCTTGCACAGACTTACAGGAAGATGGAAGTGTTTGGAGCGACCTTGGATCAAACACACAGGTGAGGGCTGGGCAGTTTTCAGTGGTGTAAGCAAGTGCATGTGGAGAGTACTTAGAGCTTGACCGCATGTGAGAGAGATTGTAGAACGAACCCAAACATGCCTATTGCAGACTATATGTGTTACAGTTCATGCTAACAGATTTGTCTTTGTTGTCCAGGCAAATACGAGAGCCACACACGTGTCCACACGGGTGAGAAACCTTTTGAATGTGATATTTGTCACCAGCGCTACTCAACCAAGTCCAACCTGACAGTGCACAGAAAGAAACACTCCAGTGACACTGACTTCCATAAGAAGGAACACAAATGTCCCTACTGCAATAAGCTGCATGCAAGCAAAAAGACTTTAGCAAAGCATGTGAAGAGGCAAGTATGAGATAATGTGTCTGACATTTCTGAAGAAGCTTTTGTTTTTTGTTTTAAAAGTGAAGATAAGCATATATATATAAACATAGCATATTTTGCGTTGGTTTTATAACTATTTCTTCAAATACCTGCCTTTTCAAGGGGCATGGGGATTAGCAGTGTCACCTAACCTGCTGTAAGAAATAGCAGTAGTGCTTCTATGGGGGTTCTGCCAAAAGTTTTTATTACAAATTTTAGAATCTTTCAGATGAGCTAGCACAGTCAGAACACATCAGGCTTAAAAATCACCTGACTGCTTTTAATTTGAAGGCAGAGTAAAGTACCTTCTAGTGTTTTAGATGTCAGTGCTTTACTGTTGATAATGGATGTCTAAACCATTTCTGTGCAGATTCTTTTAGATAAATAATTTATGGCATGTCTAATTATAAGGTATTATTATTTACATGCTTCTTTTTTTCATTTTTCTTTGTAAATATCCGTAAGTTGAAACTGCCTTCTGTCTTATCAAATCTTGTATGAGGTTCTGCAAGAGCCCATAGTCAATGTTGCTTTCCAGTTACTTGTGTCATTAGAGTTGTTTCAGCATCAGTATTTGTTCTGGCAGTGTGGGGATCAACTTCCATGACATATGAAGCTTAGAAGTAGATATTTAGTATTTGGATTATCTTCATCTCAGAAAGCCATGACTACTTTCATCTTCTGTTTTTCTGCTAGGTTTCATCCAGAGAATGTACAAGAATTTCT
This sequence comes from Catharus ustulatus, assembly GCF_009819885.2. Taxonomy (NCBI): domain Eukaryota; kingdom Metazoa; phylum Chordata; class Aves; order Passeriformes; family Turdidae; genus Catharus; species Catharus ustulatus. The sequence continues at coordinate 24,257,176 of NC_046229.1, forward strand.
TTCTATCAAGAAGACAAAGAGTGAAGGTTGGAAATGTGATGTAAGTAATTGTTCAGTACTTTTTTTTTTCATACAGAGTTAACTTTCTGTGAGTCTGAATGAACATCAGGTATGTGTTTTTGTGAAATCTCAGAAAACTTTCTACAGAGTGGTTTTCCTCTAAGTGATACATTTTCTCTATCTGCTGATGTAAGAGCTGAACTTTGTCTATATGTACAGCCTTTGGTCAGATAAATAATCCCAATTTGAATTCTAAAATAGTTAGAGGCAGTATTTTTTCACATGCATTAGTTTACAGATTATTAGACTTGAGTGTTATGAATGCTTTAAAAACAGTATTTGCTCTGCTGTTAATTACACACATCAGGCAATGACCATAAAGTATACTGTTATAGGAAGGATCTCTCAATTGTGAGGAAAATATATGTTAAATGTGAAACACTTTCTCATTTAGCTGCATATGTATGTCAACCGAGTTGTACATTTGTGCTAATTTTCTCTAATTGTAAAATCACAGAATACTTTCCTTGATTTTCCCTGGGAGAGGTATATATGTGAAACTATATCTGCTCTAAAGAGTTTGTAGAATTTCCATTATCTATGTGTATGCTGCCAAATAATGTTTTAAGGTTTCAGATGTGGGGTTTTGTTGCTGTTACTTTTTTTTAAGGGAATTTGTTTCCTTTTTGTTTTTAGGGCAGTTGTTTTGTTTATGCAAGCTTCTGTATGGTGCTGTATGTCTGCAATATTAGGGGCTGTGACATAATTGCTAACCTTTATTGGGAACTTTCACTTGTAAACATACAGTGGGAAGGTGGGAGATAGCAGCTGTAGGAATTTGTATTGTTCATTGTGCAGCTGGTGGGATTATGGTTCAAGGTTATTACATGGTTCATCAAAGGATGTTATCTTCCAGGTGAGGTTGTGTTGTGTAAATGTGTTACAGACTCTGTTTGTTACTAGATAAGAAACACTTTAACGGTTGGAATCGTGTAACATCGTTTACATTCATTCAGTTAAAGTGTGTTACCAGAGGAGTGATTTGATAAACTCCACTTCCTGGTTTGTGGGTTTATTTTTTTAATTGAAAATTGTAAGTAGAATTTTTTTAAGAAGTGAGCTGCTTTTCTTGTACAACTCATGTGCATTGAAAATGGATTGAATTAAAAGCAGGTAGAATTCCAACTTTTACAGCAGTTGCACATTGAACAGGACCCTTGGGTGCTGTACTGGGACTGTTTTCATTTTGTGTGGTATATTCTGAGGGCAAAGGTGCCACAGACATAAGCTGCAGGATTCACTGAGGTTATTTGTTTATACTCTAATCTGTTTGTGAACAAGATTTACTGACCATATTTTAATCCTTGAGAAATATGAGCAAATTTGCACAAACAATTGAAATTAGTAGTGAGGAAAAGCAAGACAGCTATTATATTTTTCACAAATATGTGATTTTCTTACACCTATATTTAACATTAATGAGTTTTAAAACAAGTAAAGCTGCTGGTTTTGATTTCTTTATTCATGTGTGCTCTGTGAAGCTGATTGCAGGAGTTAATGTGTGGGAGTTGTAGTGCTCAGCTGAGCTATCATAAACAACAGCAGGAGTCTCACAGGGAAGTATGTGAGCACTCTCTTGGTTTGTGCTGAAGCATAGGGCCCTGATGATAAATTGTAATACCTGGTTTAAATGCCTAAATTTGAGCTGTGGATTCAATTCTGTAATTGTACTGCATGCTTACCTGAGTAATTACTAATAATCCTTGAACATTTAGGTTTTGGTTAATCTGAAAGCAGTACTAAAAAGCACACATAGTGTTAGGCTTGTGATGGTCTTGTAATTCTAAAATGTATTTTGAGTTACATTTCTTTGTTGGTATTGACATTTTCTCTTTAATACCTGCTGTCAGAGAATTTCCCAGAGGAAATAAAGGAACAGGTGTGACTCTGGTACTACAGTAGCTTATACTGCAGCAATTTTTACCAGGGTCCACCTAAACTGATTCAAGCCAAAGCTATTTGCTTTTTTTCCATTGGGTTATTTTCTGCTGAGTTACTGTGTTGAAACACCCTGGGAAGGGAGTCTGGGAAGTGCTGGAGTCAGTAGAAGGGAGTGGGGAGGAACATAGAACTGCATATAGTTGCTAGTAGTTGATTTAGGCTGCCATGGATCTGCATCCTAATCTATACTGTACAGTCCACTGTGGCTTATGTAGAGGACAGGTTGGTTTTGATGTTGACTGCAAGGCTTTACATACTGGCATAGAAAGTTTTGAAGAATACATGTTTAATCCTACATTGGTGCAGAGAGCAGATGAACTAAACTGTTACGAGTTTATGAATAGGAAAAGAATCTGGCTATAACTGATGTATCTTTGACAAAGTGTGTTGCCATTTCAGATTTGTAAGAAATCTTTCACTCGGAGACCTCACTTAGAAGAGCATATGATCCTTCACTCTCAGGATAAACCCTTCAAATGTACCTACTGTGAAGAGCATTTTAAATCCCGGTTTGCAAGACTGAAACATCAAGAAAAATTCCATCTCGGTATAGAACTTCCTTCTGACATGTAAACACTAGATTTAAAGTAAAACATTCCCCCACCATTTTATGTCCTGCTTTCCACCCCGGCTCCTTCTACAATTCTCTCTTCCACTTTTGGGGGAAGAGTTGTTTGAGGGCTTTTTGTTGGTTGGGTTTTTACTTTTGTGTTCAGCTGTCTTTTTGAGGCATTCTCTTGTACCCAAAAAAAAGTCAGAATTTTGGGGAGGAAGAAGAATTTAGGTTAGTTTTGTTTGGAACTTTTTTGCACAGAATTGATTCTCAGCTAGAGAGTCAGATTCTTCCTGAAGTTTTCAAAAGACATTTTCCTTTCCTCCTGAAGCATTCTGTAGACTTGTTTATATTACTGATTACTTCTGCTGCGTAGGAACTAGATGAGTGATAAGAATTTTTTATTTCAAGTGGTCCAAGTGGGCTTAATTGCCTTTGACTATGAATTCTAAATTTTTGCTTTCCAGTCATGAAATTTGCCAAAATGCCAGATCTTAGAAGTAACTTAGCAGAAAGCTCACAAAGTCTAATAAAGTATGTTGACTGTACTAAAGATGAATAATTTGTTAGACAAAACTTTTGCTTTGTAAATCGATAAGGGCTTTTAAAAGTAACCAGTCTGGGCTTGTTGTTTAGTTTAGCTGACAGTCAGTCCTACTCTGTGTCTGTCTCCCTGCAGGGCCTTTCCCTTGTGATATTTGTGGCCGCCAGTTTAATGACACAGGGAATCTGAAACGCCACATCGAATGTACTCATGGGGGAAAGAGGAAATGGACATGTTTCATCTGTGGGAAATCTGTCAGGGAACGGTAAGGACTTGCCTGACTACTTGAACTTCAGCAGAACACAGCAATATTAAGCATACTATGATTGCTGTTGAATATGCTTGGAGTTTTTAACATAAATGAGACCATTTCAGAGCGTTAGTTTATTAAAAGGTAGTGTCAGAGCCACAGGTAGCATGGCACTTTCTGATCACCTCTAAAATTAAGGGTGACAGCTGTAGGTAATTAATTATCAAGTGCAAATATATTAAGAAAAGTCTTACCTCTCATTCATTTCACTTAAGTTTCTTACTGTTAAGAAACTTAAGTTTCTCTGTTATGCAAATACATCTTTCAATTTCTTGGGAAGGATGTTTTCTTTAATGTATGTTTTCCAAATTTACATTGGGATGGTGTTTTATTTCTTTCCCGATACTGTTTCTAGACCCAGTTAATTCAGTAAACAGGTTGCCAGACTGTCTTTGAATGCATGTGTTGGTGTGTATATCTGAATTAATACAGTCATTTGGATATGTTATGATCCATCACAGTAACAGAAATTGAGAAAACTATAGTATGCTTCATTTTAAAGTGGCAGGGACATTGCTTAAAATTAAATTTTACTGGCTTTGTTAAACAGAACAACTTTGAAAGAACATCTGAGAATTCACAGTGGAGAGAAGCCTCATCTTTGCAGTATTTGTGGGCAGAGTTTTCGTCATGGAAGCTCTTACAGGTATAGATTTTTATTGAACAAGCTGCTAAACTGTTTTGCATATTTGGTGATATGTATGCATTCATGTTATTGACATAGTTCTTTGTAATGTATGTGCTTCATGTACTTCACCTCTGAGAACATTAGTAAATGTTCTAAACGTCTTTCAATTTTAAAAATATATTGCTAATCTGTGGGAATTAATTTAATTTATAAGACATTAGTGGCTTAAAAATCTTTTCTCAAAGTTGAGTTTTTTTGCACATGTAAAACTTCTGTGTTTTTGTTATTCAAAGAGAAAATGAGCAGAGGACTAAAATAATCTACTAAATTAATTTCACATAAGAGAGTTCAGCTCAGTTCTCTCTTGATTTCTAAGAACAATTAAGGTGCATCTCAGGAGGAAGTTACTTCCTGATACTTACGTGAGGCATTAAAGACTGCATTTTCTGCTATTTTGCATTGACTTGGCAGTACAGATGATGTTAATAAAATTACATTTTATGGTCGTGTTTATGACTAAATATGCAGACTTCATCTAAGAGTGCATCATGATGACAAGAGATACGAATGTGAAGAATGTGGGAAAACATTTATTCGGCATGACCATCTGACAAAACACAAAAAAATACATTCAGGTAGGTATTTTCTTTGGAAATTTGCTTCAAGCTTACTATTTTGAAATAAAACCCAATCAAAAGTTAATTATGGATTTTTTTTCAGTACTTGCAATGTTTTAGGCCTGATAAAAAGTTCCTGCCACTCTTTATAAGGTCTATTGAAGTAGAGTTAATCTTACATGTTTTATAGGTTTAAAAGCCAAATGTTTCCTCCGTGATACCATAGAAAGCCGAGGGACAGTCAAAAACATGTAACAATGAATTGCTTTAACAATCAGAAATACAAAAAGCAAAAGTGAAAAAGGAGGATTTTTTAATGATTTCAGATTTCTTTTTTTAATAGCAATTGTGTGAAACATTATTGCCCCAACACAGAAGAAGCTGTCAGGCTCTGTCAGAGTTTGTACACTGATCACGTCAATGTAAGAACATCACAGAGGTGTTTCTGAAGTTTCTCTATGAACAGATGGGGATGATCAGGAGGAAGGAAAAAAATCTGTTGCTCTGAGACCAAAAAGTTATCAAATGTATAGGAAGAGCAAAGATTCACCAGTGACTTTTTAACAGAGGAAATATGACCTTTCTAGGAGGCAAAATACTTTCTAGGCAGCATGGAAGTATGAAAGTGATCAGAGTCTAAACTTCCTGAGTCTTTTTGTGAAAGACAGCTTCTTTCCTGCTGGTTGAAATCATAATGTGTGCTATGAAATAAAGAAATCTTTGAAAACTCCAAATACCAAAAAAAAAAAAAAAAGGGAAAAAAATCCTCTTTTCTACTCTATTTGCTTTCCCCCCTCTAGAAAGTTACATTCTTTGACTGTCCACACCCCTATTTACATGAGAAGAAATATTCTGCCACTTTGTGGAAGATCTCAAGATGACTAAAAAGCATCAAGATACTTTTAAACAGCAGCATAAAACAAAAAGGTAACTATATGTCCATCAGGATAAATACTAAAATAAATACTAAAATAATAAATACTTAAATACTGAGGTGTAATTTTAAATTATGCAACATAGTAGCTGTAAATAATTGGTATGTTTCAATAAGCTTCTCCTCCCTAAAACAGCTGAATTATTGAAGGTACCACATTTCAGGTCATAATGAAGAGGGTACATTCCCAGTCATTGACTTGTACCTCCCATGCAGTGAGTGTTTGGGGAAGTCTCTCTTGACTTGGAACACAAAGCTCTTTGTAGGAATGATATGGACTAGTCCTCTATAACAAGTAGTAAAATCCTTACTCTTATAGAAACACCAAGCTTCCTAAATTTTCTTCCTTAATAAGAGAGAATTCTTCTCCAAGTGAGGTGTGGAAGAGCTTGATTGGCTGAACTTTGGGAACATGATTATAGATCATAGGTATTTAATAAGTTCCAAAAAGATTGAACCAAAATTTATTGAATTTTGCCCTTGTAGGTGAAAAAGCACATCAGTGTGAGGAATGTGGAAAATGTTTTGGCCGTCGAGATCACCTTACTGTTCATTATAAAAGTGTTCATCTAGGAGAAAAAGTTTGGCAGAAGTAAGTGTGGGGTTCTTATAACTGCGTAAGTGTTTCTGTGCTGTAACTGATTTTGTTGGGACTTGAATGTGTGAGCAGAATTCTGCTAGTCTGTGTGTTTGTCATGCCTGTACCTCAGGCTTCATATACTACAGTTTGAAGAGGATGTCAGAAAATTGCCTCCACGACTTAAGTTAGATATTTCCTTTGTAGGGAAATTAATTTACAATTAAGTAAATAAAAGCATTAAAAAGGATCAGATTTTAATTTGTCAGTTATCTGTCTTATTCTTAATTGATGGTTTGCTATAATAGTCTCATTCCAGACTAGTTAAAACTGCATTATTAGTCATCATGTAAACACTGGGAGAATTATCTCACATATAAGGTATTTTAGAAGCTGGCAGCAGATTAGTGGCTCTGAAAGGAGATAAAAACTTTGAAACCTAAGTTGTTTCTCTAACTTGAAAATGCAATAGGATTTTAAAACTCTTGAGCTCTAAAAATAAATCTCTCAGAGATTTGAAATAAACAGCTCTTGTTGTTTTTCAAATGATGTGTTTTAGGTGTTGGTACTCACTAGTGTTGTGTAGAAACCATTAAAGATGTGTCTGACTTAAAAGTACAGTACATTAATTATTCTGGTTTTTTCTCTTGGTAAGCAGTAGCCTACCTAGAAATTCTGCCATTCCTAGAACCTTATTTATGGCATAATTCTGTTAAAGTAAAAACTCCTTGTGAGTGTTGGGCAAAAAAAATGTTACTTAAGGAGATTTTTGGGGTTAAAAAAGAAGTTTTAGTAGCTTTTGTTCTTTGAATACTCAGTGCCATCCCGACAGAGAATAAAATTGAATATTGAAAAGAATCTAATTGACCTTATTCTTATTAGATGCCAGGAAAAAGGAACATAAGTGAAGAAATTTGTAAAGTTTGGTATTTAGCTATTTTGTAGTTAAAGGTTTCAGAAAGGACTGTGGACATTTCTCTTAGTTACAAAAAAAATAACATGAAATGTCTTTTTTTCTTTAAAGATATAAAGCAACATTTCACCAGTGTGAAGTCTGTAAGAAAGTTTTCAAAGGGAAATCAAGTTTGGAAATGCATTTTAGGACGCATTCAGGTAAAAAGAAAATAAACCCCGACTAAACAACATAAATGTAGGAATGTATTTTTATGCATCAGTATTGATTCAATTATTTTATTCGTGATGGTTGTTGAGCATTCAGGACATGAGTAGAAGAAATCAGCGAGATTTTATTAATTTTCATATATTGGCCATTCCTGGATACTGTTCTATGATTGTTTAGCTGGAATACTAATAATCTCAGTTCAGGTTTATGGGAGACTTTTTGCACCTCCTCCTTTAATTCACTGGTATGTGTGTTCTTGCAAATTTACCCAGAGACCTTCTAAATGTTTCTGTGCTCCAGAGATTACTGCATTTCAGGTGGTAATCTAAACAAGGAGTGAACTCCCTTTGGAAAGGGCTATGTCCTTCCTGTTTGGCTTTGGTTTTCCTGCCTTGTGTTTAGGAAAATCATTGTCTTTTGAAATGTATAGAGGTACAAACTGAGCTCATGTAATCCAGTGTCATAGCAGTTAAAAGACTCTTCTTTTTAATTTAGTTTGTATTCTAACATAAGTCGAGAGTATTGAGGGAATTGTATGTAAGAAGAGTATACCAATATAACTTCTAAACAAATTCTTGATGACTCTCTTGATTCCAGAATAGATGCTTAACTTACAGTTTGTTTTCAGTAAAACTGTTTTTAGTAGGTCTTGATGTTGGTAATCCATAGCAGGTATTTGCACATTTATGTGTGATTTGATGTTTCTCAGAAAAACTGTCACTTCTCTGTCTTTACAGGTGAGAAGCCCTACAAGTGTCAGATCTGTAATCAGTCTTTCAGAATTAAGAAGACATTAACAAAACACATGGTTATTCATTCAGATGCTCGACCTTTTAACTGCCAACACTGCAATGCAACATTTAAACGGAAAGACAAGCTGAAGTATCATATTGATCACGTTCATGGATCTAAGGCTGCGGAAGAAGCATTGGCATCTTCTCCAGAGGAAAAGCTAGTCTCCTTGCCAGTGCAGTACACCTCTGATGACAAAGTTTACCAAACTGAGGCTAAGCAGTATGTGGAACAGTCCAAAGCATATCAATCAGAAGCCAAAACTTTGCTGCAGAATGTATCCCCAGAAGTGTGTGTGCCTGTGACTCTGGTCCCTGTTCCCATGGCAGACCCCCAAGCAGAGCTGGTGCAGCACACTGCTCAGTCCCACGGCATCCTTCCCCCGCAGCCGGAGCAGCCGGATTATCAGCGAGCAACGGAGCTCTCCTTCCTCGAGAAATACACCCTGACTCCGCAGCCTGCAAATATTGTTCATCCTGTCAGGCCTGAGCAAATGCTGGATCCCAGAGACCAGTCATATCTTGGAACTTTACTGGGGCTGGATGCGACTCCCACTGTACAGAATATTTCAAGCAACGAACATTCGTGATCAGACCATAACATTCCACCGAATTCACTAAGCCATCGGCCACCAGAAGGCTGATTATGGCAACTAAGATTTATATTTTATATTTTATTTGGACTCATTAAGTCTTCTGCATAGTTTTGGGAAAACAATTTGTTTACATAATATTTGAACATTTAGGCACATTTTGATGCATACGAAAGAGTGTTTCTTGTGATTTTAAGAGTTTTTAAAAACCTTATAGGTGGTCTTTTAAAAATAATGCTCTGAAATATGTTTTAAGGATAGTGGCTGAAAATATAATTACATATCTGGCTATTAATTTAAAAAAATTGTTTGCCTTTCTGCATCTCACTTTGAGTTAATGTTTTAAGGGGAATAGAAAGCATTCTAAAAGAATAAGGACTGTTTAAAATCCATGAAAATTTATAAGGGCAGGCAGGGCTATGAAACACAAACTTTGAAGTATGTTTCACACAGAAATTAATATATAATTTCCTTGAACCTGAGGCATTTTTGGAAGGTTTTAAAGGTGGCTGGACTCTGGAGCCTAGCCAGTGAACACAGGCACTAGGTTCTTCTGAAAAGTGATTTATGACACTTTATGAAGACACTAAACAAGGTTTTCGATGATCCCCTGAGTACAATTAAGCTGCCTAAATTTGGCCTCTTAGTTCTTCTTTGTTCTCTACTGTTGAATAATGTAGGAAGAGCTGGACAATGGTATTGTCTAATTTTCTACATTTAGTTCTATATAATTTTAAGATGCTTTTTTTTTTTGCTTTTTCAATCTTCTTTGTCTTCTAAAGTGTGCCCCACACTCTAACTTCGAAAGAAATGGGAGTATTCGCAAGGTCATTTTAATCCATGAACAATCACAAAGGATTGGCATGGTTTACCCTTGCTAGAGCATAAATGATATCAGGGTCCCACGTTAATGTGCCCATTTTCAGGTTATCTGTGATAGAGGAGAAATTTAAAGACTGTTCCAGAACAGTATTTAATTTCTATTTTTAAAAAAAATCAGTAATTATAAATCTTGTGAGTTTCTAATTAAATTGTTTTGTTTCTCACTTTCTTGTACTGTGTTTATAAACCAAAGTTAAACTCTTGAGAGTATTTTATGTCTAATTATTTTTAGCTTTTTCTTTACTAGACATAAGGGTTTTTTTCAAAAAAACCCATTTGGAACTACAAGTCTGGTGTTACCATGAAATCTAGTATAGTTTAACCTTATCTAGCTTTCTCTTTTAAGTCTACTTTAAAAATAATTATTCTGTGTTTGTTTGGTGAATATGATGCCAAAGAAAGTATCTGAAGTAATTTTATAATCCTCATGATTCCTCACAAGAAGATTCCTGTCTTACTAAGATGAGAATTAAGATTGAAATTTTCTCCCAGTTTTCCCTATTCTTAAATTATTATGTCAAAGAATCTTTAAAATGGGAAACTGGATTTATGTGTATTGTTGTAACTTAAATTTATTCAATGACCTGAGCACAAGGGAGTTGTGGTGATGACTCTTTTATCACAGTTCTGCAAACTCTCAAGTGACCCAGATCCTTTGAGATTGTATTCAGATACTTTGGTGTTAGATTCTATTAATCATCTACTTCAGTGTTGAGCAGTTTGCAGGAGAGGGGCCAGAACTGCCTGAATGTTCATATTTTGAAGCTTGTACCCTAATGGATTCTTAATGTAAACACACCAAAGATTTCTGTTAGCTGTTAAATAGTGGCAGAGTTATAGAATTTTAAGTGTTACCAATATTTAAATAGGACTTAGCCAAAGAAGCACAATAGAAGTCCTAAACTTTAAAAGTTCAGTTTCTAAAACAGGACTACTAACTGTTCTATGTTTGTGTCTCTAAAGTAAAATTTAGAGCTGTGCTCTGGGAATGTTCAGACTGACATGCTGTAAATAGATCTGGGAAGAAGCTGAAGACTAGCAAATACACAGCAATAACAAGGCCATTGAATGCCACCTTCTGAAAGGACACTATCAAGTACTATCCTTCCTGCTTTCTTAACTCCACCTTTTATCTCCTTTCAAAATAAAACTGTTTCTGTCACCTTTACACTCCATGGCTTGAAAATGGCTGGTTTATGTGTAGTTTTCAAGTCTACATGTGTGGATCATATTCGTACTATTCATGTGCACATGAAAAATGATTTCTGCTGCATTTGTAATTGTACTGTTGAAAGTAACCCAACATCAGTGGTGTCAGTGCAGTGCTCAGACTAAAAGCCTAATTCTTTGTTATTTCTTGTCTTTTCTGTCCTACAGTAGAAATAAGTATTGTAGGATTTTGACAAAACAGTAGCTTCAAAGTGGTTGGTAAATAATCGTTTCTTTTAAAGTCCAGTTTGTGTGGAAGGCACTCTAGGAAAACACTGAAATGGAATTTGGAGCATATTTACTTGATAATGTCCTTTTAAAAATAATTTCATAATTGTGCCTTTTATATCTATTCTAAAGAATGGCTTTTTTTCGGTAGTTGAGTTGTTTGTTCAGAAAACATTAAGGTCAATAACTTTCAAAGGGCTCCATGTTTGTGCATGCCCAACAAGAAATGGATTATAAAAGGACTCGTTTTTCAGAAAAACAAGCGTGCTCTTTGCTGTTTGGGTGACCAGAATTATTAGTCATTCCTGGAAAAAATTACCTACTAGTTCTTTGGTGTTCTTTTGTTTGCAGATAACCCTACTAGTTAGTGTTTGTACCTGCTGGTCAGGCTGGATCATTGCCAGTTGACAGTGAAAGACAATAGGAAAGCTTATGTGCTAGATACATAGTTTTTATTTTTATTTAATATCATGGGCTATAATTTGTATGGCTTTACATCTACTTAAAATTCATATATGAGCAAAATAAATTTTCATGGACTGGGACTTCGTTTGGTAGGTGAAAGTATCTGGTTTCTGCTTGATAGGAGGTAGTGTGTAGGGAGACAGGGCTCAAAGGGCAGAGGTCTGCACCTCACAGCTGGGTTGGAACTCCTTAGTGTCTGCTCCCCCCATTTCAATATGTGCTCATCAGAGAGAGTGTGTGCTGGTGATGTGCAAGGGACATTTACAATCAATGGTCTATCTGGCAGTCCCCAGAGCAGTTGAGGGTTTATTGCCAAAGAAGGAAGATGCAGGTGGCTCTTGAAAAGATCTTTAAAGAGTGTTTAGTGGCACATTGCAAAAGTTGGTCTTTTCCACATGCTGACCTTTGGGAGGAAGAGTGGAGTCCGTGCTGGTACTCCAGGCTGCTGCATGGTTCTGAGAACTTACTGCACTCGTTCTGTTCAAACATTAAATCCTATATTTTTTTTGCTGTACAGATTCCTGGTTGTAGACTGGGTTACTGCCTTTAATTCTTTTAGTGGGTTCCATGTTCAGTTTATTTATTTGTATTGGAATTTCCTCTTTGAGCACTGACACTTTTCTTACAGAGGTGTATCCCTCATGGGTTCTTTTCATGCTGAATATCAATCATTGTAATGGTGAAGATATTTTTCTGTAAGGCGGTGGTTTCCTTAAAATTATAGTGCTACTATAGTCTGGATTATAATTCCAGTAGTTGTTTCTAAAGGTGGGTCATACCAGACCACAATGACAAAAGATGTATTTGGTGTCATCAAAGAGCTGAGCTTATTTCCCTATAAGAAATGTGAAAGAGCTTCCAGAACTGAAGAACGCTTCCGAGGAGTCGCCTCACAAAGTGCTTGATTGAACATGAAACGTGGACTGTTAAGGAATAAATGACCCTCAAGCTTTTACATTTAAAATAACTTCTGTTTAGGAGTTAATGAATGTAGAATTATGAATGAATTCTGTTCTAGATGAAAAAGAGTTTTTTCCCCCTGATAACAGTAAAAAAGATGTGAAATTTTTCTGTGTGGAACGCACAACACAGCTGACCCAGACTGTGCATTCCCCGTATGGCTGAGGCCGGAGGGAAGCAGAGTGTGCTTGTCTGCAGGTCCTTGTGACTCCTGTCCCCGGGGATCTTGCTCACAGTCTCACAGCAGTTTGTTATTCCATGATGTGCATCAGAGAATGTCATGGCAGGACGTCATGCAGGGCAGTCACCTTCCTTAAGGCTGAAAGGGTCTTTTTCGTGGTTCATTATAAATGTTTTGGTTTAAAAGGTTTTGATGGATTAAAGGTTAAAATAACAAATTTTTTTAAATCCCCCATAACCATTTAAATCATGTTAAATGTTGATCCTTTTATATGAAAGAATGAGGTGAAAACTCAATATTTTGTCACTGGTATATTGAGATAATGTGTTTAAAATGTGATCTGTACAGGTTGGTATTTTAGATGGAAGTCTTTAAAGTTGTCTTTTTAGGGGAAATCCTTTGCTGTAAGGAAAAGTTAGGAAGTGTACTGTAAATGTAGAAGTACTCAGTCCTATGTGTAATTTTGTTTGCTATGGAAAAGTAAAGTTCTTTTGTCTTAATATTGTGTGCTTCACAGGATTTCTTGCTGGGGTGCTTGCTGGGGTTTGATTTCTGCCCCTTTTGGTTTTCAAACATCACGAAAACACAGTACACTGTGTCTTTCAGTTTCAGAGCTCATGAAATAGAAACAGATGAGACCGATATTTTCATCAGACCGTGCGTCTCATTCTGGTTGTGACTTTGCGATGCGTAGTAGATGAGATGTGTTTACGAGCGGCGCTGTGGGGTGGCTGTCCCGCTGGCGGCGCGGCAGCGGCGCAGTGCTCGCGGCTCCCCGCCCTTGCTGTGTGCCGAGCCCCGGAGCCCTCACGCGCCGTGCTCGCGGTCCCCCGAGCTCGGGCTGTTTAAATGAAGCGCCGGGCGCTGATTGGCGGGCGGGCGAGGGGGGTGGGTGGGAACGGGCGCGAGCCGCGCTGGGATTGGTCGATGAGCGAGGGGGCGGGGCTAGCGGGCGCGGCCCGCGCGGGGATTGGTGGAGCCGTGGGTTTGAACGCGCGAGCGGCGGTTGGCGCCGCGCTGCCTGTGCGGGGCCGCTGCTCCGCGCCATGGCCGCGGGCTCTGTCACCGCAGCGGCGTGGGGGGACCGCGACCGCAGCCCCGCCAAGAACCCCGGCCGGCGGCGCTGGGCCCTGCGGGGCGGCGAGGAGGACGCGGATGAGGACCCCGCCGTGCTGGTCCTGAGCTACTTTTCCCGGCCGCCCTTCCTAAGCTTCGGCCGACTGCGTGTGGGCGCCTCCCGCACGCGTCTGCTGGGCATTGATAATCCCAACGACGATGATGCCGAGGTGGTCATCGACCGCTTTCCGGCCGCTGCCAGGGGCTTCAGCATTGAGCACCGCCGCTTCTTCGTGAAGGTACGGCGAGGGAACATGCCGTGGGTCGGGCGGGAGCTCTGGTGGCCGCAGGGCCGGGGGGCGAGGGAGGAGCGGCCCCGCCCGCGGCGTGGGTCTGTCCAGGGCAGGCAGCAGCCATCCGGGATGTGCCCATGGTGTGGGTCTGTCCCGGGATGTGCCCATGGTGTGGGTCTGTCCCGGGATGTGCCCATGGTGTGGGTCTGTCCCGGGATGTGCCGTGGTGTTGGTCTGTCCCGGGATGTGCCGTGGTGTTGGTCTGTCCCGGGATGTGCCGTGGTGTTGGTCTGTCCCGGGATGTGCCGTGGTGTGGGTCTGTCCAGCACAGCCAGCTGCTCTCCGGGATGTGCCGTGGTGTGGGTCTGTCCCGGGATGTGCCGTGGTGTGGGTCTGTCCCGGGATATGCCGTGGTGTGGGTCTGTCCAGCACAGCCAGCTGCTCTCCGGGCTGTGCCATGGTGTGGGTCTGTCCCGGGATGTGCCATGGTGTTGGTCTGTCCAGCACAGCCAGCTGCTCTCCGGGATGTGCCGTGGTGTGGGTCTGTCCAGCACAGCCAGCTGCTCTCCGGTTTGCGGGCCGGCCCGGAGCTGAGGGCGGTGTGTGTCGGGGCTCGCCCCGAAGGGCAGCGGGGATGGCGGGGCCGGGCCCTCAGCCTGGGGCTGTCGGCGCTGCCAAGGCGCTACAACCTGGCTCAACAGAGAGGTGTCTGCAGTGAGGATGAAAAAATAAAATGAAGTTAACCGTTCTTTGGAATTGCTGTTTTAAGGACAGAGACCTGTCAAAGCGTTTCAGGGCATATGTTAAGGAAAAAGACTGAGGGGAGAGGATGCTAGTTCAGTGTTCTGCACATTGACACAACGGAGAGCAAGGCATGCTTAAAACAGGATTAAACATTTATGATACCTAAGGAAACAAGGCAAATTGTGCCTAGTCCAATCAATGCCAGTTTGTAAACGAACAATTTAGACAAACATATGTCTACAATTATCTAGACTGTCCAGAGTGTTTGCCCAGAGGTAGAGAGGTAGAAACACTCTGGACATCTCTTGCAACTATGGGCTTATAAAACCAGGGTGAAGTCTCACTGAAAAGTGCTTCTTTTATTCTTAATGATATGTTCCTCTAGGAATTAGTTAATAGAAAGGTTCATGACTTCCTCGATAATTTGCAGTGTCTTACTTTTTTTCAAAGAACTTGTATGTCAAATTTGACTAAAAAAATTAATACTTATATTTAGGGTCATATTTAAGGTCCTAAGTTAATCGATCTGATTATTTGTCCCACCATAGTACTCTCAAAATTACCCTAGAGGAGTTACTTGGTTGAAATGTGCAAAAAATTATGTAATTTCTTGTACTCACCTTCACTCAAACCTTCTCTGTCTACTCTGTGTTATATTTATATGTATTCTTGTTTTCCAGTATAGTTTGGTTCAGAGGTATATGACCTTTTAGTAAGACAACTTTTTTGATAGGTGTTGGTTAAATTTACATGTCAAAGCGCAACATCAGCTTTCAGAGGGAAAGCAGGCATTTAAACATTTAATAGTTGTTTTTTATCATTTCATGTTGTCATATATATATTACTTTTATATACTGCCCATTGTTTGGTTGATTACTTGATCTTCAATGTTAGCTAAGTGTACCTAAATGCTAGATATTAATATTTTTTTTTCTCCAACAGTCAGGACAAAGAATATTTGTTTCTGTCACATGGACACCATTAGAAGAAGGAAAAATCAGAGAACTGGTGACTTTTGTTGTTAATGACGCTGTAAAACATCAAGCTGTGCTCCTCGGTGCTGCTGAGCAGCCCCCAAAGAAAAAGGTCTGTGTTTATCATATTTTAATTCTGTCCCTTTGGAGTCTCTGATGCAAATACTGTTTTTATTATTAGAAAATTCAGTGAAGGAAGACTGCAAAGTGATAAATGATGCTGTGGAAATGCCTATTGTCCTCAACTTTTTTTAGCTGGGTTGGAAAGTAGGTACTGATAAACTACAGTTTAAAGAATAAAACTGAAACATGACCAAATAAACTGTTTTCAAGCTTGCAAATAAGATATTGTGCATTTGTGATCAGGCGTTCTTTTTATAGTTTTTTTAAACTTTGGGTAGGCTAGTAATGTTTACTTTTACGTGTAGAAGAATTTAGCAAGTTAGCACACTAACTTTTATGTATGTTTCTTTTTCAGAAGAGTCTTTGGGATACATTAAAAAAGAAGAACTCTTCAGGAATATCTGCAATAAAAGTTAAGAAGAGTACTCTAGAAATTAAAAATGTTAATAAAACATTTCGAGTTTCTCAGAAGGTGGATAGATTTAGAAATCCCCTTCAGTCATGTGAGAATCAGAACACAGTGCAGAATAGTGTATCCCAAGGAAATGACCCCCTTGCTGGCTCAGAAAATCAACTGCCTCCATCTCCTATTGCACCATTGCCAGAGGAAAATGGCAATACTGTTCACACACCAGTTGCCCTGAGAAGGTCTACTACATTTGGGGATATTGCTGCCTCTGGAAACAAGGAGTTGTTGCCTGAGATAGATATCTGTAACATCAATAAATGTGTTACTGAGCACAATCAAGTGGAACCCCAAATTGCCTCCAGTTCTGCTGGATTAACACAATTGCCAATTTCAAATGACGGAGAAGTTCTTAATTTTACACTCTCACCAGTTTCCACTCCGGAACACTCAGCCTCTGCACCTGTTTTAATAAATACAAGGAGAATTTTAAGTCCAGATGCTTTTGTAAATGACAATTATCAAGTGGACATAGATGTAATAGAACAACCTTTTCCAATACTGTCACCTGATCAATTTGTGAAGGACAGTTTGTCAGATAAACCATCAAAGACTCCTAAACCTGAGGCAGCATTAGTATCATCCACCACAGAGACTTATGTTGTTAAGAGATTTCTACCCTCAAAATGGAAAAAAGATGGAGGTATGGAAACAGAAACACATGTTCACACAGAACATAGCTTAAAGGAAGTCTTGGAGCTGCAAAATGTAAAATCACAGGCATTTGATAGTAATAAACCCAAGGAGGATCACTGCAGTTTTCCTTCTGCAGAGGAACTTCAGACTGACAATCCTCAGAGAGAGCAAACAAAAAAGCGTCCAATTCTTTCTGTCACTATCACAAAAAGTAAACCCAGTGCTACTGAAGAGACGAGAACAGAAACCCGCCAGCCAAAATCTAAAAAATGTCTTAATAAAGCAATAATAGGATGTGCTAATGTACCTGGACATGTGGAAGCAGAAACATCTAAACACCTGCCAGTTATAGCTCCCATTTCATCTGAAAACAAGTGTCACAATGACAAGGTAAATTCATCTACTGGATCAACTACTTCGTGTCGTAAGAGGAAAAGTGAAACATATGTAGGAAATAGTAGAGTTCCAGCTCCAGTGCATGTGGAAGAGGTGGAAAGGAAAAGAGCTCTTACCTCTAGCATGAACAATCAAACATGCACAACCAGACGACCATCAGCCTTCATACCCACGAGTGGAGAGAGAGTAGGGCAGAGAAAGAAAGCTGGTGAGTGGTGTTTCCTTCATTTACCATTTTCTGAAAGATGCCTTCGATTAGGAAATGTGTATAGCAAACTGAACTGTCTAACAACAGTAGGTAGTATTTCATATTTCTGAAATCTGGGCTTTTGCTATTTGTTAGGTATCTGTGCTTTAAAAACCTGAAAACTAGGTTAGAGTTTTGATTATGTAACTGGCTTCAAATTTGCTTTATTCCTGTATAATTTGTTAATGACAATAATTGCTGAAGCATCTAAAAGCTCTTGAGCAAAGACCTTGTTACATAAATCAGATTTTCTGGAAACTTACCACACAATATTTGTCACATGTACATTTACTGTTGTGAATGTTTGCCTCCATTGCTGTTGTCACGTATTTTCAAAAGTAGAATCATGAAGATTGGAAAAGGCTCCTTGCAACATTGAGTCCAACCATTAACTTGGCACCACCATGTTCACCTCTGAACCATACCCCCAGGTGCCACATCTATCCACCTTTTCAACACTTTTAGGGATGGCGATTCCACCACTTTCCTGGGCAGACTGTGATAATTCCTAACCACCCTTCCAGTGAAGAAGTTCCTAAGTCTTTTTCATTCTACCTGCTTTTTACTGTCTGTGATTGACTTGTTGGCAGCCTTGTGTGGTTGTCTCTGCCTTATTGTTTGCTGATGCTTTGTTGCTTGAAGATCAGAAAATGCTGGCAGCTTGCATTTCAGTTTATTTTGGGTTTTCTAACTGTTCCAAACCCAAATATGCTCTGGAGCATGAAAGGAATGAGGGTCTGGAACTTAAAGATGCATTTAATTTGTAAAATATAATTACCAGGAAAAATTCACCATGGCTTTCAGATCAAAATAGCACATGCTGCTTTCTTCAGTTGACTGATCTGTTCTGTGATCTGGATTTGATTTGGGCCTTTCAGTAATGCATTTCCTTGTCAGGCTTTTAAAGATGGTCTGCATAAAAACAAAGTGCTGAAAGTATTGATATGCCAAAGGAAAAGGTGCTCTATCTACCAGATTATTTCTATTAGTCCTTTAGGAGAAAGCTAGATGGGCTGTACTGGGGCAGAGTAGATGGGAATAATCCCATCCCTTGACCTCTGGCCACCCCTCTTTTGACAGAGCCCAGGATTCAGTTCCCCTTCTGGGCTGTGAGTGTGCACTGCTGGCTCATGTCCAGCTCTTCATCCACCAGAACCCCAAGTCCTCCTCTGCAGGGCTGCTCTCTCTGAGCTCTTCTCCCAGTCTGTTGTCACCTGCAGATGTGCTGAGGGTGCACTTGATCTCTGTCTCTGCGTCATTGATAAAGTATTAAAGAACTCCTGTCCCAAGACAGATCCCTGAGGGACACTGCTCATCACCAGCCTTCACCTGGGCATACAGCCATGGAACACAACTCTCTGCAATTCCTTATCCACCCACTGTACACCCTCCAATCCATATCTCTCCAATTTGAGATGAGGATGCCCTGTGGGTCTGTGTGGAAGGCTTTACAGAACTCTGGGTAGATGGCATCAGTCAGCTTCCCTTGTTGACTGTGCAGAAGGTCACCAGACAGGTTGGGGCAATCTGCCCTTAGTAAAGCCATGCTCATTGTCTTGAATCACCTGCTTGTCTGATATGTGCTTTAACATCACTTTCTTAAGGATTTGTTCCATGATATTCCCAGACACAGAAGTAGGGCTCACCAGTCTGTAGTTCCCTGCATCCATGCATCTTCCTTCCTCCCCTTTTTAAATCATCGATATATTTCGAATGGTTCATGGGGAGTTACTCTAGTTCTGTACTTTACAAGTGATATGAACTTTTAATACATTTACTTTCACTGACATATTGTCTGTTGATATTTGTGTGTTAATGCTTGTAGGTTCTTCTCTTCAGAAGGCATCTAAAGCTACCAAGAGAATAAGTAAACCTGTCCCTGGACTGGCGCAGTCACACCTGGTATTTGTGAAACCACTGAAAACAGGTAGGCAGACTGCTGGTGTTTGGTAAAACACTGAACAGAAGGTCACAATTGTACTGCTGGTGTCAGATAAGACCTAGCTGGTTAGAGCTGAGAGGAAATAGAGGATAGGACCTGAAATGAACCAATGCCTAGTAGAATAATATGTGTAACCTTTTGCGATCTGTTTTGATTACCTTTAAGAAAATTGGTTGCAATGGTCACCTAAAAGCAGATGTTACTTTTTTCTAGATTGGCCTGTTAGTGTAAAAGCTACATTACAGTTCTGCTCCCAGCTTACTGATGGCTATCAGTTAAATGCCTCTTCCACATCTAAAAACATTTTAAGGCAACAACAGAATACCTCAAAAGCAAAATTTTTTTCCCTAAAAAAATAAAAATTCTGCAGAGTTAAGAATACTAAGTTGATCTGATCAGAAAAATGCAACTATAAAATAGTTCTTCCTGGATGTAATCCATTTCAGTTTGGGTTTACTCCATTGCAAATGGCCTGGGTTCTAGTTATCTTGTCTTAGTTCTAGAGCTGCAACAATTCAAGCCATGTTTTGTGGCTGAAATTTATTTAATAGTCCCTAATCTGCAAATCACTGAAGATTTTAGAAGTCTGCTTTTTTTGACTTTAGTGCTAAGTGGAGTGTGAAACATTAATCCTTTCCACAAAGAAATGTATATTGGTTATTGAACATTTAAAGTACTGTAAAGACTTAAGTTTTTTTTGTTTGTTTTGGTTTCTTTTTTGAAGTCATCCCTAGGCACCCAATGCCTTTTGCTGCTAAAAACATGTTTTATGATGAACGCTGGAAAGAGAAGCAGCAACGAGGTTTCACCTGGTGGTTAAATTTCGTACTTACCCCAGATGACTTCAATGTAAAAACAAATATCTCTCAAGGTAAGAGTACAATAATTTTGTCTTCTCATTTTCTTAACCTTTATGTAGTATAGTTTAGTAACACTAGCAAGTATTAGTACTCATTTTACACTAAACCTTTTCAGAGTCATGTCATATTTTCCCCCTTCTGGTAAGTGTGGATGGCTCACTAGCTCATGGCAAGCACAGCACAGCACACCCCTGCATGGGGAGGGAGGGTGCTCTGCAACAAGAATACACTGGAATGAGTGGCTGTGGCACTTCTCAGTGGGTGGTGAGTGGGGAATCTCCACCTGCTGGAAAATGTTATAACTGGCACTTTACTAAAAGGATAGCCTACTTTGTGCTCTATCTTTAGCTTCATTTGTATCTTAAAATTGAATTCCTAGCACTGCTCACTTATGAAATAAGTGTTCTTCTATTTAATAGTTGAGTAGTATTCCTGTACTTGACAACATATGTGTAGGGCAACAGCTGACATGCTTCCTGAAGGATAAATCATCAGTCAGAGTAAAAATAACAGAATGTCAACTTAAAGAGGGAAAAAGTGAATGAGGTGTGCAAAGCTGCCTTTATTTGAGATGCAAATGCATGTTTTTGTGTGTATTTAAACAGTAAATGCAGCTGCTCTTATGCTGGGGGAAGAGAACCACCACAAAATGAGCCTTCCTAAGGCCCCCACGAAAGATGAGGCGTCTCTGAAGGCGTACACCGCTCGCCGCAAGCTGAACAGGCTGCGGCGCGCGGCCTGCCAGCTGTTCACCTCCGAAGCCATGGTCAAAGCCATCCAGAAACTCGAGGTGGAGATCGAAACCAGGCGCCTGCTGGTCCGCAGGGACAGGCACCTCTGGAAAGACATAGGTAAGGGGACAGAAACCTGGAATCCTCTCCTCTTGTATGTAGGAAAAGGGTTATTCACACACTGAGTTTGCTTAATCTAAAATTGGTTAACAGAAATTTTTGCATTAATATGAAATGTTTACTGATCTAATATTAAAAATTTCTCTCTTGCAGGAGAAAGGCAGAAAGTCCTTAACTGGCTTTTATCTTACAACCCTTTATGGCTGCGTATAGGTCTGGAGGTAAGTGCACTGTGTATAGTCTGTAAACTGTCATCTAAACTATCATCTAGAGGTTGTTTTGGGTTTCTTTATATTTCTGTCATACTAGTTCAGGTAGGTGCAATTCAGTTACAGCATGATGCATACATATTTTAAATTGTTATAGCAGATTTGCTTTAAAAAAGTGATTACCTTATTAAGAAGGAAAATATTTAATCAAGGATAGTGGAAGTTAATTCCATGACCAATAGCACAAAAGCATTTCTCTATCAGTTTGACTTTACTAAACTGGAGAAGAATGTGGTTGTCTCAAAGAAGTTCCTGATGGATTTCTCAGACATAGATGATCATGTATGTTTTGAAATGAGAATAGATCTTTGAAATTTCCTTTGGCTTTACCTTTCAAGGACTCACTTGAAAACTGTTTGATATTTAGTGACCAATTGCCATTTATTATTTTAGAAATTCAATAATGTGTATTGTTAAAAAAATCACATAGTAGTTAAAGTGACTTTTAACACTGACCTCTGCTTTTTTCCCCTTCTTTCATATTAGACTATTTATGGAGAACTGATAGCTTTGGAGAGTAATAGTGATGTTATGGGTTTAGCAATATTTATCCTTAATCGCTTGCTGTGGAACCCTGACATTGCAGCTGAATACAGACATCCCGTCGTGCCCCACCTGTACCGGGAAGGTAACAACTACTTCCAAAATAATTTATTTGTAGCACTTAATTTTCAAACTGTCACTTAACTGAGTTCTGTCATTATAGGTCATGAAGAAGCTTTGTCAAAGTTCACACTGAAAAAGTTGCTGCTGCTGGTTTGCTTTCTGGATTGTGCCAAACGGTCCAGAATGATTGACCATGACCCCTGCCTCTTTTGTAAGGATGCAGAGTTCAAGGTGAGAGCTGTGATTTTTTGTCTCCCTCCAGTACTGTCCTAAGACTCAGTGTAGAATTTTTTAATTGTTTTTAATCTGTGTGACTTGCTAAAATAATTTTAAACAAAATACATCATTTTGAGAATTAGACAAGGAAATATGAAATGTAATTTGGGAGGGTCAAGGGATGAAAATTGTATTCTGATTGACAAATATTGTAGTGTTGAGATTTTTTTGTTTTTTTTTTTAAACTTTAGGCTAGCAAAGACCTTTTGCTTGCTTTTTCCCGGGACTTCCTGAGTGGTGAAGGTGACCTCTCCCGCCATCTGGGCTTCTTAGGACTACCTGTCAGTCATATTCAAACTCCACTGGATGAATTCGATTTTGCTGTAACAAACCTGGCTGTGGACTTACAATGTGGCATTCGTCTTGTGTACGTTGAATTCTATCAAAATATTTATTTTCTTTTATATCATACTTACTGTGAGCTCATCAGAGGCATTAAACCATGCAATTACCTTTGTTAGGAGAACAGTGGAGCTTCTGACCAAAAACTGGAGCCTTTCAAAACAACTGAGAGTTCCTGCAATAAGCCGGCTACAGAAGATGCATAATGTTGATATTGTTCTCAATGTCCTTAAAGAGCGAGGAGTGCTCTTGAAAGATGAAACTGGTAAGGCCTAGAAATCAGGGTTATTCTAAGTGCATCAGATAACCAGTGCACACTTTAATCTCTTGTTTTATTTGATAGGTGCCTCAATTGACTCCAGGGATATTGTGGATAGACACAGGGAACGAACGTTAGCACTGCTGTGGAAAATTGTCTTTGCCTTCCAGGTATTATTGAATTGCTTATTTTGTTTGGTTTTTGCTAGTTACAAAGGAGTAATAATGAAAACACCACTCTTTCAGGAATATTTGATGTATGTGAAAGCCTCTACTAATCAAATTTTAGACTGAAATAATTTGCTGCTTTATACTTTCAAAGCTCCGTGTAAACTTCACTAAACTGCTTATTGGTCCCTAACAATACAGCTTGGATAATGTTTTAAGTGTGCTTTTTCTTACATATTTCGTTCAAGTTTTTGAAAAAAAATTAGCTTTTAAGTTCATGCTGTATACTAGAAGAGTTGAAAGTAAAATAATGTTGATCTCCAACTGCAGGTTTGTTAATCTCAAACTGCTGCAGACTCAGCAACTGAAAAGGACATTTTGAGGTTACACTGATAAACAATTATAGAGTAATCTCTGAAACTACAGATCTTCTACTTTTTCTTCCTTTCATCTGAAACAGTTGATGAAATATTCTTGAAATAAGAATGAAGATTTCTTAGGCATTACTGCAATGACATTTCAAAAGTTAGTAGAGGAAGTAAAAATAGTTTTCTTAAAACTGTTTTAAAAGTTAGAGGGTATTTTAAAATACCCTCTAACTTGAGTCAGAGGTATTTTAAAAATAAATGTCCAACTGACAAATCCAGTTGGAAGGAACATAATGTATGAAAGGCAAAATAAGATAAAAGTTGAGGTGGAATTTCACCACTAAATAGACAAGTATGTAAGTGCAATTAAGTATATGTAAAGCAAGAATATTAAAGTCTTCGGCCACAGAATTATCACTAAGATAGGACAATATAATAAGCAAATGTAATTATTTTCTTTCTTAAATGCTGTTACACTATTAAGTAGTTAACTTCCTTCAGTTAGTTCTTCAGATGCATGTGTCTCAGTTGCATTGCTTTTGATTAGAGAAATAACTTGAGTAGTGGCTTTATCCAAGACCTGTGGATATGCTGCTTGTTCTCCAACCAGCTCAAGTTGTTGTGGAATCCCTTAAAAGAGGAGGGTTGGCACATTGACTCAGTGGAACTGCAGGCAGGACTCAGAAATTGTTGTTTCCTCTGAGAGCACGTTGAAATGACACAATTTCTCTGTTTCTCCCAACTATTAATGCAGTAACTCTTACAGAGAGCAGTGAGAGGGGTAGATTTAGGGTTGTTAATCTGCCATCTATGCTGGCAAATCCAGATTATCTACTACTGATTGTGTGGCAGGTACTGCTAAGAAGTGAGTGTAGATTCTCGTTAAAATGCCAAGCCTAAAGCTCTGCAGCTGTAATGCAGGACATGTCAGACTGTTGACATGTCCATCTCTTGTTTTTCTTCCTAACAGGTGGATGTTTTTCTGAACGTGGAGCATTTAAAAGAAGAAATTGAGTTTTTGAAGAACGCGCACAAGAGAAAAGCACTATTGGGTGGTGTCAGGACTTTTCCAAATGATTTTAAAGTACAGGAAGACAGTAGTAACTTCTCATCTCAGACTTACAGTGAAAATGTGAAACTGCTGATGGCATGGGTTAATGCTGTCTGTAGATTTTACAATATCAAGGTAAATAGGTCTTTGTACGCTTCAACAAGTACACCCTGTGCTGTTGTAACTCTTTACAGAGCAGAGTTCTTCAAACCATCAAATATGTAGTAGAAGTCAGTGGTAATTATTTATAAATAGTCTTCTGGACTTTGTTTAATCTGATTTGAAAAAAACATCATTCTATAAGTTTAGCTGCACTTCTCTTTTTAAACAAATCTGAGCCAAAATTTTCCCTTCAAGTTAGTCTTGTGCATAAAAATAATTTTAAAAAATTGAATGTTTTTTGCTGGAATGGGAATTGTTTGTGTACTTTCATTGAGCCTTCATTTTAAAAGTATTTGTGCATAGAACTTTTAAGTGTTTATAAAAACTATGAGAATTTAACTAATGTTTGGGATAAGGTCAGTTCATCTCCTCAGAGATGTTTGTTTAGAAGGGATATGTTTGCTCATTCCAAGAAGGGAAGCCCTGGTCAGAGACCTGATTCTGGTCGGAATATAGTAGCAGCTGCTAGTCTTTGTGAAGGATAAAACAGAGTTTTTAGGACTGATGCAAATTCAGAACTTATTTCTGCATTGAAAGCCTAGTATAAAGGTATCGATAGAAGTTTATTTGAGATCTTGCTGTGGAAAGATTGGTTTCATAAATGTTATCCTTGTAGATTCACTGTATAATCACTCACTCCTCTTTTGTTTCTGGACTCTCACTGTCACTGTACAGTTAATGTTCAAAGGAAACACTAGTTCTCTAATTTTTTATTTTTAAAAAATAATTTGCACTTGATCACATTTATAGGTACAAGAGAAGAAACTCTATATCCAGTTTATACCAATAATAATAAAAATTCAAGGAACTTATATTTTAATTTATTTAACAGGTGGAAAACTTCACAGTGTGTTTCTCAGATGGCAGAGTATTATGTCACTTGATTCATCACTATCACCCCTGTTACATGCCTTTGGAAGCTGTGTGCCAACGAACAACTCAAACTGTAGAATGTTCAAGAACTGTTACAGTGGGACTAAACTCTTCCTCCTCATCTGAGTCTGACACTTCTCTAAATGTTGTGGAAGAAATGTTTGATCAAAGTGAGTTATTTGATGTACAGAAGTTCATGTTAAGTCTATTTCTTTGCACAGTTTGATTGACTAATGTTTTGTCTTTACAAAGCTGTAACTTCCTCAGTCCTCTACAAGGAACTCTTGGACAATGAAAAGCAAAACTTCCAGCTGATCAATGCTGCAGTTTCTGACCTAGGTGGGATACCAGCAATGATTCATCATGCAGACATGTCAAATACAATTCCTGATGAGAAGGTAAAATGCCTTAAGAGTTGATATAAGCATGTTCTGCCCTCGTATGAACATGTTCTGGTCTTTTGTACAGCTCTTAGTCTGCTGTGTTCTGTGTTTCTGTAGGTTGTTATCACCTACCTGTCATTTCTGTGTTCACGCCTTCTCGATCTTCGCCAAGAAACTCGAGCTGCACGATTAATTCAGGCTGCTTGGAGGAGCTACAGGCTGAAAAGGGAACTGAAACTCTCTCAGGTACTCTTCGCTTGTGTAATATTCAAAGCTTCTACATTAAGAAAAAAATATAAATTCAATGGAAAATATGGGTTTGTTGGACTAATACTGGCATTTAAACTAATGGGTGCCATTTCTGTCATCAAAATATGTGGCCTTCTGGGTGGTGTAACCTACTAAACTCCACTTTTCTTTTAGACTTCTGAAGTAATTGCAGGTGTTTAGAGGCTACTGGGTTTTTTTTTTGTGTGTCACTCCTTAAACTCTTCTCCCAATAGTTGAAATAGAAAATAGTTGCACTGTTGCCTTAAAACTGAAGGAGTAGTTAATTCCTATTAATGTCTATAAGATGAGAGGAGTAATTAAACTTTTGTGTGGATTTACTAATTTTGTTAAGGAGCTAAGCTTCACCAGTCTTTTGAATTGAATTTCATGAGTTCTGGTATTCTGTATCTTGATTTTCTGGTAGTTATACCAGATTTAGTGAAGATTTTAAAACTGACACCTTAAGGTTGATAAATGCCACCACTGTGTCTTGCTGGGTTACATACTGGTGTTGGAGCAGTGTTCAAGTGAAATATTCCAAGAATCTATGCTGTAGAAAGGGACAGAGGTTCTCTTTAGGTTTTTTCATTTCCAGTTTCTTTGCTGTATAAAATCTACACAACCTTAATGAAGATGACAAAACATTCCCTTTATAACGCTTTTGAAATAACTAGTAGTAAAGATACTAGTGGGGAGAAGGAATCAAAACTAAAACCCTTTAAACATTGCAGGCATTACTTTTAGTAATTAATCTTACAATGTGCACATATGTAGTATAATTTTATGACATTGCTGTAGATAGTTATTCAAATCAAAAATTTGAAAATGCCATAGCAAATGTTCAGTGGAAATTGACTCTTTGTAGGAAAGAGACAGAGCAGCTCGGATAATTCAAAGATCTGCAATGAACTTCTTGGCTCGCCGACGCATCCTGAGGAAAAAGAACGCAGCCATTTTCATCCAGAAGCACTGGAGAGGATACTTGGCCAGGATGGCTGTCTTCAATCTGAAAAAGGCAAAACTGGAGGAAGCCAGAAATAAATCTGCCACAGTCATTCAGGTAATACGATCTAAAGTGAGATTGCATGGCAAGGAAACCCCCTGAAACCTCTAAGAAAGAAGAACCTCACTAAGGACCATCTGTGCTGCTTGCAGCAATTAATGCTTTCATGAAACGTGATACTTTTTTAAATTATTTTTCCCCCTCTGCATTTGAGAGGTTTATTAAGTTTTTGTCTCTAGGGAAAGATGGTAATGTGCTATTAAATTAACAATTACTCCTTCTTGGTGAATATTTTGGACTACCATAAGCATTTAAACATAGGGCCTTAAACAGTTAATGTAAGGAGTGATGAGATTGTGTTGGTTTTCTTCTTTGCAGCTGCTGAACACTACTTAAAAAAGCTTTAAAAAAAATTAAAATTACTCTCCTAGTGTAACATCACCTGCAGTGGGCACATTCAGAGTGGCAGACATGGGAATGGTACTTGGGGCAGTTAATTCAGTTTCTCAAGATTCTTTCACTACCATTGCCCAAAATAAATATTGCACTAAGACTTTTTAGAATATGATACTAAAAAATTGTTGATTATTCAGATAGTATAAAAGGGAAACTGCTGTTGCCAGGGCAAACTGAGGTTTTTCCCAGAACTTAAAATGCTTAAAAACCATTTAGCTTTTGCTTTTTTTCTCTCTTTTTTTAAAGTAGATTTCTGGAGATTTGACTTCTTAGGCATTAAGACCCAGAGATGAGCTCAGTTGATTAGAGCACAGTGCCAATAAACACCAAAGTCATGGGCTTGATCTTGGTATGGACCATTCAGTCAAGTGTAGGACTTGATCTTTGTGGGTTCCTTCCAACTCAGAATATTCTGTGGTACTCTGATAAGTATAGGAATAAGAAATCTTATGAAGTCTGAAGATCACAGTCCTCATTCATGCTTCTCTCTACATACTATGAAGAAAATACTAAATTTTTTTCTTTTTTTACCTGCAGACTTATTGGAAGAGATACTCTGCAAGGAAGAGATACTTACAGCTAAGACACTGTGTTATTTTTGTGCAAGCAAGGATAAGGATGGTGAAGTCTGTTGCTGCATACAAACGAATTGTTTGGGCTACTGTTACAATTCAGAGACATCTGCGTGCAACCAAGTTGGCAAAAATAGATCGGCAAAGATACGAAATCCTAAAGTCTTCAGCACTTACTATTCAGTCTGCATTCAGAAGATGGAGAAGATACAAAATTCAACAGAAAATTAAAGCAGCTTTGGTGATTCAAAGTTATTTCAGAAAATGGCAATCTTCAAAGCTGGCTAAGAGAAGGAGGGCTGCCCTTGTCATACAGTCTTGGTACAGGATGCACAGAGACCAGAAGCAATATCTACATGTTAAGCAAAATGTTGTCAAGATTCAGGCTTGGTACAGGTGTCAGCTGACCAGACGTGTTTACCAGGAGCACAGGGCAAAAATAGTGATAATTCAGCAGTATTACAGAGCTTATAAACTGGGCAAAGCTGAGAGAAAGTCTTATTTGCAAAAGCATGCAGCAGTGATAGTTCTCCAAGCTGCTTTTCGAGGCATGAAGGCACGAGAGCTGTACAGACAAGCAAAAGCAGCGTGTGTTATTCAATCACTGTGGAGAATGAAACGAGAGAAACAAAGATTCCTGCAGTTGAAAAAATCTGTTACGGCATTGCAGTCACATGTGAGAAGATACCAACAAGTAAAAAGATACAAAGAGATTAAAAATGCTGCTTCCATAATTCAAACCCGGTATAGGGCACACGTGGCTGCTAAAAAAGCAGCTGCTGCTTTCCAGAGGGTGCGCCTGGCTGCCATTGTTCTCCAGGCTGCCTACAGAGGGATGCAAGCCAGGAGGCAGGCTAGGATCCTGAGATCCGTCATCAGAATTCAGTCCAGTTTCCGTGCTTATGTCGCTCGGAAGAGATTTAAAAACTTGAGAGATGCCACCGTGAAGATTCAAGCCCTTACAAAGATGAGGCAAGCCCGTAAGCGTTACTGTGCACTGAGGGAAGCAACGCTTTATGTCCAGCGAAGGTACCGCTCTCAGAAACATGCTCTTCAATTGAAAGAAGATTATAGGAAGTTGAAGAGAGGTTGCATAAGAATTCAGGCTCTAGTTCGAGGCTATTTCGTCAGGAAACAAATCCAGAGGTGGAGGGAAGCTGCAATATTACTTCAGGCCTGCTACAGAATGAAAAGGGACCGGCAACAGTACTTATGCATCTACAGTGCTGCCACTGTCATTCAGCAACGTTATCATGCCTGCAAAAAGGCCCGGTGTCACAGGCAGGAGTTCTTGCAAGTTAGAAAAGCAGCTGTGTGCTTACAGGCAGCCTACAGGGGTTATAAAACACGCAAAAGGCTGAAACTTGAATGCAGAGCTGCTGTTAAAATCCAGGCTGCTTTTAGAGCTCATGCTGCACGAGTGAAACACAAGGCAATGGTTCAGGCCTCCATTGTGATTCAGAGGTGGTACAGAAGTTGTAAGGATGGTAAGAGGCAAAGACTGAACTTCTTAATGACAAGAGCAGCAGTGCTTTCTTTACAAGCAGCTTTTCGTGGCTGGAAGGTGCGAAAGCAGATTCAAAGACAGCATATTGCTGCTACTAGGATACAGTCTACCTTCAGAAAATTCATGGCTGTGAAGAAATTCAGGCTCGTGAAGCACGCTGTGCTAACCATCCAAAGGCATTACAGAGCCAGGGTTCTAGGCCAGAGACAACGGCAAGAATACGTTCAGCTGCGAAATGCTGCAGTGTATCTTCAGGCACTGTGGAGGGGGAAAGCTGTGAGAAAAACGATTCAGAAGAAACATCATCTTGCAACAATTATTCAATCCTATTACAGAATGCACATAAATCAACTAAAATACAAGAAACTAAGAAAAGCCACTTTGGTGATTCAGAAATACTACAGAGCCTACTGTATAAAGAAAACCCAACGGGCAGTTTATCTAAAAACCAAGGCAGCTGTGTTAGTCTTGCAGTCTGCTTACCGTGGGATGACTGTGAGGAGACGACTGAACAAACTAAACAAAGCTGCTACAACTATACAAGCTGCCTTCAAATCTTACCTTGTCAAGAAGGAATATGAAAGACTTAGATCTGCAACTATAGCTATTCAAAGGCGTTACCGTGCAGTAGTTCATGCTAAATGTCAGAGGCAGAGGTATTTGTCTTTAAAAAGAGTCACAGTCCAAGTGCAGGCAATTTACAGAGGTGTAAGAGTGAGGCGACAGGTTCAGTGTATGCACCAAGCAGCTGTTTGCATCCAAGCCACATTTAAGATGTATTTCATGAGCAAAAAATATCAGTCAATGAAAATGGCAGCAATAAGAATTCAAAGGCAATACAGAGCATTTCGTTTAGGTAAAGTACAACGCAAAAAGTACTTGGAACTAAAGAAGTCTGTTATTATCCTCCAGGCTGCTTGCAGAGGCATGAAAGTCCGACAAGATTTAAAAACTATGCACCAGTCAGCAGCAATAATCCAGTCCTATTATCGGATGCACAAGCAACAGAGGGATTTCAGAAAGTTGTTGCTTGCAACGAGGCATATTCAGCAATGGTTCCGTGCTTGTAAGGAGAGAGACGCAGAAGTTCACAACTACATGATTATGAAAAATGCTGTACTGCACATCCAGGCTGCGTTCCGTGGTATGAGAACAAGAAGACTCATCAGAACCATGAATGAATCGGCTGTGATTATTCAAAGAAGATTTAGAACTTTCCTTGAAAGAAAACGTTTTCTTTCCATTAAGTCAGCTGCTGTTGCAATTCAGAGAAAATACAGAGCAACAAAACTAGCAAATATTCAGCGTCAAAAATATCTCTCTCTCCTTAATGCCACTGTTATCATACAGTCTGCTTATAGAGGATTCGTGGTAAGGAAAAAAATGCAGCAAATGCATCAAGCTGCTACAGTTATTCAAGCAATGTTAAG
This sequence comes from Catharus ustulatus, assembly GCF_009819885.2. NCBI lineage: Eukaryota > Metazoa > Chordata > Aves > Passeriformes > Turdidae > Catharus > Catharus ustulatus. Next base: position 24,288,354 of record NC_046229.1, read on the forward strand.
AATGCATAAAATTTACACTTCTTATCAAGCACTCAGGCTTGCTTCTGTAACCATACAGCAACATTATCGAGCTTACAGGGAAGGAAAGCGTGAGAGAGAAAAGTACTTAAAAGTGTACAATTCTGTTTTACTTCTTCAAGCTGCCTACAGAGGAATGAAAACAAGATGTTTCCTGAGGAGCCAACATGAGGCAGCACTTATAATACAGAGAAACTACCGAATGTATAGACAGTACTGTCATTACAGAAGAGTTCAGTGGGCAGCCCGGCTAATACAGAGGAGGTACAGAGCCCACAGGCTCAGGAGAATTGCTGTAGAGAGTTACACCTCATTAAAGAAAGCAGCAACTTGTATCCAGAGGGCTTTTCGAGACATGCGAGCAAGAAGACAACAGCGAGAAATGCACTGTGCTGCAACTGTGCTTCAGAAAAACTTCAAAGCCTTCCGAGAGCGTCAGCGATTTCTCTCTCTTAAATCAGCTACTCTTGTCTTTCAGAGAAGGTACCGAGCTTTGGCTCTGGCAAGGCAGCATGCTTTGGAATATCAGTCTCTCCGCAGAGCAGCTATTCACATCCAGGCTGTGTACAGAGGTGTCAGGGTGAGGAGGAGCCTCAAGCACATGCATTCAGCTGCCAGTAGAATACAGGCAGCCTACAGAATGTTCAGGGATAGGAGGGCCTATCAGAATATGAGAATCGCAGCTGTAGTTATACAGAACTACTATCGATCCTACTTGAAAGGAAAGAACCAACGCAAGAAGTATCTGACAATGAGGAATTCCATTCTTGTTATTCAAGCAGCATTCAGAGGCATGAAGGCACGGCAGGAGCTGAAACTCCTGCATGTTTCAGCAGTTGTAATACAGTCCAGCTATCGCATGTACGTGCAACGTAGGTATTACAAACAGCTGTGCTGGGCTGCCACAGTCACACAGCAGAGGTTCAGAGCCAAAATGGCAAGAGAAGCTGCCATGAGAAATTATGCAGAAATAAGGAAGGCTGTCATTTGCCTCCAAGCTGCTTTTCGTGCTAGGAAAGCCAGGCAGTTGTATAAAGCCAATGCTGCTGCACGGCACATTCAGTCATTCCTACGAATGTGCGTGGAGAGGAGACGCTTTCTTGCACAGAAAGCAGCTGCAGTAGTGATCCAGTCCACGTTCCGATGCCAAAGAGCACGGGCTCGCTATGTGCTGCTCCGGAGCGCCGCAGTCGCTGTTCAGAGGTGGTACAGGTTCTGTCTCAGGGCTCGTTCTCAGAGGGCAGAGTACCTGGCTCAAAGACAAGCAGCAGTAGTTATTCAGTCTGCCTTCCGAGCTATGAAAGCAAGAACAACAGCAAGGCAACTACGAGCTGCGAGAAAGATTCAGGCTTTCCTTCAGATGGCTCTGCAGCGGAGAAAATACCTCCAACTCAGAGCAGCAGCTGTGACATTGCAATCCTATTACTTAATGCAGAAATGTAAATCCCAGTATATGAGCTATAAAAGAGCAGCAGTTGTCCTGCAGCGGCGCTACCGGTCCCACCTGGCTGTGAAACACCAGAGACTGGCTTACTTAGAAACCCGGAGGAGCATTATCCTTGTGCAGGCCACAGTCAGAGGATACATTGACAGGAAGAGGTATCACAAAATGAAAGAAAGCACAATTAAAATTCAGGTACTTCTGAGTGATTAATACTGGGATTTGGGTGTTTTGGATTTCATTTGTAGGTGTTCTAAAGATTTACTGTTCTTGCAAACCACAGTTTAAAACTAAAGTAGAATCAGTTTCTGGAGTGTACTACAGGGCAGATGGATAAAGCTTGCTACCACACTACACAGAAATAAGGTTCTTTGAGACAACTGAATTTCACCTCTGAATATTAGTGGCTTAATGAACATTTTCTTTGATATGAATGAAATATGAATGAAAACTGTCTTGATGTTGTATGAGAGGGCGCTGGTGGTGGGTATAAAGTGACATAAATGGCAAAAACCACGATTGCTGCCTTCTTAAGGACTCATGTCTAGGAAGGTGTGAATAAATCAATCATGTTAGTCCTCCTAGGTTTACTAATTGGCCCTAGACTAATCGAAGTGCCTAACATTTTGAAAAGGAATTTGAGGAAGGAAATTCCCCCAAATCCAGGAAGAAAGGGAAATAAATCGTCTCTGATAGTAGTTTGTGGCCGTGAGAAGCTTGATCTAACAGATATCCCTGCCCATGTTGGGTGGGTTGGAACTCAACCATCTTTAAAGGCCCCTTCCAATCCAAACCATTCTAGGATACTATGGGAATTTCTTAGGTTGGTTTTACTCTCTTGTTGGAGACCACAAGATGTGATAGATGTGCTATCGTCACCTCCATGTTTTGGGGGGATTAGTAGCTGATTAGTTATTTTCTGAATGTTTAACTTATACATCCTGAACATACATAAGAATGGTTACTTTCCCTAAAAGGTAGAAAAAAATAATTAGTTTGGACATTGGAAATATGTTTATTTATATAATTGTTTTTATAACAAGCCAGTTAGTACAGTTGTATATAGAAATATGCAAATATTCCCAGCTGATGGGATGCAAGTGATGAAATATTCCAAGTTTGTCCTTTTCTTTGAAGGCCTGTTTTCGTGGATTTATTCAGAGACAGAAATATCTTCTGTGCAAGTTTTCTGCTGTGGTAATACAGCAGCACTACAGAGCCCATCGGATGCGAAATATTGATCAACACAGGTTCCATCAAATGAAAAAAGCTGCCATTACAATTCAGGTAATCATAAAAGTGTTTTTTTATTGAGTGAGTTTTTAAATCTCTTGTGTTTGTTTCCTCACAATAGTTATTTTTGCAGACTAATATTAAAGAGTGGCATTTGTGCTATTTCCCGGAATATGTTTCACTTACTTTTGAAAACATCTTCTAGTTGTGAGAAATTAAATATCTGTAGTATTTTAGAGATAAAAATACTAAAAATTGTTCCTGTTGATGTGTTATTTTTCTTTTTAATTTCATTCATTCCATTAACTGTTCTGATTTCTCTTTTTTTTTATTTCTCTAATAGGCAGCATACAGAGGTTATAAAGTCAGGCAGCAGTGGACTAGCAAAGTGAGAGCAGCACACGTCATCCAGGCATGGTTCCGAGGTCACAAGGCACGAAAGGAGTACACGGCTGTGCTCAGAGCTGCCCTTGTTATCCAGAGTCACTTCAGGGCCAAACAGCTGCGGGCTCGGTAACGCTGACTCTGACATACATCATTCTGCTGTTCAAAGCTTTCATTGTGTAATGATTTAGTGCTGCACTGCACTCTTCAGAGCTCTTCAGGTGCTCAGGCTCTGTCCCTGCACAATCTTTGTAATGTGTGTGTGTGTGTGTGTCTAACCCTACTGTTGCAGGAGGGGCTATTCTTTTGCACAAGATTTTAATTACATTTAATTTTTTCCTGAAGTGAAGCTCCTTCACAGATTTAAATTATGGTTATTTGGGCTCCAGAAAGAGTAAGCTTTGATCTTTTTATCACTTCCCTTTTTTTGCAAGAAAAACATTCTGGATATTGTTAAAATTCCAGCATACAAGTTGTAGGTTGCAAATCTATTTCATTTTAATCCACAATGGAATAGTTACACCAGCTTATGTTTATTTTGCTGTGAGATCAACCTGGTAGCTCATCTCATTCTGAACTGTCCCATGCCAGTAGCAGTAGGGAATACTCTTCAGTGTTACAAGGTCCTCCCTCACATCCCTGCTTTTTCAACATCCATGCCTATTCCTGTTATTATCCTTTTATGAACCATTGTATGTCAGTCTGTCCAATGCCTTTCAAACTGCTGTGTCCCTCTCCAGCCTTCTTTGGCAGTAAGTTAGGGAAATACCTCCTGTGAGAAACCAGAAAGTATCTTCTGTTTAAAATCAGTCTCTGCCAGTGTTGCTGGCTATTCCCATTTTCCCTAGATCTGGTTGAGAACAGCTCTGCTTTCCCAATATCTATCTTCATGATTTCATAAACCATCGCTGTTTTTTTACATACAAATGCATTTCCATGTTAGGTTTTTGGAAATGAAGTCCTGTGCCCTTACCATCCAAAGAGTCTGGAGAGCGACCCGCACTGCTCGAATGCTTCGGCAGGAGTTTCTGGCAACCAGGAGTGCTGCAGTGAAGATTCAGCTGGCATACAGGCAATACAGGGCCAGGAGACTTCTAAGAGAGGTATGTTTTCACTTGCACTCTGATGTGTCGTGGTTACTTTAATAGCTTTCAATACATGTGAGTGATTTTTTCATCAATGTGCAGAAGCATAGAAAAGGTCGAACCAGAGCAAAGATTGAACTATCTTCAAAATTATTTAATATCCTTTTTTGCTTTAAGGAGCAGGATTGATTCTTGATTTTGAACAGTTCCAGTTGTTGAATTACCCCTCTATGTACTGATACCAGAACAAAATGCCAAATTTTCTGCTGGCTTTCTTGCTTGCAAAAGATTAAGCCCATATTTTGACCCCATTTGGGTAAGCAAAAAGACCTTCCAAACAGGAAGTGCATTTTATATAAACTTCTACTGTATGACTTTACTTGCATTTCTTATTCCATTTTTGCTCTTATGATGGAAGAAAATGCCTAGAACTAAAAAAAAAAAAAAACCAAAAAAAACCATATATTGATCCTATCATGAATGAACAAAAGTTTAATTATCAATGCATTCTTCAATATCCTTTTCAGAAGCACCAGGCTGCATGTCTGATCCAAAATGCATATAGAGGCTTCAAGGCAAGAAGGAAATTTGTTCAACAGAAAACTGCTGCTGTAATTATCCAAAAACATCTGCGGGCTTGGCAGGAAGGCAGGCTTCAATTTATGAAATACAATAAGACTAGAAGAGCTGTCATTAAACTGCAAGCATTTATCCGGGGTTATTTAGTCAGGAAAAAGGTTGGTATAATTCAAATTAAAACTTTGCTTGGGATGTGAAATATCTCTAGAGCTGTTTTACCATTAATTCTGACTGGCAAAGAGAGGAAAACTTGATTTCTCAGTGTTGAAATAGAGTTCTTGTTGGCTGCTTTGAGTATTGGGCAGGTCAGAATAGATCAAACCTTGAGCCTTGTCTTAGAGTCTTTTATAGAACTAAAGTAGATTTTCACTGTTGGGTCTTGTTTTAGCTTCTGGAATCTTTGTGGCTTACCTATAACTGATAATTCTGCACACATAGGCTTGCAATGAAATTGTTCTCTGCTATGTATTGATGCTGTTTCTTACAATCACTGTGTTACCATTTAGAGACCTAGTACTGCAGAGGGGTAGCTTACTTTAGTTCTGAGGGATTTTCAGTATCTAGTAGTATATTGCTGTGGACTGTATTCTTTGTGTGGATATCCAGCTATGTCAGAGTGTGAAAATTAATGATGTCCCCTGTTTTGTTTTCCTTCTACAGATTTCAGAACAGAAACAGAAGAAGAGACTTCTTTATTTTACAGCAGCTGCATATCATCATATCTCTGCAATTAAAATTCAAAGAGCCTACAGGATTCACCTCATCTTAAAACTTGCACAGACCCAGCTCTCATCTGTTCTTATTATACAGGTTGGTCTGATTAAGGCTGAATAATTTGTGTAACAGTCTAATTTGTTTTCTATGAGCTACGCTGTAGCACTAAGACAATGTTGTTCCTTCACATGTGAAAATAAAGCTAAATTATGGAGACTATGATTTACTAAATAATGCTGCTTATACACAGCTAAGCAAGCTCTGGAAGCTGAAGCATTAGAAAGCTGAGAATGGATGGGAAAGTTTGTTTCCTTCAGACCCTCAAGCTTCCTAAAGAAATCTGAGTGCTGTCTTAGCCTATTTCTTTATATCCTACTGGAGGTAGAAAAGATCAGACACAACAACCTGTAAGGTTTGTGAAATGTAGAGCATCTCCTTACATGAACAAATCCCTTGGGTTACTGTGATTTATTTGGTTGGATGCTTCTGATCTGCCAGTGCTATCAGAGCCTGTGTAGGTTGCAGCATTTTAATAAAGCCAGGTTTTACTTACCTAAAAACAAGGTCAAAATCAAATCTATATTGCAGCACTACCAAATAGTAAAAATCATTTTCAGGTCTCCAAACTGACCATTAACTTAGTTCCAGTATGGGAGGCCAGCACCGGATAAATGTAGAGGCTGAAGTAGGAGCTCTGAAATTGCTGTTCTCTGGTCAAGGATGTCATAGCAAACTTTGCCCTTCTACTTCTCTATACATAGAAATCTGTTATTTCTCCCTATAAATTAGATTTTCCCTTTAAGTCTAGAGAGAATGGATAGAAAAGGAGTTTTTTGCTCTGGTTTGGAACACAGTACCCTGTCTCCATGCTTTATTTATAGAAGGGAATAAAACAGAGCTGGGAAATGAGAAAAGTGGAGTGGTGGTTCTCCTTAGAAGCCAGCCAAGAGAAAGATAACTCCTAGGGCATAGTAATGCTGGACACAAGTACAATATATATTGGGAGAGTTTACACATTTTATATTTTGGTCAGCCCTGAAGTGGTCTGAAACCATTCTATCTATCTCTTCCTCTACCCTTCCTTCTCCACCCTGCTTTCCTCAGAATGCTTCCCTAGTGGCTCCTATTTAAGATTCCATTGGGCAGTGTTGCATTTCAGCTGCACAAGGCCAGTCAGAGTCATGGAGGTTTATTTGTGACTGGTGATGTTTATTAAGCTTGTGTTAAAACACTCAGCTTGTATCAGCGCTCATCTAGGGTGGGAAAAGGGAATGTAAGGGAAGAGTTTCAAATAAAGGAAGGTACTTTCATTTTAAACAGAGATGGTTCCGAGCCAAAATGCAGCGGAAGAGGTTTTTAAGAGATTACCAAAGAGTGGTTCGGTTACAGCGCGCGGTTCGGGGCTGGCTGAGTCACAGGAGCGCGGCAGCAGCCGTCATCCAGAGGAGCGTGCGCGCATTCCTCGCCCGCAGGCGCAGGACGAAATTTGCAGTGGGAATAGTTAAATTCCAGGTAAATTATTTTCTTTCTGTAAGAAAATAACAGGTTTGGGTTTGTTTATTTTTATTATCTGTTGGTGGTTTTTTCCTCATGGGTTTTTGGGGAGAGGAGAGATCTTTGCTTTGGTTGATGACTTTATCAGTGAAATTGCAAGCCAAGTCAGCTTTGGTTTGGCCATGAAAGCTGAAGTCAAACAGATCATGAAGGAATATTAAGCAGATAATGGTGAGATGACTTAGGTGAGAGTGTGCAGACTGAATATGAATGGATTTTTTTGCCTTTTGTCTTTAAAGTCCAGTATTTGGAAGATAAACACTGAGTCAATAACTTAAGATTGAATACCCAAGGTCATTCAGTAATTTGTCAGACTTGTGTAAAACTGATTTGGAATGGCGATGGAAGTTCTGTTGTCTTGTCTCTCCTTAACATCTTTTTCTCTTTGTGGAATTCGTTTTCCGTAGGCTTTGTGGAGGGGATATTCTTGGAGAAAGACAACTGACACAGCAAAAACCAGAGCTTTAAGATGCAGTTTAGTAAAGGCCAATGAAAACTTCAGGGAAGAAAACAAACTGGGCAACAGAACTGCAATTGCAATTGACCACCTTCTAAAATACAAACATCTGTCCTACATTCTTGCAGCACTAAAGCATCTTGGTCAGTATTTTGTTTTATTGTAACAGATAAATTTTCAGAATGATAAAAACTGGATTTTTTTTTTCAGCTGAGGAGAGCTCATAATGATAATTTAGGCTTTCTGCATGACTATAAAATGTGAGCATTCGAGGGTATAATGGGGGGTTTTCCAGACTAAAATTAGATTATTGATTTAAGAACAATGTTCAAATGGTTATGTAGAGAAAGGAAATCCTGTATGATTGCTCTAATTTCCTGTCAATCCTAGTAGTGCTATACCTAACATAAGTTAATTATAATTTTTATTATCAGTATATGTTCTCTGTGTCTGCTTAATTTTTAGTCTGGAATATTAAAACTATTGCTTTAGAAACACTTAAATCAATAATTGCAGTTTTTACTTTGCACTTCTACTTAAAAACAGAGAAATTCCTGATTTGCAATAATTTTGCAAACTTCAGAGTTTTTTATTTGTTTTTCTTTAATTGTTTTAGAGGTGGCTACCAGGCTGTCCCCAGTGTGTTGTGAAAATATGGCCCAGAGCAGAGCAATGTTCAGCATTTTTGTTCTGATTCGAAGCTGCAACCGAAGTGTTCCATGCATGGATGTGATCAGATACTCAGTTCAGGTTCTACTCAATGTTTCAAAGGTAACTTGAATATTTTCTTTTGCCAGTTTGTAAGCAATAGGCTACTTTATTGTAGTACTTGTTTATCCACAAAATTTCTGAAAAAGTCTGGAGCCACAAGAGTAGTAGTTTTGAATAAAAATAGGTTCTGAATTTTCACTGTTATTTTTAAACCAGTTATTTATGTACCTTGTAGTAGTTACATGGAAACTTTTGGTGAAAAAAATATTTCATTACCTTAAGGCATTACAAGGTATCACAAGTATTTTTTAAATTTCTCTGAAATTATTCTTATTTATTTCTTTATTTTAAATATAAAATGGGTTTCTAAACAAGGGAGGAAACACAAAGGGGACCTTTTTATCATCTATTACAATTGTGTAAAGCAATTTGGATATTGCTTGGATACCAGTTCAGCTACAGATTTATTCTAGGGGAGAATATGGGCTTTGCTTTTTCCTTTAACCTCTAAATAGTAACTTGTGAAGTAAGGATATTTTAAAGATCTGTCTATAGAAGCTCTCCTGTCTCTTTCTTGTTTAACAGTATGAAAGAACTACTCAAGCAGTTTATGAAGCTGAAAATTCTATAGATACTTTACTAGACCTACTGCAAATGTACAGAGGCAAAGCTGGGGACAAAGTTTCAGAGAAAGGAGGAAGCATTTTCACAAAGACCTGTTGTTTGCTGGCCATCCTTTCAAAGGACTCAAAAAGAGCTTTGGTAAGACCTAAATGTTTTGGGTTTAATGGTTTAATTTGACATACTTCTCTTGCATGCTTTGGTGGTGGTTGCAATTTTTCCCCTCCTGTACCTATTATGGATGTAATATTAATTTTGACTAAACTCTGGTTTAAAAAATGTATTTTCAAGATGGTGAGCACTCATATTTTCTTGATTTAAGCTGCTGTTGAACTTGCAGTATTGACTGTGTGCTGTTTTCACCTTTCCTCAGGAAATCAGAGGCATGCCAAGAACTGTTCCTTGCATCCAGAGCCTCTATAAACTCACAGCTCGGAAACACAGGATGGATGCAGAGAGAATACTTGTGAAGCAGAAAACAAACACTGCCTTAGGTGGGAGCTCCTCTGTTCCCGTAACTCCTCTAAGAATAAAAACAGTTTCAAGGTAAGTGCTTAAAAATTAGTCTTCTATTTCTGCTGTGACACTGAAGTGTTCTAATGCAAGCCACTAATCTTTTCACAGGATTAAACCAGATTGGGTCTTGAGGAAAGATAAAGTGCAAGAAGTCGTGGATCCTCTGCAAGCAATTGTGATGGTGATGGACACACTTGGTATTGCCTGCTACTGAAATGTAAATGATGTATAGGAAGATATGTTTGTACAGTATGTATGTAGTAAAATGGATAAATGATTTTGAAAAAAAGCAAATAAGTGTTAAATTACTGTTGGAAATGTTTTTTTAGATTGGCATTAACATTTTGGTAACTTTTTGTATTGCATACAATTTTGAAACCTTGTTTTGTACTACTACCAAAAGCAATTGTACAATAAAATCAGTTAACTGGATTTTACTGGAAATTTCACTGGTGCAGTAATATATTGTTGTCACACAACTGTGAATATTACAAACAGCATTCTTCACTCTGATTAGATATTGTAGAATTCTATTAAAAGCAGTTGTTTGTGGGGGACAGTAATGTCTGATCTAGAGAGGTGTAGAAAAGGAGGCTTGGGCTGTGGATTTCAAAACTGGTTGGTTTTGGGGAGCTTGAGTCTACTTCAGTAATGACTTGAGGGATCATGTATGGCAGCAAGAAAAGAAAATATAATTTCTCTGTTTTGTAAATATTGCAAGATAGTGATGGAACTAACAGGATGTTGTAAGGGTGAATTTAGAAATTCTGACCTTTTAAGGGAGGTGGTCTGTGAGTTTTTTTCTTCTATCAAGTGAGAAATACATACAAGCATGCATCTCCTCTGGCTGAATAGATTGTGTTCATTACAGCATTCCTGTTCATTCTGTTCTCTTCTGCATTCTCAGAATTGCATTTTCTTAGAGAAAGGCCAAGATAATGCAAACTGTAAAATTATACCCTCCCATTCCCAACTTTAAGCATTATATCTCTAATGATGCTAAATCAACTGATAGCTGTTAGTCAGTGAGGTGACTATAAATAAAGTTCATTTTTTGTTTTGGTTTTGTTTAAAAAATGCTTGGAAGATGCTTGCAGTATTCAACACAACTCAGATAATAATAGTGGCTATGTTGCTCATGTAAGAAACTGCAAAATCATGAATATCTGTAACATACAACTGCCTGGTTTACTCAGGGGCTAGGCTGGAGGATGGGAGAATTGTCTATCTCCTCTGATTTCAGCCAAGGTAAATAATCTGATAACAGAATGCCCTTTAAACTTGGGACTCTGGAGGTTGTGAGGGGACAGTGGATCAGCAAGTTTAAATTGTTCCATAAGCTTGTTACCTGATTTCACTGTAAAATGATAAATTACAGATGGCAAAGTGTGTCAAATGGAAGTAGAATCCTGCCAGTCTAGTGCTAAGGTCTTTGGAAAACTAATGTCAATGAAAATAGTTTTTTCAGTGAATTAACTTGTTACAAAACACCATAGACATCAAGGCATTTGTTGAATACCTTTGAAAATTCAGTTAATTATTTACAAAAGTAATACTTAGGGAGTTTTCACAGGTGGTGGAAACTGTAGATGGAGAGAGTAATGAAGATGAGATTTAAAAGCTGTTTTATCTTCCTAGTTACGGTGTGTTCAGGCAAACTCTTTGCAGAAGGTAAATACACTGAATGCTATTGTACATTGAATCTAGAATATGCAGTCTTGGTAACTTAAGTGCACTGTCTTCATCTCTTGACT